>NC_081413.1:743654870-744016764 GCF_030272615.1 Cryptomeria japonica
AAGAAAGATTTTAGATTTTTCACTAGCCATGTCTTCAACTAAGAGATCACAATGATTTAGAGCAATTGATTAAGTGTATAAGATATAGTAATCAAAAGATGTCGGTACCAAGATACGATTGGTGGTTCTTTTCTGGATTGAGTGTGTATCCCAACCAAAAGAAAATTTTAAAGAGGATCAACCTCAGATTCTGAAGCATTTCATGAATAGATATCTAGGAAAAGGACTGAACATGAGATTCGAGCCTGGGCAAGTATGTGACAAAATGACACAAACACCTATCTCATAGATGAAAGATTTATGCAAAGGATTGAATGATAGGGATGAAAGGATAGAAAAGAGGTGATGGATAATAGATAGAATGTTTAAAGATTTATGGGACGATATATGGAAATGTATTAAAGATGAGTGTTGGTACACAACTTGAGAAGTGATGAAGAGATGGAGAAAATTAAATTTTGGGACATAAGGACCCAAAATAGATAAAGGAAATGATGGAAGAATATTTTTGAAAAGATGTTTAGATAGAGGGTTGAAAGAAGTTCAAAGATGTGTTCCTTTGTTGATCTTTCTTATGGATCATTTGAAGTGGTGGATTGGTGGATGGAGGGAGGTAAGGACACAAGATGGATGAAAGGGATGAAGAGTTTGACTTTGGAATGAAATGACCTAAGATATATTTAGAAGAAGAAGAGTTTGACTTTGGAATGAAAGGACATAAGATATATTTGGAAGATGAAGAGTTTGACTTTGGAATGAAAGGACCTAAGATAGATTTGGAGGATGAAAAGATTCCTTGATCTTGATCTTGAATTGGTGTAGGATCATTTGAGTTTGTGCTTTCCTTTTGATTTGGAATTAGATTATTGAAGGATATGGAAGGGATATCATACTCTTTCTTAGGAGGTGGATGTTGAATGGGACTTTACTCTTGAGATAAAAGGGGATCATTGTGGATGTAATACCAAAATCTTAGGGGATCATCATAACATTCTTGATAGGTGGGATCTTGATAAAAAAATGGGATTAGATTGGAGAGCCATGATATCTTGATTTAGGTTAGGACTCATTTCCTTTGACTAAGTTTCCTTTTTCTCAGTTTGATGATGAATGGTCATCGGAATGATCAAAGTTGATATTTTTGATAGGTTGATGTAGAGAAATTTACTCCTTTTGATAAGGGCCCTAGGACTAGGTTGTCTCTTCTTTAACTTAGTCTTTTGATGAAGACTTATTCTTCTCAAAATATGGGGAGTGGTCATACATGAATGATCAAAGGTTGACGTTGATGTTGAATTTGAATACTCAAGTTTTACTTAATCAAGTAGAGGTTTAGTTTGATTCGCCTCCACGACAAAGTGTGTCAAATGATATGGATAAAAGTTTCTCGATATGGAAACTTGATTTGACAACTCAAGGATTAAACTAGGTATGTTGTCTTGATAGAATCCATTGGATGGTGAAACCTTGATCACTATTTCTGATACTCCTGATTTTGCTGGATGAAGTCTTATCCCTAGCTAGTTTAAGATTTGAAAAACTTGTTCTACGAACACCTTGTTGGATTTTGGATGTTTTCTCATTGATAATCAGATTTGAAGTTTTGGTTTTGAGTTTGCTAAAGGACCTGAAAGGGTATTCAAAGTTGCTGATAAAATTTTCCCAAAGTGCAGGATTTGCTCTCTGTTTTTCCTAGTTTTGATCATGCGCTAAGACAGAGACCAAATGCGTTAACGAATATTCAAGATGCGCTACAAAAATTTCTCTATGCACTATGCTGCCTCTCCTACTTGTTGTCTTAGAATGTTTGAAACTGACTATTCTGGATGGGTTATGTGCTAATATGTCATGTTTACACGTTGTTGTTTGGACTGAAAGTGCTATGATATGTCTTGAATGTGCTATGCTGATGTCCAAATGTGCTAGACTGATACTGGAAAGTGCTACTAGAAATTTTACCAGTATGATACTGATTATGTGCTAAGTTGACTAATGAGAGCACTAAGGTTTGGTTCAAATGCGCTACTAAATGGTTGTTAGGTGCTAACTGTCTTGATTTCTTTGTTTCTGTTGTTTTGAAAACTAACACTTGTGATTTTCATGGATGATTTTCTAAAAAATAACTTGAAAACACAACACATAGAAGATATAACAATTTTTGCCTATGCTAAACAAGTAGTGTATTCTTTGTGAGGATGTGTTCAAATCCTCAATGTTTTCACTAGTTTGGATAACAAATAAGACAAATCAAGAAGACTCTTTATTCAAGAGTCATCAACAACATCATAGCCCACTAGTCTTGATACTCCGTCAGCTCAAACAACCTTGTCACCCCCTAGGGGGTGCTCATTTTTTTGCCTTTTACCAGAAATTAACTCAAAGTGAATTGCTTCACAATTGAGTAGTTATCTTGGGGGCGGATTCTTCCCCACCCTTGCACTATGATATTTAAGATATCTGGTTACTGACTCGGCTCAAAGCTTCTAATACTAAGGTTTTTAATCAAGCTTTCATTTGGTCTTCAGTGATAAACCCCCTCGGGAGGCTTCCCAACCTTTACAACAAAGGCTTTACATATCTTAAAGATACTGGGGGAAGGCTAATCACTGAGCAAAACCATTGAAGGTGTTGGCATATGCACACTCCAATGAGACATTGAAGATGATTGAAGGTTTTGTCATTGATGGCAACTTTACAATCCTATGGCACCGGCAAGGCATTACACCGGCATCAGCAGATCACACTCAAACCACCGATATCGGCAGAGAAAGGAAGCATATCGGCATAGAGGCCGACATGTTTTTTGTTATATTATATTTTGTTATTATTGTAAAGACTTTGAAAGCTGACTTGATATCATTGTAAAATGACTTATATATATATATATATATAAGAAGTCATTGTAAGACATTTTGTAAGTAAGTAAGGAAGAAGGAGAAGGAAAAATAATTAGGCAGACCTATTATGCGAAATATAGGTTAAAAGGTTTATGTGAGAAGTAGAGCAGAAACCGGTACTGAATCTGGCATTATAGATGTTATTGTAAAGAAGTACAAGACATTGGATTTGTATAATCCACATTGTAAGTCAGTGAGACTTCCCATTGAGTAGTGAGCTCTAGGCAATTGGCCTTCCTGCATGTGTAGGGCCCTCTTGTAAGTAATATTCTCTTATTGGCCAGTAAGTGAATATTGTGGGTCATAAATCCCACTGAGGTTTTTCCCACACCAGGTTTCCTCATTAAATCAGTGTGTTATGGTGTGATTTTCATGTGGTTGCTTTCATTTCTGTTTATTGCTTTATTTCTTGCATACCGGTACACTGTTATAATATGTGCTACATGTTTTAAGTTAAGAAATTCAATTCACCAGTTAGATACTGATTCACCCCCCCTCTCAGTATCTGTGGGAATCCTAACAATTGGTATCAGAGCTTGGTCCTCTATTTTTAAAAGCCTAACAACTTGAGGAAGATCTTGACACCGGTAGACATGGAAAATTTGATGAAGCAATTGGAAGTAGCTTCTCAAACTTTGATACAAAAAAGTTAAAGAATATCAAACTTGAAGCTGATTTAAAAATAGCTCAGGAATTTATTCAAGCACTTCAAGAAAACCTTACCATTGCAAGAAACAAAAGAAGAGAACTCTGTGAAAAAATACAAATTGAGGATAATGAAAAAGAAAGCCTTAATGAGCAGATATGCAAGCTAAAACAAGAGAAGATGACAACAAAGAATAAGATGCAGGATATGACTATGAGATTTTGTAAAGAAATTGAAGATAGAAAGAAAAATGAAGAAGATTTGACAAGAAGATTAAGTGATGCAGCAAATGAGAATACCAGACTTAGCTATGAGAATGATTTGTTGAAGACAAATCTGATGCATACACAAAATGACTCCAATGAACTAATGAGGCAGAAAGAGATCTTAGAAAGAGGACTGGTTGCTGCTAATCAACATAAAGAAAAATTCAAGAAAAGCTTAGAAGAACTTGATAACTTGGTGAAGAACCAGAAACCCAAAAGTGACACTTGTGGAATTGGCTTTGAAGTTGGAGAAAGCTCCGGTACTGCAAACACACAGGATCACAGTAAACCGGTAAGACAACCTAATGCTTATAAATTCAATGGAAAATGCTTTAACTGTAATAAGTATGGGCATAGAGAAAATCAATGTAGATCTAGAAGTTATTTGAACATCAACACACCCACCAGTCAATTTTCAAAATGCAACAAAGTTGGTCACAACTCTGAAAATTGCAGAGTGACTGTGAGATGTTATGTTTGTGGAAGATTTGGACACCTATCTAATCAATGTAGAACACAAACTGGCATAGGTTATGACAAATCTATTTAGAAAAATAATGTGACTTGTTATGCATGTAACAAGATTGGGCATATTGCAAAATTCTGTAGAAGCAAAGGATCACCAGCAGACAACAGAAGTTCTAACTTGAAAGGAAAAGAAAAAATTGAAGAGGTTAAGCAAGAATTCTCAAAACAATGGATTAGAAAGTCTGACCTAAATGTTGGGAATACTCCTCCACCGGTAGAACCAAGCAATGCTTCACCGGCAAGACAAAGTAGTGCTTCATCGGTAGGATAGAGTAGTACTCCACCGGTAGGAAGCTCTTCATCAAACTAAATAAAATCTTCTTTGAGGTTTTGGCATTAAATGAGACATATGCTATTATTCCCTTGGTTAGTGGTAAGAAGTTGGAAATTACTTCATTACTGGCAGACAATGTTAAGTGACTACTTAACCGGCATGCATTAAATGTGGTAGATGGCAAATAGACTTTATAAATTTGTGATTTTAGCTTCATTTCACTTCACTGAGATTTCAAACATTCGAAGAGCACGAAATTTGCAAAGCTAAAACATTTCGAGCAAAGAGGCAAAGGCATTTCAGCAATCAATCCATCCAAAGGCAGAAAAAGGTATTTATCTTCATGGCATCCACCTCTACACTTGAATATGTAGCAAACCCTACTATAGTCGAGGTTATAAAATGCCCTAGGCTCGCGTTTAAACTAGTTTCTGAGATAGAAAAGAAGGATAACATTATAGGTGCTTTTTCTCAAATTCCAAAAGGAGTTGTTTATGCTGAAGACCCTAGAATTTATATCCATTGCAACATAGAGGAATTAGGAGATGAAGAGATCAAAACAGTGTATAAATCTGTCATATGTGATGATTCTAGAAATATAAAACCTGAACATAAAATTATTGAAACCCTAGGATTTACTGAAATCCTTAGCATTCCTGAATTTCCCAAGGATGTGATTAGGATAGTCTTAAGCAGGGTACATGGTGAATTTTTTTGGTTAGATGCAATTCACAAAATTACCAAGGAAGTTGTCAAATCAGTGACAAGGTTACCTTCCACCGGTAACAGACCAGACAAGACTAAAAAGGTCTCAAATGACCTAGTAATTAAACTAACTAGTGCAACATCCGATAAAAGGTCCTTAAGAGTCAATGATGGTGTAGCGTCCTAAAATTGCGACACTTGCAATTTCGACCGCATTTGGGTCTTCACGATGGCGATGCAACATTGAACCTGAATGGAGACCCCGAAACTTGTTCATGACATCAAAAACTGCATTTTTCAGCACCCTGGCCTGAACCTCCTTTGCACCCTGCTGTCCCAGGAGGTGGGACCAGAGCACCCAGTGCCCTAGTCCTTCAGGACCAAGGCGCCCAGCGCCCTGGTCCTTGGCCCTATTTTGGGCCCGGTCTCCTATGGGACTTCGGGTCTTTTTGTTTGCAAATTGGAAAATTATCTTTCCTGGTCGGCCTAAGGTCGGGAAAATCAGTCTATCAGCCCTAATTGACAAGTATATAAACTACATTTTCCTCTCCCATTTGGGTAAGAAGGACATATGTGTACAAGCGTGGAAACGATACTCAAGCATTCAAGCATTCAAGCATTCAAGCATTCCTTCTAAGTCTCCATTCAAGGCTAAGTGTTGCATTCAAAACAAGGATTCAACCATTGAAGAGGAGATCACATACTACAACATACAACAATACAACAAACAACAACATCTATACCTTCGCACATAAGGATACAAACATCCTTACAACAAGGTATTAGTACTTGTTTTACATTACAATCATTTACATTTACAGCATTCCTCATTACTTGGTTAATTCCAAAACTGGGGTTTGACCTAAAGGCAAACCCCTAATCCCTAACCCCCCAATCGTCTTCGCTTTTCTGTGTGTAGGTTGCAGGTACGCGGCTGAAATTGAAGATCTGGAATCCTTGTGCAGAGATGAACAGATCCCCCTTCGTTTCGCGGATTTTTCGGAGGACCGTGTGCACTCCGGGCGCCATTGTCCCGTCAACTTTTGCTCAAATTTGCAAGACAGCGCCGTATCGACATTTTACTGCTAATTCCAGGTCCGTAGCTTCATCCTATATCCCTATCTCAGTTCATAAGCGAATCTTTCTCACTTTCTATGCATTCCTAGCTTAATTCTTCTATCAACATTCTTTACAAAAGAGGGTAGCCTTGTTGTTTTAACCCTTGAAACTCATTTAGAATCCAATCTTGCATTGTGTGGGATTGGATCTTGTGGGTTTCAACCCCTCTTTTGAATGTAAAGTCTCCCCTAAGTGAAAACCATCAACCCTAGTAATCTCCCTTCTCTCTCCTTGGAGTTGGAAGAGGGGAGAGCAACTAGGGTTCGATCGCGATTTTCCGCTTTACAGATGTAACCGACATAAATGTGAGATTCATCAGCATGATTTTAGGGTATAAAGCTACTCATGCAAATAGACTTAATTCAGTTTCAAGTTTATGCATTAAGAGTGCTTATGACATGATTACAGGCAATGTGAAAATTGATATATGTGAGTGGTTAAAAGATGAGTTGATTGATAACTTAGGCAAAATCAAGAAGGATAAGAAAGAAACTTTTAGGTTTGCAAATATACGTGTATGCTTGATGCTACACATAACCAAACAGGTTCCTGGTATAGGCTATAAAGAACTTGGATTTGATATACTGGTAGGTAAATAGTTATCAAAACTATTCAATAACATGGGTGAAGACAAGGAAAAGAATATCCATGAATACTTTCAAGCATTAAAAGCCAAAATGAAGAAGAGAATCAAATTATCACAAAAAATTGTTGACAAGTATAAGGATAACATATGCTTTGTAATAAAAAAGGATGAGATATGGATGGAAGCATTCATCCCAAGAACAATTTGGGTAATGAAGATGGGTTATGAGACCGATGACCTTATTATTGAAACATATGCTAAAGAACTTTTGGAAGCTCCTAGAGAACCTAAGGAAGAAGTATTTGGTAGTGTTGAGACCATAGAAAGTCAAATTCAATCTTATAAAAGAGTGAAAAAGGTTGAAGTAGTAGTGAGAAGAGGTTCTAGACAGGAAAAGGCTATTAAAGAAAATGTAATGAAACAAACCAGTATCACTGAGGATGAGTTAGCAGCCCCATAGCCTGAAACTCACCTATCATTGGTAGGCACTTCCTCAGAGAATGACATGCCTACAACTTTCAAGAGAATTGTAAGGAAAAGAGATCCTTCACCGGCAACCACACCTTCACCTAGGAGAACAAGACAGAAACAACAAGCAGTGAGAACTCCAGTTAGAAAGACTACACCAAAGAAGAAACTAACAAACAAGAAGAAGAGGAGGACAAAACAAAACATTGCCCCTCTTGACATATTGCTAAATGAAATTACAGAGGAAGGGAAACTAAAGAATATAGAGAAATTGTATGATACTCTGATAGCAGATGAAAAAGAACAAGTTGAGAATAGTGTTATTTTGCACATGGACATGTATAAGAAATTTTTGATGGAAGTGGTAAATGAACTACTAGATGAATTATTTAAAAGATTGGAAGCAAGAAGACAAGCTGTTGTAGAGCTTGACAAGAAAATCAAGATAGAAAAATTACTTGTTGTTTACCCAGTGAACTCACCTAAAGAAATAGATGATTTAATTGCAGAAGCCAACTGATCAGTATTCTCTACTACACACCGGCACATTGCATTAATAGTTGGAAGAGTCAATGAGGTAACTGAAGAAATAGAGAATGCATGGGATACATTCCTAGTTGAAAAAGAAAAACAGGAAGAGTACATGAGCCACAAACCTATAAAGGTATATCAGAAGGACAAGGACAAGGGTAAAGGAAAGGTTGGTGGACCTCCTAGTATAAAAGTAAAGGATAACTTACTCCCACTGCCTCCAATTACATCACCGGTAATAACAAATACTGAAGATCAATCAGTAGTTGAGAATATGAATGTAGAGGATATAAATCCTAATCCTGAAGTCTTATACATAGTAGATGTTGATACACAAAAGATCAACATTGTGGTAGATAAAGATACTACAGGTAAGATAGACATGACTGATAAGCCACCGGTAACTGAGCAAACTGATCAAACACAAGAGAAACCGATAGATGATAACAAAGAACAACAAGTAGAGACTCAAATAGAGACTGAAATAGAGCAACAAACAGAGAAACAAGAAGAGCAATAGGCTCCGGAACAGGGACAGGTTCACATGGAAACAGAGCCACCGGCAACAGGAGAAGATCAAAAACCATTGCTTAAAGAAATGGAAACATAGACTGAGCTACTAGAGGTCACTACAAGCTTGGTTACTTCTACCACCAGCGGTATTCAAAATGTTGGTTCCTCATCAGTAGGCTATAAATCAACAAATGTAATAGAAGTACTCTTAGATTCAATCAAAAGGATAACAGAATGTAGTTCACAGGCTTACAAAGCTATAGATGACACAATCCCAATTTTGAAGAAGTTAGCTCCTAACTACAATATAGACAACAAGGATTCTTTAAGTCAAATTGACATTTTTTCCAAGTACATCACTGAGAACATAGTGACAATTGAGAAAATAAAGGAAGAGGCATTGAAGAATAAGATGGAAATTGAAAAGCAAAAATTCTTTCAAGATCAGATAAAGAAGTGTACAAGTGATTTTGACACACTTCTACCGGCACTATGCAATTTACTGAAAGAGTTCAAAACTTTGTACAAAGACATATGCAAGACAAACCTACTAACAACTGACTTAGATAAGTAGATGAGAAAGGTACAGGATGAAATCAATAAACTTGCAGACAATTTTGTTAACTCACCTGATACTTTATCAATTTTTGAATAGAAGATAACAAGTTTTGAGGAAGATTTAATTAAGTTGGGAAGAGAAAAGGAGAGAATAGTGGTTAAGGCAAAGAGTTTGAGACTAATATTGAGTCCAAGATTGGACTATCTAGCATTCATGCAGAAGGAAATATCTGAGGCACTTGTACAGGGACAGAGAACACCGACAAAGCATATGCAGCACCTCACCGGTATAGTTCAAAGAACCGAAACAACAATAAGAGATAGTAAGAAATTTATGGAGAGTATAAACTTAATTTTGGTGTATCTATTTCAAATTGTGACCACACAGGTACAAGGCTAAGACTACAACTCTATTGACATCTTGACAACCTTTTTCATTGATGCCAAAGGGGGAGTAGTGGTATGAGAAAATCCAATTGTATGCGGGAAAAGTGGGTCGATAGAACTCAATATGTGAAAAATGGAGCTCTAGGGAGCCTTGCTCACACACTCACAGGACTTCTTGGTGCAAGCTATAGAGTAATGAAGTATCACTCAGCTTCCCAAGGTGGGTCCCATGATTCTCTATCTTACACGGTCCCTCAAACCAATGTTTTTGCTCTCAGATCACTGAGCAAAATGGTTTAGGGATGGAAAATGCAAGAATGAGGGATGCTTTTTGTTGATTTAATATGAGATGCATCCTAAGCTATGCATGATTCTAGAAATGCAATAAACTAACTATAAGAAGACAAGGTTAGTAAACAAACTATCCTAGCATACTATATTAGTTAATGATTTAAGCTAATGATAATAGAAATACTCTAAAATGCATATTAGATTAATTCCTATTTAAAAAGAGAGGCTAAATGATGAGCATGAATGGTATATAAAAGATTGAATGTATTTGAGCATAAGTATGATACTACAAACTTGGATTATCAAAATGGAGGGATGAGAGCACTATTTATAGTAAAAATAGGGCAATGGATGGTCAGGATTGAAAGAGGTAATCAAGGGTTGAGTTTGAAAGTTGGGAATCCATGCTTGCAATTTGCACCAATGAAATGGTGACAAATGTCAACATAGGGTTGGGTTGAGAAAAGGGGTTGGAGACATTAAATGCATGAGAATACCTCATGGTTATCTAGATGGTAAGGGTCAAGCTTAAGTTAAGATTACCCATTGGATTAAGAGTTAATCCAAGAATAAACTCTTGTGAAAATGATTAAGGGATAACCATGGTCAAAGCAATGAATGCTTGATGAGACCCTTGGGTTACATGGAGGTTGAGTTTAGAGAAAGTCTCTAATCATGCTAGAGGGTTGAGTTAACCATTAATGGTTTGGGAGACTTTGGAAAATTAAGTGGTTGAAGGCTTGAAGCCTTTAATGGTTATCAAAGACTTTAAGGGTTTGAGAAGTGACTTCCTTTTGCTTAGGGATGTGACAAAGCTTAGGAGATGGGTTAGGTTAATTTAGAAGTGATTAGAAGGGTCTAGAAGAAATTAGGAATAGGTTTTAGAATGCAGGAGGGAGATGTAGGAGAATGCAAGTGGATGGAGGGATAATAGGATTTAATTGAAATAAAATTAATTTAATTCAATTTGGTTGCAATCAAATAAATTAGATTTATTCAATTTAGGATAAACTTTTTTTTAATTAAATTTGAATTTAATTAAAAGTGGATAGAAGGGATTTAATTTAATAAAATGATTTATTCATTAAATGGTAAAAAGAAGTCTAGTGAATTTAATTTAAATAAATTGAGTAATTTACTTAATTTAAACAGATGAATGTGGAAAATTTAATTAAATTTAATTTAATTAAATAAAGAAATGAACATAAAATATTCATTTAGGAATATGGTCATTTTTATATGTCTACATTTTGCCCCTCTTTGAAGTGACATGTGTGCACATGTTATTTCAAAGAAAATGATGTGTTATCGTGATTTATAATCAAATGAAATTTTTATGTCGCTTTTATGGTTTTCAAGTCGTGCCCCAGATTTGATTTGATGTGTGATGCCTCAGATTCGATATTTGATGGTGATGTCCCCTCGGGAGATGAATCAATATTTTGAAAATTTGGATTTGATTTGGTGATTTGTGTTTGGTGTGTATGATTTTGTCTATGTGAAATGTTTAAATTGATTCATCTCCCGATAATTTACATGTTTTAGGGTATAAGGGAGACCGCGAGCAAATTACATGCCCAGTTCCCTAACCCTAATTTCATTTTCCTCCTATAAAGAGGGAAAAGTGCTTTGATTTGATTCATTTGAGCATTGTTGACTTTGGAGAAAGAGATTTTGGAGAAAAGTCAAAATGCCTATTCCGTATTCCAGGCATCATTTTGAGCGTGTTCAGAGGTATCGGAGACCTGCCGCATATGGACCACCAGTAAGTCAACACTTTTGACCCTTTTTTTATTTTTTATTTTGTCATTTTTGGTCAGTTTTTTATTTTTGAAGTTTGGTTTTATCGGTTTAGTGTGTCAAAGTCATAATTTAGTGCATACAAAAATTTAGGTAGCGCATAGCATTTGAATTTAGGGCTGTGTCGAAACAAATAGGATAGCACATAAAAGTTCTAGGTTAGTGCATGGCGGGAAAGCAACGCATGTTGAACATAGGATAGCACATCAAGTCAATAGGGTAGCAGATGAGCAAGACCTAGCGCATAGGGGTCACAGGGGTTCGCATGGGTAAGGGGTTTTAGCGTGTAGGATAGACCTAGCACATAGGGTCAAATAGGTAGCGTCAACATGATGTAGGTTAGCACATAAGTAGGTTTTAGCGCATGGGGTAGGTTGGGTGGCGCATGGGGGAAAAAGAATAGCGCATAGAGATAGTCTAGCACATAGGGTAAATAGATTAGTCAATGGAGAAAACAACATAGTGCATGGGTGTATTTTAGCACGGGGAGAATCTGTTTTAGCACATTAGGAAAATTTTTTGTGAGATGGGGTGATTTGTGAATGAAAAAAATTGATAGGATAAAGCCAGTTTTGCCAGGATAGGTGTAATTAGTGCTTTGCTGTGTTTTGATGTCATGGTTTTGATTGATTTGTCCAATATGAGTGTTGATATAAATTTTTTTGATTTGTGATATTTCAAGTTATGCATAGATATTAATGTGTTGTTTTGATTAAAGCATGATTTTTTTTTGCACTTTGTTTCAAGTTCAATGTGTGAAGCCTGATTTGTGTTACAAGCTGATATGGGTTGGAAACTTGAGTTGTTTTACTAACTGATATGGGTGGAAAACTTGAGTTGTTTTACAAGTTTATGTGATTTGGAGACTTGAGTTGTTTTACAAGTTTTATGGTTTTTGATAACTTGAGTTGTGTTACAAGCTGATATGAAATGATAGGATGTTGAACTTGATGTAGATGAGCAAATCATTTCATGTTTTTTATGTCAGTTTGATTTTGATATCTTTGTTTTGATTGGGAAACTGACATTGGACTTGTTTTGCTGGTTGACAGGAGCGATTGGGCATGGTTCAGTTGCATGAGCAATTTCCTAAGCCTTGGACTTTGATACCACGGTTGACACAGGCTGACCTGGATATTATTGAGAGATGTTGTTTGACATCCCTGTTGGATATGCCTTAGTTCACTGTGAACCGAGGGTTACAACGCTCACAGAGAGGTGGCACAAAGACACGAACACCTTCCACTTTGCCACGGGTGAGATGACAGTCACGCTAGAGGACTGTTATAGGATTCTACGCATACCAGTAGTAGGTTCACTACTACCTTATGAGCAGTCAGAGGAGGGTGGCACAAAGGCACTTCACTGTATATTCCATGATGAGACAGTATGCGGATATGAGATCCCTTGGTAGGAGTTACTGGACTTGGATTATGCACCGCTTCCATCAGTACTGGCAGGGTTTATAGGTGGCTTTCTATGTCCCGACCGCAGGTTGAAGGGACTATCTGTGGGATGGGGGCTGGTGTTAGAGGACATGGTTACACAGGGCCACAGGTTTGCGTGGGGATCAGCTATGCTAGCCCATCTGTACAGGGACTTGCACGAGGTGCTATACCTGGGTTACGACAGTTTGTTAGCTGGCGTGACGCTCCTTTAGGTATGGTGCTGGGAGCATATTCTGGCCGCCAGGACATTAGCAGACAAAGATAGGCCCGTTGGATGTGCCTATGCCTATGGGTATAGGGGTCTAGTTGTCCAGCAGAAGCTGGGCAAACTAGAGCATTGGAGGAGAGTGTTGGATGACATTGATACGGTCACTTGGCGACCGTATACAAGATGTGAGGTATGGGCGGAGGATGGGCTGGAGATACCCTATGTGTTTATGATGAGATACCTAATCGGGAGGACCCCATTCGTGATTGAGAGGTTCATGGTCACCCAAGTTTTGTGACAGTTTGGTCGACAGTAGGGTATACCTCAGGGGGCCTATTTGTATGCACGCCAGAGGCAGGACATACCAAATTGGGGTGCGACTATTGCTAATGCAGTGGTTGTGGAGGAGTTTGTCAGCTTGGCGGGCTAGATATGGGATTATGCCCTAGAGATTTTGGATGTGGGCATGATAGATGAGTTTGCAAGGTTGTTCGTTGCACGGGCAGTGGCGAGGATATCAGATCTAGAGGAGATGTGGTCGACATTTGATGATGATGATGATGATGATGAGGGAGGTGGAGATGATGAGGATGATGGAGATGGTGGAGGAGGACGACGAGGGAGAGCAGATTAGGGGAGGAAAGGAGATAGAGGGAGGAGAGGAGATAGAGGGTTGGAGAGAGAAGTTAGACGGGCGGTGATGGACAGAGGGAGAGGAGGGTTGGCCATTGGAGCAGGTGGAGAGGGGAGGGTGGGGGAGGTTCTAGTTGTAGTGGGAGGGACTGACGAGATGATATGGCCACCTCAGAGGAGGAGGACAGATGTGCTCCCACCCCCAGCACTAAGGATAGGTAGAGGGAGAGGGGATACCCCTATACAAGTACCCTTACAGGTCCAGATCCCCACTCATGTTGAGGATGCACAGATTAGGACCCTATAGGTGACAATACAGTATTTGCAGGCATAGTTATTGACATATCAATGACAGATTGTGCAGTTGACCACTAAGCGAGACACGGAGATAGAGCAGCGGGGTCGAGCAGAGGAGCTTGCAACGAGCATGTAGAGAGTAGCGGTGGGTGGTCCGATGAGAGACACCTTGAGAGAGCTATCTTTGAGAGCTCGGGAGGCAGAGTACTACCATCTTCATTATGAGGTTGCGGTACCCAAGGATCGTCGAGTACAGAGATTTACACAGTCGAGATCCAGTCGATCTCGAGATACTGGGTCACGGTCAAAGAGCTGAGGGGTGATAGGGCCATCGAGACATGATCCCCCTGGAGATTTAGGGGTGGGGACTTCTGGAGAGAGACCATCTCCATTAGGGGATAGCCATACTTGAGAGACGTGGTCTCTATTGTATTTTTGATCATTGTATTCTTTGTACTAGACACAGAGATGATATATTTTGTAAATTTTGATCATTTGTGGCGAGATATATATATATATATATATATATATATATACGGCATCGTTATCTTTGATCATGTGGTGTGTTATATGGATGTATGTGCTTATGTGTTCTTTTCTTTACTTTATGATGATGCAATGCTTAAATATATGATATAATGTATGATGCAGGATGTATGCTTTGAAATGTTTGTGAGATGTATTCTAAAAAGTGAGATGTATGATAATGATATGCAACTAATTGTTTTTGGTAGCATCCTCATTCTGTATTTGCCATCCTGATACAACCATATGTTGTTTGCTTTCGAGATAAGTGTCATCATTGAGCATTGATTTGATTTTGGGATATGTTGAAAATTTATACAAGCATAATGGTACAATTCAACCATAATGACCTGAGAAAAATTTACATGATATTTGATTTTGCAAGATAGCACAAGCGTCAAGGTATGATTGAACTAGGATGACCTAAGTGCAGATTGCGTAAACATACAAGATTAAATCATTTGTATGCGTGAAGTGGAATCATGCCTTCAGTGATATTTGATGTATCACGTCTCGAGGCAAGTATTCATATAGTACAAATGATCACCTCCCAGACAGAAGACTAAGAAAATATTGGAGGTTCCCCATGATCTCTAGCTTTGAAGCATTTTAGTGAGAAAAGGGAGAGAATCCAATAATTTAAAAAGTTCAAAATGCAAAAATAGTCAAGATTTTTATGTGATAATGCAATATTCAGTACTTCAGAAAATCATCCATCCTTGGTATCTCTGTGATTCTTTGTTTTGTTTTGCGATGAAGCATAGTTTTGGTTGTTTAGATGCCATGTTTCTGAGTTTTGCAAATAGTTTTGATGTCTTGAAAGTGTTGCAAGTTTTGACGATTTATTGCCCCTAGTTGAGTGTGCCTCTTGATGTGAATATGTATAATGATTTCCAAGCCATGGTGGAATGTGGTAAGAGGATATATATGGATAGACCAGGATAGTTACTATGCTAAGTATGTCCTAAATGGATATGTGCTAATTGTCAGGCAATGGCTGATAGTGTTTTAAGGATACGGATAAAATGGTATGGAGATAGATAGAGGAGCCATTCTTTCACAATAGCACCTGTTTACCAGGTTTTCACTAGTTGCTTTTATTATACCTTGTTATTTGCTTTTTCTGGATTTTTTGAATTTTTTGCTTGTTTTGGCTTTTTCCGTGCATTAGACTACTCAAGTGTAGTACTTCTTCAGATGGATGTTGTTAGTTGGTTCGTCGAGCACATCTCCTTCTGAAGTTGTTAGCTGATAGGCACCTAATCCATAGACTGATATGATGACATAGGGACCCAGCCAGTTAGGTTCAAACTTCCCTTTCTTTTCTCGATCTTGCTGATTTCTTGGATTTTCTTTGAGGACTAGGTCACCAACTTTGAAGTTGCGAGGGATGACCTTGTGATTGTAACTCCTGCACATGCATTGTTGATATGCTTTGAGATGAGTGTAAGGATGCTGACATCTTTCATCTAATAGTTCAAGTTCTTGCAGTTGATTAACTCGATATTCTTCATCCGGGATTAAACCTTTCAAAGATACTTAGAGAGGTGGGATTTCTACCTCCAAGGGGTAAAATGGCTTCTAATCCATATACAAATGAGTATGGTGTTGCTCCTGTAGGTGTATGGATACTGGTTCTATATGCCCAAAGTGTTGGATTGAGTTGTACGTGCCAATCTTTGCCTGCATCATTCACTATTTTCTTTAGGATCTTTAGTATTGCCTTGTTAGATGCTTCTGCTTGACCATTCCCCTGTGGGTAGTATGGTGTAGAGAACTGATGTTGGATTTTGAATTTTTCACATAGTTCTTTGACATCTTGGTTTTTGAAAGGCTGTCCATTATCTGTGATGATTGAACTTGGAATACCATATCTGCATATCAGATAATTTAGGATAAAAGAGGCAATTTGTTTCTCAGTTACTATGGTCATGGGAACTGCTTCTATCCACTTGGTAAAGTATTATGTTGCAGTTATAATGAACTTGTGTCCATTTGAAGATGAAGGATGAATTTTGCCAACTAAGTCTAGTCCCCACTGACAAAAGGGCTGGGATGTTGTAAATGGTTGTAGTTCATGTGCCGGTGCATGTATCAGATTGCCATGGATCTGGCATTTAGGACATTTCTTGGTGAAGTGATATGAATCTTTCTCCATTGTAGGCTAGTAGTATCCCATCCTTAGAAGCTTTTTAGCAAGAGTAGTCCCACTTGAATGTGTTCCACAAATACCTTCGTGAAGCTTGTGTAAAGTGGAATCAGAATCATTACGATCAAGGCAACGAAGAAGACTACCATCTTGACCTCGATGGTACAAAGTATCAGTGGTAAGGGTATAACGGGCAGCTTGTCAGATAAAATTACATTTCTGGTTACGGGATTGGTCAATGGGTAAGATATTGTTCTTGAGGTAGTCGTATATTGGTCCATATAACAGAGAATCTGAACTAGTCAAGGCATAGATGACATGGGATTCAGAGTGGTCATAGGCTAGGGAGAACAGTTGCTCTACTAGGAACTCGTAATGAGTCTATTGCTCTGAAATTTGTAGTAATGAAGCGATAGTAGCCATTGCATTGGCTGCTTTGTTGTTCAACCTTGGTATTTGCTCGAAGGTGATGTGCACAAAATACTGTTTGAAGTCATCCACCATTCACTTGTAGGGTAGCAGCTTGTCATCTTTTGTCTGATAGTCATTGTTGATTTGATTGATGACTAGTTGTGAGTCGTCGTAGACCTTTAACTCTGTGATTTTCCATTCGACGGCCATTTTGATGCCTATAACCAATGCCTCATATTCAGCCACATTATTTGTGCATGGGAACATAAGCCTATATGATCTTGGTATAGTGTGTCCTTCAGGAGTGATGAATAGAATGCCAACACCTAAACCATGTTGTGTGTAGGATCCGTCAAAGTATACAGTCCATTGTTTGGTAGAAATAGCAAGAACGTCCTTGTCCAGAAATTCAATCACCATAGTTTGTTTTCTTGGTAGCGGTGCTTCAGCTAGTTGATCTGCAATTGCTTGTCCTTTGATGGCTCTTCTTTCTGTGTATTGGATGTCAAATTCACTAAGAATCATGACCCATTTAGCCAATCGTCCAGTAAGAACTGCTTTGCTGAGTAGATATTTGAGAGGATCAATTTTTGCTACTAGCTTAATGGTGTGTGCTAGCATACAATGTCAGAACTTCTGAGATGCGAAGACCACTGTTAGGCAAGCATTTTCAATGAATGTATAGTTGAGTTCATAGCCATTCAATGTCCTACTAATGTAGTATATGGCTTGTTCCTTTCCTTGTTGATCTTCTTGTGCCAATAGTGCCCCCAACGATATATCTGTTGTTTAGATATATAGGATAAGTGGCTTTCCCGCGACTAGTGGTACCAGAACTAGTGGATTCATCACGTACTGTTAGATTTGGTAAAAAGATTCTGCACACTTGGTCTCCCATCTAAATGGTACATTTTTATGTAACAAATGGTTAAATGGTAGACTTTTATCAGCTAATTGAGCGATGAATCGCCTGATTGATTGAAGTCATCCTTGTAGAGATCTGAGTTGACTGATATTCTTTGGTGGTGGCATTTCCATAATGGCTTGTACCTTTGCCGGATCTACTTCAATACCTTTAGTTGAGACTATGTAGCCTAGTAACTTGCCTGATGTAACCCCGAAGACACACTTCTTAGGGTTGAGTCTGACTTGGAATGTCTTTAATCGATCAAAGATTTTTGTTAGGATGCTGAGATGTTCTGCTCTTGTGAATGACTTAGCTAGTAGATCATCCATGTAGTCTTCCATGAATGTGTGCATCATGTCATGAAAGATTATTGTCATTGTTCTTTGATAAGTGGCCCCTGCATTCTTTAAGCCAAAAGGCATAATATTCCAACAGTACGTTCCCCAAGGACAGGTGAACACGATTTTATCTTGATCTTCTGGGGCTATTTTGATTTGATTATAGCCTGAGAAACCGTCCATTAGTGAGAGCATTGTATGGCCTGCTGTGAGATCTACAATTATGTCGATACTGGGCAGAGGAAAGTCATCTTTTGGACAAGCTTTGTTGACATCTCTGAAGTCAGTGCATATTCTAATACTACCATCTGGTTTTGATACTAGAACGATGTTGGAAATCCATTCTGCATAGTCAACGGGTCGGATGAATCTGACATCTAATAGTTTCTTTAGTTCAATTTTGACCATGAGTGCCACCTGTGGATTCATCTTTTGTAGCTTTTGTTTGACTAGCTTAACTCCTGGAGAGATGGATAAATGATGCATGATTAAGTGTGGATCCACTCCGAGCATATCGACATATGACCAAGCAAAGTTAATTTGCTTTTCTTTAAAGAAAATGATGAATGCTGATCTTTCCTTCTTTGTCAGAGATTCTGCAAGGTGTATGTTTTTTACTGCTTCTGTGGTACCAATGTTGATTGATTGAGTGGGCTCAATCAATATGGGTGATCGCTCATGAAAGTGCTCAGGAAGAGTGTCAAGTCTCCCATCGTTAGGTGCCTTAAACAGGTTTTCACCCTCAGATGCGTCCTTTATTTTTACTTTTTTGTGATCTAGAGCTGCCATTGACTGGCTTTTAGCATCAGATCTTTTACTTGGTTCATTTTTGCGACTGAGAGACTTAGCACTCCCTAATTGGCAGACATCGTTACTTTGTTCACTGGTAGAACTTGTTTCTGGGTTAACGGTACATAGGCAGTGGATAATAGATTCATCATCTGGGAAAATTGGTATATCATGGATTTCAGGTTCATCCCAATCTATGAGGTCAGGAAAGACAAGCGGTAAGGAATCGTTTGGTGGATCAAGTTCTGCTACTATAAGTGTCAAGACAGAGGTTTCATCATGATTGTTCTTGGTTTTAAAGAAGTCCAAGATTTTATCGAGGTCTTTGATGGTATTATCTTCTGTATAGACTTGTTCATAATGTTTCTGTTTGCTTTCCTTGGTGTCATAGATATTTTGTGGACCAAATTCAAGAGGTCTATCTTCTGCGTTATGCTCCTCCTGAGAAAGGGGTATGTTGTCGGTGTTATTAGGGATATCTATAGTAGCATTTGAGTAGGTACCCCATTCATATTCATTGGAATCAGTCTCTGAGGCTCCATCCCATATTCTATTAGTGTTGTAAATAGGTATGTTGTATGGTGAAAACAAATCTTTCATGATGGATACCATTTTGATAGTTTTTGTTGATTCGGTGTCAGATCCTGCTTCCACTTTCTGTATTTGTTCATAGACTGTGCCTCCTCGGGGAGAAATAATGGTATCCTGAGATGATCTTATTTGTTCTTGACATAGTGGATTTTGAATATGAGCTACTGCTGCAGATATGGCCTTCTTGTGGCTTAGAAGCTTTTCCTGATGTAACTTCTGTTCTTGACGTTCTCATGCCTGGTGGATTGTTTCTGCTGACTCAAAGAATGCTTCCTGCCAGGATTCTTCTTTGTACTTCTTCTTTACTTTCCATTGAGGTTTTGCAGTAATGCGGGGTGGCTTTCTTAATAGGAAAGTGAGCTTACAACCCAATCCTATTTTGTCTCTACTAGGCTGTGAAGGAAGATCTATGGGTTCAGTGACTCCTTCTATGGGTTTCCCAATAGGTCCTTTACCATCATATCCCATTTGCTACATGATTAAGTATCCTTTTCCATATAGGTGTGTAGGTAGAACAATGTCCAGCGCAGCTACTCTGTTATCTTCTTTCTCATCTTTGTATAACTAGCTAAGAATATCCTTGTTTTCTGATTCATGCGCTAGAGTGCCCAATTGGATGAAGGTACCATCAAATTTGATGATGGGCTGAGTTACCAAATGCGTTGATGTAGTAGGAAATCCATGAGATCTGGGTGATGTTGGTAATTTGGCCAAACATAGGGGCTCCAAAGAGTATTCTCCCATACCTTGGTCTTTGATTTGCATTTGCTGCTTGAAATCTCCAGATAATGAGTTGGGCTTTGCTGTTTGTAGATCTGATGTTGAAGATCATTGCTTTTCTCTATTATGAGGAACTAAACTGTCCTAGGCTGCCCCCATTGCGTTGCAATGTTGAAATGGATTGTGATCTGCAGATATGGAGATTTCTTGTCTGTCATAAGGAAATTTGACACACTGGTGATACGTAGAGGGTACTGCTTGCATTTCATGTATCCAGCGTCGCCCTAACAAAATATTGTAGGTGAGATCTATGTCTAAGACCTAACACATAGTATCCTTTTGCACTGGTCCCACTTGAATAGGTAACATCATGGTTACTTTAGAGGACCTTTCCTCATCATCATATGCCTTTATGGTAATCTTCTTGCAGGGATCAATAGACTCTTCTGAGAAGCCTAATGCACAGATAAGCTTTAAAGTACATATATTAAGTCTAGCTCCTCCATCGATTAAGACTCTTTTTACTCTGTGTTTGCAAATGATGACTTCGATATGGAGAGGAGTGTTATGCGGATGGCTCAAGGAAGCATTGTCATGCTATGAGAAGGTGAGGTTATGAGGTCTTGTCATATGAGCGACCATGGCTTCAAATCTGTCTGTATCCAGATTTTGAGGTACATTGGTTTCCAATAGCGCTTGTTCCAATATGTTCTTGTGCTTGGGTGATAGTTTCAGTAATTCTAGTATAGATATCTGAGCGGGAGTTTTGCATAGTTGGCTAACCAAGTCATATTGGATCTTTGGTGTAGTAGTTGTAGGTGCAGTATGTCCTTTTAGGACATATTTCTGAGTTTGGGTTGTCACATTGACAGATTCATGATCACACTCATCTCGAATGGTGATGACATTTACTTGATGATCTTCAGCTAATATGTGATTTATGGTGTTGTTGTAGATATGGTTGATATGAGCTCCGCGTGTATCATTCGAGGTTGAAGCTCCATCTTTGTTGTAATTTGGAAGAGGATTTTTAAAGGCTCCGTGATCACCATTTGTTTTGAGACCATCTACCGTTAAGTCACCTCGATCAATCATGTCTTGCACAATGTTTTTCAATCTCATGCAATCGTTCGTCTAATGACCCTTGTTACGATGGAAATCACAATAGTGTGAATCATTCCACCAAGGTGGTTTGATTTGGGGTTCATAGTTGCTGATTGTCAGCAAAGAGAGAATTTTATTTGCCAGAAGTTCTCTGAATGCCGATTCTAGTGATTGCCCCAGTGGTGTGAAGACACGCTTTTGGAAATTGTTTGTGTTGTCGCGTGAATTGTTGTTAGGTCTTGGATTCGTGTTTTTGTTTTGAGTATCGTTGGTGTTGTTTGTGTTGAGTTGTCCTTGATTGGCATTTGGTGCATATGTGTTAGCATTTGGATTAGCATTTTTAGGATTTTTCATATTTTGAGGATTCCCAGATAATGCAAGCATTGGTTGCTTAGATTTGGGATCATGTGAGTCATTGTTGCCTTCATTTTTGTTTCGAGTCCAAAATCAAGATTTGTCCAAGTTGTTGTTGTTCTGGTTATTGTAGTTTGATGAGTTTGTTCCTTCCTTGTAGAATTTGAGTGTTCCCTTTTTGACACACACTTCCTCTACTTGAATGCCATTTTCAATCAATTTAGTGAAAGACGGTATGCATTGGAGTTTTAGCCTATAACTCATTTCACCATTCAAGTTGTCGATGAAGATCTCCATTTTCTCCTTTTTAGGAATATCTCGAGGATATCGTGATACCATATGCCACCAACGTTGAAGGAAAATCATGAATGTTTCGTTGTTCTTTTGTTTGGTGTTGCAGACGTCCAGCATGGTTATGGCATGTTGGATGTTATAAGAGTATTGTGTTATGAATTTGTTAACCAATTCGTCAAATGATCTGACAGGTGGTGTAATTTTGGATAACCATTCCATTGTTTTCCCTCCCAAGCTTCTTGGGAATAACCTCATCAGATAGGTGTCATTATGAGCGAACTCAAGACGCATGGTACAAAATTCTCTGACATGATCATGGGGATCACTTTTGGCATCGTATTTGTCAAATTTAGGTACATCTGAGTTTGGAGGAAAAGGGATCATGTGCAATCTCCTGTTGAAAGGATAAGGATAGATTTTGTTTAAAGAGTACCGTACTGTTGTCCTTTGTTGCATATCTTGCATTTGCCTTTGTAACATTTGCATTTGTTGAGTAAGGGCAGCCAAACGTACATTGTTTTGTCAAGGGAAAATTTCTTCCCTTGTATTGATCATGGGTTGAAATGGTGTTTGGAATGGTATATTTTTCTCGGGAAGGTATTGTCTTGGTGTATGTTGCTCCGGTATGTTTTGATCCGAGATGTTTTGCAGTGGTGTATTTTGTTCTAGTATGTTCTGATCCAGGATGTTTTGTTCAGGGTCACGGATTTCCCTTTCTCACTGTCATTCTTGATATTCATAATGCTGAGGTTGTGTCCTAAACATATCTGCATCAAGGTTTTTAGGGAGTTTTACTCCTTTACTTGTGAGCATGAGCAAATATTTTTCTTTGTCATTTTCCACGAACCTTTCTACAAGCTTTTGGAATGAAGCGTTTTCCTGACATTCCTAAAGAAGTGCTTCAAAAATTTCAGTCTCTTCTAGGTGTGGACCTTCAAAAGGATTTGACAACCTTCGATTCATACTAGACTCTGTGTGTGTCTTGCTTTGTTGGTTTCTTTGAGAGCGAGTAATAGGCATTTTAGTAGAAACTTTCAGTGACGAAGGGGACAAAATCCTCGTTGATATGCTGCTCGGGAGTGGGTAGTTCTGGTTGAGGTGTGTTATAAGTGATACACTCATCAAGCAAGAATGTCGGATTGATCTTTCCTCCACGGTTTATGATTTGATTAAAAGCAGACTTTTGACAATATGCTCTTGTTTTTAAAGGCTTTTTGTCAAATTCATTGGATTTGTTTTGGATATAATGTTTGACATGATGAAGGAATACCCGATGAGATTTGAAGAGTTGACGATTGATGTATAAAAAATTATTTCTCTTGATAAATTTGGAAAAACTAGGTGGTTGTTTCTTCAATGTGATGTTACGATAAAGGTTCTTTCTTCTCAGAATATGGGGATTAGTCATGCATGAGTGATCAATGGTTTCTTTTGATTTGTTTGGAATCAGTTGATCTTGTTTGGAAAATTTCAAGTCTTACTCTATCAAAATGAAGGTTTAGATGCCCCTTCACGACAAAGCGTATCAAATGATATGGATAAAAGCCTCCCGATATGGAGACTTGATTTGACAACCTGAAATTTTTAAACAAATGTTTTTGAGATGAAATCTGTAAGATGGTAAAGGATTCTGTTTGATACTTATGATGAGGTTTCCGGATTATGATAAGATAGACATGTTTTACCGTATGATCAGTTTTGGATTTTTACAACATTTGTTTTGACACAAATTTGGCTCAAGAAATAGCTTTTAAATTATTGTTTTCGTTACTCCGTTTTGATGAAAATTGATGTTGATGACAAGAGGCTTCTGAAAATGTTTTCAAAAATTTTAAAATTCTTCACTGTTTTGCCCCTTGTCTATATGTTTTTGGTCACGCGCTAAAACAAAGATGAAATGCGCTACCAAAATTACTCCACGCACTAAAAGAATGACCACATGTGCTAGGCTGCCCCCAGACACACGCTAAATATTTGACTGTTCAAAAATTTGTTTTTTGTCTGTTTAAAAAGCTATGCGCTAACTTGGGTCTATGACACGCTAACTTTTAAACCTGATGCGCTAATGTTTGGTTGCCACATGGTAAGCTGATGCTTCCACGCGCTAGACTATTTCTTTGATGCGCTAAATGTTTTAACACTATTTTGATTTTGGGATAAAACGCTACTGTTTGGAACAGACGCGCTAACTGGATGGTTTGATGCGCTAACTGAAATACCCTACGCGCTAAGGAGTTGTCCTCACACGCTAATCTACCCTGATTTTTCCTTCAGTTGGTTTTTCTGCAATTTTTGGCTTTGATCGTGAGTTTTTCAATTTAGATGGATGATTTTCTAAAGTAATAAATGCAAGCACAGCACAAAAAGTACAACCATTTTGCCTAATCTAACAAAAAGTGTATGTTCTGCGAGGATGTGTTCAAATCCCCAATGTTTCAACATGTTTGGATACGAATAATACACTTCAGAAAGACTCTTTATTCAAAGGTCATAAATAACATCATAGCCCACTAGTCTTGATATTCCATCAGCTCAAACAACCATGTCACCCCCAAGAGGGTGCCCATTTTTTTGCCTTTTGTCAGAAATTAACTCAAAGTGAATCACTTCATAGTTGAGTAGTTATCTTGGGAGATATATGATGAGTAATCTTGGGGGTGGATTCTTCCCCACCCTTGCACTATGATGTTATAAATGTCTAGTTACTGACTCGGTTCAAAGTTTCTATTTCTATGGTTTGTAATCAGGCTTCTTGTCCGGCCGTCAGTGATAAAATCCCTCAGGAGGCTTCCCAACCTTTAGAACAAAGGCTTTATGTATCTCAAGGATACTGGGGGAAGGCTAATCATTGCGCGCAACCGTTGAAAAGGTCTTTCGTCACTTTTCACTTTTGATTATAGTGGGTTGGAATACTTGACGTCAAAGTCGTTCCCCACTTAGGTCATTCCCTTCACACTAGCCATAAATGGCTTTAAGAGTTGATTTCAACTCCTTGGGAAGGCAGGCCTGCTAAAGGATGTAAATGCTTTTGAAGGAAAGAAAGCTTTTTAAGAGAGGTCTGGTTTTTTGGATCACCCAGTTAAGTGGAGAGCATATACCTTCCTCTTTCGATTCAAGGCAATCAAAAATTCTTTTGAAACCTTCAACTCAGTGATTTGTTAACCTCTACTTGGAGATGTTACTCCAAGAAAAACATGGTGTTCCTTTTAGTTCCTCAAAGCAATGATTATTTAATCTAGTGAAAGAATCTGGTCAACAAAGCAAATTTATCGATGTGGTCAACAAAAGAAAATCAGAAAAGGAGAATAACTTTCCTCTTTTGATTTTGAATAAAACTTTGTAAGTGAGGTTCTTTCCTTTGCAAAATTTTAAAAATGAATCCTTTTATGCACCAAAGGATGGTGAGATTCTTTTTAGAGCTATGTTTGCAAAAGGAAAAGTTTGTGTTGTTCATTTTAGAGCTAAAAATGAAGGTTTTCTCCTATGAAAGCAAGAAATTTTTTGATAGTGGTTCTTTTTATAGCCCAAAAACAAGGTGAGTTCAATTTTAAGAAAAGAAAATCAAATTTTAAACTAACCTAGGTAAGTTAGTAAAAATCTAACTATCTTAATCCTAAGATGAAGCTCCTATTTGCAATGAAGTTTGTTAGAAACTTGCAAAATAACCAGTTAGATACCTCGGTGGACTTCTACAAGTCTAATTTCTAACTTTCAGTTACAATGTTTGTTTTTCTTATTTCAGTCTGTGATGCGCTACAGAACAAACTATACACGCTACAAAATCACATTAATGTGCTAAAATAAGCCAATGATGCGCTATACTGTCCTCGGGATGCGCTACTCTGTGCACTCAAGACGCTGCTTTGTTTTTCTCCCGCGCCGAAACCTACAAGAAAAATTAGTATTCTTATGCGCTGATATATGGACTTTACGCGCTAGGTGATGGACCCCACATGCTGAACAAGGAATTGGATGCGCTAGGCTGTTAGCTAGATGCGCTAAACAATTAACTCAACGTGCTAATTCATTTTTCTTGTGTACCTGCACAAGGGGTTAAATAAAAAAAATGATTTGATATATGGGGTAGAGCCCCACGGTGGGTGCCAGAAATGTATGCGAGAAAAGCAGGTCGATAGAACTCAATATGTGAAAAATGGAGCTCTAGGGAGCCTTGCTCACACACTCATAGGACTTCTTGGTGCAAGCTATAAAGTAATGAAGTATCACTCAGCTTCCCAAGGTGGGTCCCATGATTCTCTATCTTACACGGTCCCTCAAACCAATTTTTTTGCTCTCAGATCACTAAGCAAAATGGTTTAGGGATGGCAAATGCAAGAACGAGGGATGCTTTTTGTTGATTTAATATGAGATGCATCCTAAGCTATGCATGATTCTAGAAATGCAATAAACTAACTATAAGATGACAAGGGTAGTAAACAAACTATCCTAGCATACTATATTAGTTAATGATTTAAGCTAATGATAATAGAAATACTCTAAAATGCATATTAGATTAATTCCTATTTAAAAAGAGAGGCTAAATGATGAGCATGAATGGTATATAAAAGCTTGAATGTATTTGAGCATAAGTATGATACTAAAAACTTGGATTATCAAAATGGAGGGATGAGAGCTCTATTTATAGCAAAAATAGGGCAATGGATGGTCAGGATTGAAAGAGGTAATCAAGGGTTGAGTTTGAAAGTTGGGAATCCATGTTTGCAATTTGCACCAATGAAATTGTGACAAATGTCAACATAGGGTTGGGTTGAGAGAAGGGGTTGGAGACATTAAATGCATGAGAAGACCTCATGGTTATCTAGATGGTAAGGGTTAAGCTTAAGTTAAGATTATCCATTGGATTAAGAGTTAATCCAAGGATAAACTCTTGTGCAAATGATTAAGGGATAACCATGGTCAAAGCAATGAATGCTTGATGAGACCCTTGGGTTACATGGAGGTTGAGTTTAGAGAAAGTCTCTAATCATGCTAGAGGGTTGAGTTAACCATTAATGGTTTGGGAGACTTTGGAAAATTAAGTGGTTGAAGACTTGAAGCCTTTAATGGTTATCAAAGACTTTAAGGGTTTGAGAAGTGACTTCCCATTGAGTAGTGAGCTCTAGGAAATTGGCCTTCCTGCATGTGCAAGCCCCTCTTGTAAGTAATATTCTCTTATTGGTCAATAAGTGAATATTGTGGGTCACAAATCCCACCGAAGTTTTCCCACACCGAGTTTCCTTGTTAAATCAGTGTGTTATGGTGTGATTTTCATGTGGTTGCCTTCATTTCTATTTATTGCTTTATTTCTTGCATACTGGCACACTGTTATAATATGTGCTACATGTTTTAAGTTAAGAAATTCAATTCACTGGTTAGATACTGATTCACCCCCCCCCTCTCAGTATCTATGGGAATTCTAACATAAAGGGTCTTTTGTTAGCCTCCACATTTGATTATAGTGGGTTGGAATACTTGGTGATAAAGTCATTTCCCACTTAGGTCGTTCCCCTCTCACCGGCCATTAATGGTGCTCTAAGAGCAACTCGAGAGGGCAGGCCTGCTAAAGCATTCAAAATGCTTGAAGTAAAGGAAGCTTCTAAGAGTGGTTTGGATTTTTGGTCACCCAGTTAAGGGGAGAGCATATATCTTCCACTTTCGAGACAAAGCAAACAAAGTTCTTTTTATCCTTCAAAGAAATGATTTTATAACTTTCTATTTGGAGATGTTGCTCCAGCAAGCATGATGTTCTTTTTAACTCTTCATAGCAAATGTTTTCTATCTAAGAAAGTGAAATCCTGGTCAACAATATAAATCATGATGTTGGTCAACAAAAGGAAGATCACGAAATGAAATACTCCATTGCTTTGCACAAAAATAAAGTGAGGTTCTTTTTATCGTTTGCAAAATGAAAATGAATTCTTTTTATGCACCAAAGTAAAATGTGATTGTTTTTACCTTTTGCAAACTGAAAAGAAAATTTTGTTGTTATTTTTAAACCCAAATGAAGTGCTTTGCCTAACTTGCAAAAATAAAATTTTTGTTTTGTTGTTCTTTTTATCTAACAATGGAATTCTTTTTAAAACCCAAATGAAGATGTAGTAAATTTTAAATCCAAAAGAAAAGATGAGATTCTTTTTAAACTAAAGGAAAGTGAATTTTTTTTATCCAACTAAAAAAAGCTAGAAAGAATTAAAATTCCTACTTTAACTTCTTCTAAACCTACAAGAAATTGTCAGTGACCTGCAAGAAGAAAGTTAGTGAAAAAAAGAATCTATGGTGGGCTTGCACAAGCCTAATTTTTCTTCACTTCGGTTATAATTTTGAATTTTCTCTGTCAGAGTCATGTGTTGGATTGTTGCACAGATGCACTACAGAAAGTTACCTATGCGCTACACAGGTTACCGAATGCACTACACTAGTTACCGAATGTGCTACACTATTGCTCCAATATGTGAGAAAGAAACCAGACTATTGTGCACTAATAGAGAGTTTAAATGTGCTACACTAGTTACCGAATGCGTCACACTGTTGCTCCAATATGCAGGAAAGAAACCAGACTATTATGCGCTAATAGAGAGTTTAAATGTGCTAGGGAATGGGTCTTATGCGCTAAATAGTACACCGAGGGCACTATTATTTGCTCTGAATGTGCTAATGAAAGGTCCCGACATGCTAAAACAACCTTCTCATGTTCTTGCAATCTTTCTCCTGCATCAAAAATGATATGATTTATGGGGTTAAGCCCCATGATGGGCACCAGAAATGTGTGCGGGAAACGAGGGCGATAGAAATGTAAAAGTCAGTATAAAAAAGGGCCCACACACCAATGAGACTCTTGGTGTAAGTTATAGGAACTATATTGAATATCTCAACCTCCCAAGAGGTGTCCCATTGTTCTCTATCTCACATGATCCCTAAAGTTAATGCCTTTGCTCTCAGATAACTAAGCAAAGTGACTTAGGAATGACAACTCCAAGAATGTGTGATGTTTGATTATTATGCATGAATTCATTCCTAGATATGTATGCTATTGAAGCTATGATTATTAAGCTAGCATAAAGGTGATGATAAGATTAACTAATTATCCTAGCAATGATATACTAGTCTAACATGGATATTCTATGATATTAGAATGTTTCTAAATGCTATTATGATGATTTATCAAAGAGAGGCTAAAATTCTTAGTAAAATGGTTATAAGTTTGATCCACAAAGATTTCTATATCAAAATGAGAGAATGAGAGCTCTATTTATAGGGAAAATAGGGCAATGGATGGTCAAGATTGTATAATCTTAACAAGGGCTAGGATTGAAAGTTAATCAATCCATATTTTCAATTCTCACCAATGAAATGGTGACAATTGTCAACAAGAGGTTGCTTGAGAGGAGATGAAAGAAGCATTAAATGCTTGAGAAGACATGAAGGTTACCTTAGGAGATAAGGGTTAAGGTTAAGTTAGGGTTATCCAATGGATAAAGCTTTTACCCAAGGGGTAAACTCTTGTGCAAGGGTTAAAGAGATAACCAAGGTTAAAGCCATGAATGCTTGATGAGACCCTTGGGTTAGATGGGATTTGAGTTAGAGAGAAAGTCTCTAATCATGAAAGAAGGTTGAGATAACCATTAATGGTTATGTAAGAGCCTTAAATGGTTTGGAAGGCTTTGAGGGTTAACTTATTAAGGATATAAAGCCTTTAATGGTTTTCAAAGACTTTGGAGACTTTGAGAAGTGACTTCTCTTTTCTTAGGATTGTGACAATAATTAGGAGATGGATTAGGCTAAATTGGAAGTGATTAGAAGAGTCTAGAAGGAGGTTTAGAAGGCAAGTGGGAGATGTAGGAAAATGCAAGTGGAAGAAAAAGGATTTTAATTAATATAAAATTACTTTATTTCAATCAAATAGATGCACCTTGCATAAATACAAGTGGGAGATTTAAATAAATAAATTAGATTTATTTATTTGCAAGGATCAATTTAATTAGATGTAAATTTAATTAAAAAGGGAGAAAGGGGAATTAATTAAATAAAGTGAGTTATTTAATCAAAGGCTAGAAAAGGCTTAGGTGAACTTAATTAAATAAATTGAATAATTTATTTAATCAAATAGATGAATATGAAGAAATTAATTAAATAAAATTTAATTAATAGGAAGAATTGGGTTAAAATGAATATTAAATATTCACTTAGGAAAGTGGTCAGATTTATACGTCTACAGGTACATATTTAAGCTTTGCTCCATTATCCAACACCTTTTCCTTCAAGAAGTGATACCAAATATATATATGCTTTGTTCTATAATATTATACCAGATTCTTGAAAATATTTGTTGCACTAATATTATCACACATAATCGAGATGGGTTCATTAAAAATTACACTAATAGCCTTCAAATTTTGTTTCATATAGAGAATCTATGTGAAACATGAAGATGTTGCAATGTACTATGCTTCATCTATAGATAAAGAGATAGAATCCTGCTTTTTACTTGACCAAGCAACCAATCGGGAACCAAGGAAGAATGCTCCACCACTTGTACTTTTCTTGTCATCAACACTTCCGGCCCAATTTGCATCTGTATAAGTTGTCAAAGGAAAAATCTAAATTTCTAGGATACCACAAACCAAACTCTTTTGTCCCTTTTAAATATTTGAAGATTATTTTCACTGCCACATGTAATTCTTTTGGTTCTTGCTGAAATCTGTTGGCATTATGTGAACTGGCATGGCAATATGTAAACCAGCATGAAGACATAATGATATTGTATGTTGTCATTGATATCAATATGGGACATAGTGTGAACCGGCACATGTGATAAGTGAAGAGAGAGGAACTGGCATATGTATGAACCGATTTATATGCCAAAGTGAAGTGACATATTTGTTCAAGGTGAACCGGCATGTAGTTATGGGAACCGACACATGGAAGCATTGTATGACTATTGGTTGGTAGGTAGCTTCCACTTCGGGGTTTCCGGTTGGTGTACCTCAAGTTTGTGTGACTCAATCAATGATCTTTGTGTGATGAGTTAGCAGTATGATGAAGGACCTATCGTGTTGCCACGTAAGCTCTATGTGCATGTAGGATCTTGCATGAAGATGACTATTCCTATCTACCTCAAGAATGTGCAAAGTCTGTCAAATGGTGAGAACGCATGATGGGTTATCAGTCGCCATGAAAATGGTGGATAATGGACGATGGAGAATATCTTGAGATCGATTCAAGATTGTTGCATTTAATGCAGCATGATTCAACAGTCAGGATCGAACTGTTTGAATTACTTAACCCAACAGGTTTAGGGTTTAGGGTTTTTACTACTGACCTATATGTTTCCTATAAGTTTGATGTTGGGTTTCCTTCTAAGGCTGTTGGCAAAAGTTGTAAGTGTGTATCCAAGGACAGTGATACGTGATTCTTACTAGACCAAAGGAGAGAAGAGATACTTGCAAAGTGAATGTGTACAAGGAAAAGAGGAGACTAAATAGATTTGCATTAGCATTAAGTGTTTTTAACAGATCATTGTAATACCTGTTGATCTCTAACCACTTCAATAGTTGTAAAATCCCCTAACACGGTAGCCTTAATTGGCTTGATTCAAAATCCCTTAAATCGGGTGGTCTTAACCGGCTTGTTTCAAATCCCTTAACCGGGTAACTCGAGGCTAATGAGTTTTGAGAACCTAGAGAAGCTTAGGAGATCCTTTCAACTATTGAGTTCTTGAAATCCTCTAACAAGGTGACCCTACCGGGTTTAACCCTTAATCGGGTATCCCTTAACCGGGTGATTCTTAATAGGATCGATTCCTACCAGAACCTATTTTAATGTCCTTAACCGGACAAGGCTCCTAACAGAGTGGACTTCTAAAGAGTTCAAAAAGCAGCTTGTGGGTATTCATCCTCACCGTGGTTTTTCCCAATTGGGTTTCCACGTGAAAAATATGTGTGTCATGTGAAATGCTTCTGTCTTATGATGCTTTGTTTTACCTGTTAAGCACATGAAGGTTCTATGTTTTATGCCTGTCTATAAAACATATTGAACTCATTGCTGTGAAGATCTGATGCTCAAGTTTACTGGTTTATGCATAAGAATATAATGATACTATAGTATTGAGCTAAGAAGAAAGCTTATTGAGTGACCGGTTCATGACTGATTGAGCTATACTGGATGTTACCGGTTGCACTTTGCTTTATTGGTATCCCTATTTGACAGTCATTTGGAACATTTGTTGTCAAACCAGTTTTTGACTGTATTTGTGTTTGTACTGATTCACCCCCCCCTCGGTACCGGTTTGGTAGTTGTGGTTCATCATTGACCTATCAATTGGTATCAGAGCACTCCAGGTCCTCTATGTTGTAAGCTTAACCGCTTGAGGAAAAGATCCTAGTCAAATGATGAAGAGGGAAGGTCCAAAGTTTAACAAGGAAAATTTTGGTATATGGAAAGACAGGATGAAGATATTCATCAAAAGCATGGGTGTTCAACACTGGAGTTATGTTGAAAATATATATGTTGTTCCTACCGGTACTCTCACCGATGACCAAAAGAGAGAGATACAAGAAAATGGGCAAGTCATGGAAGCTCTCATCAGTAGCCTATCTGACATTGAATTTATTGATGTTCAGGACAAGGCAAATCCCAAAGAGGTATGGGATGCTCTTGAAAATATCTATGGTGGTGATGAGAATGTAAAACAGGCTAAGGAAGAGAGCTTGAGAGGAAAGTTTGAAGACATGCGAATGGTTGAAGGAGAGACCATTCAGCAGTATGGAATAAGAATCAAAATAGTTGTTGGATAAATAAAGAGTGCAGGTGGCAAAATAGAAGATTCCACTATGGTAAGCAAAATCCTAAGATCCCTTTTGCCGGTCTATGCAATAAGGGTTGCTGCTATTCAAAAGCTGAGATCAATAGACAAGTCTAAGGCATCCTTAGATTCCATCATAGCCAAGTTGACAGCCTATGAGTTGAATAGTTTTGATGGTAGTGTTCAAAAGATAGAATGAGCTTTGAAAGCTTCTACTATACCATCTAGAAAAGGAAAAGAGGCTAGCACTAGTGGGAAACCTAATCAGAATAGAGAAATGAAGGATGAAGAGTTTTTGATGGAATTTGAAGCTCTTCTTGCTAGGGGATTTCCAAAAGGGACTGGTAAATACAAAGGTAAGCTTCCTTTGAAATGTTTCTCCTATAACCGGATAGGACATATTGCTATGAACTATCCTAATAGTGACAACAAGGATAAACCGGAAAGGTTCAAGAAATTCAAAGGAGGAAACCAGAGAAATTGTTTTGTGGTAGTTGATGAAGGTGTCACAGATGAGGAATCAAAAGATGAAGAGAATGAAGACATTGTGTTTGTTGTTGTAAAGGAAGATGTGGCAGATAAGAAAGCTCTTGTCTCCCGATTTGATGATTCCAATGAGTGGATCATTGACAGTGGTTGTTCTCACCATATGACTGGTGACCAGAGTAAGTTTCTATTCTTAGAGGAGTATGATGGTGGTGTGGTTCGCTTTGGAAATGATGCACCATGCATGGTCAAAGGCAAAGGGTCCATCTCTTTGAATGGAAAGAGTAGTGCTGACAATGTGTACTGGGTTGATGGTCTTAGACACAACCTTCTAAGCATTTCCCAGCTAAATGACAGTGGTTTCACTCTGCAATTCAAGAATAGAGTTTGCAGAATCAAAGGTAAAGATGGTAAATTGGTAGCCACCGGCATGCAGACTAAAGGTAACCTATTTCATCTGAATGCAAATATAAGTACATGTTTTATGGCTAAGCTTGATGATAGCTAGATATGGCATAGGAGATTCTGCCATGTGAACTTTGATAACATTGTGAAGGCTAGTAGGATCAAGGCAGTTAGAGGGTTGTCGGTGTTGAGCAAACCAGATAATACCTTGTGTAGAGAATGTCAATTGGGGAAAATGTCTTCCTCAACCTTTAAAGGTAAATCTTTCACTACTGACAACTTGCTTGATCTTGTGCATACTGATTTATGTGGTCTTATGAAAACTAGAAGTGTGTAGGGTGATAGGTACTTCATGATTCTCACTGATGACTGCTCAAGAATGATGTGGGTCACATTCTTGAATGACAAGTCTGAAGCTTTTGGGAAATTCAAATCTTTCAGAGCATTAGTGGAGAAGGAAAGTGGTAAAAGGATCAAATGTCTCAGAACTGATCAAGGAGGGGAATTCACTTCCAATGAATTCAACAAGTATTGTGAAGAATTTGGCATCAAGAGACAGTTGTCTGCCCCTCGGACTCCACAGTAGAATGGCCTAGCAGAGAGGAATAATCGGACTATGGTTGAAGCAGCTAGAACCATGTTGATCCGAGGAAAGGTTGCTCACACCTTTTGGAGAGAAGCGGTGAGCACTGCAGTCTACACTATGAACCGGGTACTCATCAAAAAGGGTAAGGAAAAAACTCCTTATGAGTATTGGACCGGTAAGACACCTGTGGTTAACTACTTTAAGGTATTTGGTAGCAAATGTTACATCAAGAGGAGTGAACATCAAGGCAAATTTGAAGCTAAATGTGATGAAGGAATATTTCTAGGATATTCCACCAAGAGTAAAGCTTTCAAGTGCTACAACCATAGGACTTAGAGAATTATGGAAAGCATCAATGTAAGAGTTGATGAATCCTCTGAGAAGACTGAGGAAACCAGCAGTGAGCAAGTTGTAAATGAACTGGCTGCAACCTTTTGGGAACCGATTGTCAGTCAACCAAGTACCAATAATAGTGTTCCTGAACCAGTGAATGCTGATACTGATGAAGATGAGGGTGAAGAAGAAAAGAAAGAAGAACTAGTTAAAACCATTCCTCGGTATGTCAAGTTGAATCATGATCCTAAGCAGATCATAGGTGAGAAGGATGCAGGAATCCTTACCAGAAGAAAGATCATAGAAAACTCATGTATGATCTCTGAATTTGAGCCTAAGTCATTCAAAGAGGTTCATAAAGATGAAGATTGGATCAAGGCAATGGAAGAAGAACTTGACTAGATAGAAAAAAATGGTACATGGTCCTTAGTACCCAAATCAGAGCATAAAAATGTCATTGGCACCAAATGGGTGTTCAGAAATAAGTTGAATAAGGATGGCTCAGTGATTAGGAATAAAGCCAAACTAGTATGCAAAGGATATGCTCAAGAAGAAGGTGAAGACTATGGGGAAACCTTTGCTCCTATAGCCAGATTGGAAGGAGTTCGTATGCTTCTTACATATGCAGCTTTTAAGAGATTCAAGGTATATCAAATGGATATAAAATCTGCATTCCTAAATGGTGTACTTGAAGAGGAGGTGTATATTGAGCAACCGGATGGGTTTACCCTATCTGAAGACAGTGACATAGTATGTAGGCTACATAAAGCATTATATGTTCTAAAGTAAGCACCTAGGGCATGGTATGAGCGCCTACATTCCCATCTTGTGAAGATTGGATTTGAGAGAACAAGTGAGGATAGCAATATCTACTTGAAGTCTGAAGGAGATTAGATTTTGATCTATGAAGTTTTTGTTGATGACATCATCTTTGGTGGAGATGACAAGATGAGTCATGAGTTTGCTGATGAGATGAAGAAAGAGTTTGAGATATCACTCATAGGGGAGATTAAGTTCTTCATTGGACTGTAGATCCAGCAAATGGAAGATGGAATCTTCATCACTCAGTCCAAATATGTCAAAGAGGTGTTGAAGACTTTTGGCATGGAAGATAGCAAACCAGTTGGTACACCGATGGTGACCGATTGCAAATTGACAAAGGAGGATGATTTTGCACTAGTTGATGAGAAGGAATACCGGTTAATGATTGGTAAGTTGCATTATGTAGTGCATAGCAGACCGGATATTGCACATGCAGTTGGCATCACTGCAAGGTTCCAGAAGAGTCCAAGAGAATCTCACTTGATTGCAGTCAAGAGGATTCTTAGGTATCTGAAGGGAACAGTTGACTGTGGATTGTGGTATCCATACAACAATAATTTCAATCTAAAAGTGTTCACAGATGCTGATTGGTTCGGTAATGTGGATGAGAGGAAGAGCACAACCGGTGGTGCATTCTTTCTTGGTGGTAGACTGGTCTCATGGATGAGTAAAAAGTAGAGTTGTATGTCTCAGTCTATAGCGGAAGCGGAGTATGTTGCAGCTTTCATGAACTGCACTTAGACAGTCTGGATGAAACATGTACTGGAAGGCTTCAAGATCCCTGTATCTGAACCGGTAAGTATATTCTATGATAACACAAGTGCTATCAATGTATCAAAGAATCTGGTTTTACATTCTAAAACCAAGCATTTTGAGCTTAAGTATCATTTCTTGAGGGAAAAGGTTCAGAATAAAGAAATTACATTGGAGCATGTGTCCAGTAAGGAACAGTTAGTAGACATATTCACCAAGCCTCTCCCAAAGACAACTTTTATGCATTTGAGAGGTGAATTAGGGGTATTACCCCTTCAGGAGGTGAACTAAAAGTGATTGTTCCACATCAGTCAGGTACTAGAAAGATAAAGTTTTGATTGATTCATGTGTTGAAGGATGCCACTCCTCAGGGGGAGCAGCATAATGGAACAGTGATGATTGTACCTCCACTTTGGCATTGTTGTCAAAGGGGGAGAAGGAGTGAAGCGAAAAGATATCTGCAGCAAATGGGGAGAAGATGTGAAGCAGAGAAGATATATTTTGTATATTGCCATCAATGCCAACGGGGGAGATTGTTGGCATTATGTGAACCGACATGGCATTATGTAAACTGGCATGAAGACATAATGATATTGTATGTTGTCATTGATGTCAATATGGGACATAGTGTGAACTGGCACATGTGATAAGTGAAGAGAGAGGAACTAGCATATGTATGAATCAGTTTATATGCCAAAGTGAAGCAGCATATTTGTTCAAGGTGAACTGGCATGTAGTTATGGGAACCGGCACATGGAAGAATTGTATGACTACCAGTTGGTAGGTAGCTTCCACTTTGGGGTTTCTGGTTGGTGTACCTCAAGTTTGTGTGACTCAATCGGTGATCTTGTGATGAGTTAGCAGTATGATGAAGGACAGATCGTGTTGCCACGCAAGCTCTATGTGTGTGTAGGATCTTGCATGAAGATGACTATTCCTATCTACCTCGAGAATGTGCGAAGTCTGTCAAACGGTGATAACGCGTGATGGGTTATCAGCCGCCATGAAAACGGTGGATAATGGATGATGGAGAATATCTTGAGATCGATTCAAGATTGTTGCATTTAATGTAGCATGATTCAACGGTCAAGATCGACCCGTTTGAATTACTTAACCCAATAGGTTTAGGGTTTAGGGTTTTTACTACCGACCTGTATGTTTCCTATAAGGTCGATGTTGGGTTTCCTTTTGAGGTTGTTGGCAAAATTTGTGAGTGTGTATCCAAGGAAAGTGATACGTGATTCTTACCAGACCAAAGGAGAGAAGAGATACCTACAAAGTGAATGTGCGGAAGGAAAAGAGGAGCCTAAACAAATCTGCATTAGCATTAAGTGTTGTTAATAGATCATTGTAATACCTATTGATCTCTAACCACTTCAACAGTTGTAAAATCCCCTAACAGGGTAGCCTTAACTGGCTTGATTCAAAATATTTAAAACTAGGTGGTCTTAACTGGCTTGTTTCAAATCCCTTAACTAGGTAACTTGAGGCTAATGAGTTCTGAGAAACTAGAGAAGCTTAGGAGATCCTTTCAACTATTGAGTTCTTCAAATCCTCTAACAAGGTGACCCTATCGGGTTTAACCCTTAACCGGGTATCTCTTAACTGGGTGATCCTTAACAGGATCGGTTCCTACCAGAACCTATTGTAATGTCCTTAGCCGAACAAGGCTCCTAACAGAGTGGACTTTTAAAGAGTTCAAACAGCAGCTTGTGGGTATTCATCCCCACCATGGTGTTTTCCAGTTGGGTTTCCAAGTGAAAAATATGTGTGTCATGTGAAATGCTTCTATCTTGTGATGCTTTGTTTTACTTGTTAAGCACATGAAGGTTCTATGTTTTATGCCTAGCTATAAAACATATTGAACTCATTGTTGTGAAGATCTGATGGTCAAGTTTACTGGTTTATGCATAAGAATCTAATGATATTGTAGTATTGAGCTAAGAAGAAAGCTTATTGAGTGACCCGTTCATGACTGATTGAGCTTTACTGGATGTTACCGGTTGCACTCTACTTTACTAGTATCCCTGTTTGCTAGTCATTTGGAACATTTGTTGTCAAACCAATTTTTGACTGTATTTGTGTTTGTACTGATTCACCCCCCCCCCCCCTCTCAGTATCGGTTTGGTAGTTGTGGTTCATCATTGACCTATCAAAATCTAGCTGCCAAATAAACTACATACATGATATCCAGTCTGGTAGCAGTCAAATATAATAGTCCTCCAATCGTTTATTTTTACTGACTTGCATCAACTTTAGAATATTTATCCTCTTTGGTTAATTTGCATCTGTTGGTCATAGGTGTACACAACGGTTTGGAATTCTCCAACCCAAACTTCTTCAACAATTCCTTAATGTATTTACACTATGAAATGAAAATTCCTTTGTTGTTCTGATTTACTTGTAAACCAAGAAAGAAATTTAACTCACTGATGATGGAGATCTCAAATTCCTTCTACATATCATTAGAAAACTTTCTGCACATTCCTTCATTTCCTCCAAATATCATGTCATCAACATATACTATAATAATCAAGATTTTACCTGAGTCAATCTTGAAATATAAATTATTGTCAATCAATCCCTTCTGAAAACCTTGATCAATCAATTACTTATCTAACCTTTCATACCAAGATCTAGGAGCTTGTTTCAATCCGTACAGGGCCTTCTTCAATCTGCAAACAATGTTCGGTTCATCTTTCAACTTAAAACTGTAGACACCTAAAATTGTCATGTCTAATTAAATAAATATCTTTATTTATTTAATTATTTTAGTCTAATTCTTCTATTAATTAAATAAATCTTTATTTATTTAATTAATTCATTTATCCTCTTCTAGCCTAATTTCTCATTTAAATAAATACATTTATTTATTTAAATTATCCTTTTTTCCTAAATTAAATAAATATCTTATTTATTTAATTGATCCCACTTCCTCTATTAATTAAATAAATCTTTATTTATTTAATTAATTCATTAACCTTTTCTACCCATGACACATGTCATTCATCTCTTAATTCATACACTACCTACCCTCTCATTATTTTCATATTTTTCTCTACCTACCCTCTAATCATAGCCGACCATTTATCTTTTACACCTCTCAATCTTATCCCTCCATTTCTTATAGTGTCTTCTATATAAGGAGATGTCTCCTTCATTATCAAACCCCCCCCTATTGACTACTTGACTACACTACACTTTTGAACATATGCAATCCTACTTGCAACCACATTTCTGTTCTTTGTTGAGCTCTTGTGCACACATAAAATCTGAGAGCAAATATATCAAGCAAGATCAATGGGGATAGGAAGAATGGAGATTCAAACCCTATTGGACATGTGATGGTATAATCTTTGTGATTCATTTAATTTGTATTGTCTTAGGTAATTTTCATATGTTATGGTGGATCTTTGTTGTTGTTAGGCTAGGGTTTTGTGGTTGAATTCATTTATTCTTTCAATATTATTATTGTTGTATCCATTTTCACCATAAACATTTTGGCACGCCCGATGGGACTCTTTTCCCTTTTGCATTTAACATATTTAATTGCAGATTTTGTGTTTTGAAGTTGCAGATCTAACATTTTCGACAACATTTCAATATTTTCATGTCTGCGTAGTTTCAAATCACATTTTTTATTTTCTGTCACGTCTGTGACATCTGGAATCGCGTCTGCGACCTCAACATTTTTTATTTTATTTTGTAGATTCTAGAAAATGCGTTTGTGTTCTATAATTGCATCTATGAGGCTTCCCGACACGTCTGTGTTGGCGGGCTGTGTCTGTGTTTGTGTCATTATTAGCCACATCTGTGTTCATCTTTGTTGCATTTTGGTTTCTTTGATTTGGTTTTTTGTCATTTGGATTTCAGATCTGGTTTATATTGAGCTAACATTTTCAGATCGAGCTAATGAAATTGGTGCAGCTTGTCTTGAAAGCAAAATCATTTTGTCGAAGGCCCCTATTTCACAAAGTCTTTTGGATCTAAAATTTACCTAACTTGTGTGCTTGCAGGAAGGGGTGATCATTTGAAATAGTCCAAACTACTAATAGATCTTTGTTGCAGGACCTTGGCAAGGGTTTTTGATCTTTCATTGTGTGCCTTGTTTTCATAGATTAGCAAACACTTCAATTGGTGCACTAAAATTGAACCAATGTCTTTTGTGTCTTGGGTAATAGGTTCTTTTTGTTTAATCTCTAGAGGGTTTGTCTCCCCATGTGGTCATTAAGACTACTAGTGAGGAGAGAATGACCCAAGTGGTAGCAAGGAAAACCCACCTCTTCCGAACCACTATAAACAATTGTATTCATGGTGAAAACTATGGATAACCTGTGCTGATTAGTTCATACCAACACTATGTCTCCCCATAAACCCATTTGATCAAATTTATTTGATCATTTGTAGGGCATAACCCCTACCAGCTGGGAGCCTTCTGTATTTACAGAGCTGAAAATGCCACATGTATGGCCACATGAGTGGATGCCCTTACTAGCACCTTTTTGTTTTAGAAGCCAAAATCCTTCTAGTTGTTGGGGCAGGAGGTCGGACCTCTAGTAGTGACCCACACACATACAGTTCTTAGTAGAGATACAAAGTTCGCCATGGGGAGTTTTCATGGGGAGTGATGTTTGGCTGCCCTGAGAAGTGAGTGTCGAAGGTGGAGCCAATGGGGTCAAGCATCTAAGTATCCACTCTGAATAGCATAGCCTCGAGGGAAACTCCATGTGGGATCAACAACTATTGTCCTGGCCAGCCATAAGAATTATGCTTGACTTATTTTGAACAATCAAACATTCAAGACCAAACATTGAAACATTGTGTCTTTTGTGTCTTCAAGTGTATGCAAAACATTTTTACATCAAACAATACACTTTTCTTGGAGTCATTTTGAGTCTAAACACTTGCAAACATTGAGTCTTCATCAACACCATGTCCTCTTGTCACGAAAAATAGTCAAACATCTAGATTTGGTCACAACAAACAACTTCACACATTGGAAAAATTGCACAAAATCTCCAGAAATGCGTCTGTGTCTGATAGAACCGCATTTGTGTCATATAACCGCGTCTGTGAAGGGAAGAAATGCATCTATGTCTTTGAGCAACTTTGTATTTATAACATCTCAGAAATGCGTATGTGTCTGACAAAATAGCGTCTGTGTCATTTAAGCGCGTCTGTGAAGTATATAGGCACGTCTGTGTTCAGAATTGAAAATCTTTTACCATCCAGCAAATAAGAATAATCAGTTTCAGACTTATTGAGCTTCCTAGGTATCTCTTTGGGTTTTCATCTAGCATTCAACCTGTCTTTGGGTCTCACAAAGTCCATCTTTGCTTTACACCTTACTTTACATTCACATTTGTCTAAAATTGAATCAAAAAGTCACTTGCTTGTCCTCATCATACTTTGTCAACACACTACATACAACAACATTTTACTAAGTGGTCCCTCATCAAGGTCTATCACCTTTGGGTCTCATTTGGTCTTACTTAGAGTCAAGGTCAACTTACCTCATCAAGAGAAACTATCATCTCTTTGGAAGCCACACCTACTCTACTACATACATACTTGGTCTTACACTTTGGACATTGCAAGTACACCTCATATTCATTTACATTCCATCCAACTCTTGGTCTTTCATATCTTTCCATTTTCATCTAGTCTCACACATCTTTGTCAAAACCTAGTTCATGGTTGAAACCCGTTCTCAAAAATCTAGGAGAGAAACTAAAGAGGCTCAAGAGTCCACAAACATGAGTTCTTATGAGTATGACAATGATATCTTTTTCAATTATGATCATACTACATTACTTGACATGGATGCCTATAGAAATATTCCAAATGTTGAGAACATGGACACTATAAACAAAATGGATCAACAATAATAATATTGAAAGACTAAATGAATTCAACCACAAAACCCTAGCCTAACAACAACAAAGATCCACCATAACATATGAAGATTACCTAAGACAATGCAAATCAAATGAAATCACAAAGATTATACCATCACATGTCCAATAGGGTTTGAATTTCCATTATTCCTATCTCCATTGATCTTGCTTGATATATTTGCTCTTAGATTTTATGTGTGCACAAGAGCTCAACAAAGAACGGAAATGTGGTTGCAAGTAGGATCGCATATGTTCGAAAGTGTAGTGTAGTCAAGTAGTCAATGGGGGGGGTTTGATAATGAAGGAAGCATCTCCTTATATAGAAGACACTATAAGAAATGGAGGGATAATATTGAGAGGTGTAAAAGATAAATGGTCGGCTATGATTAGAGGGTAGGAGAGAAAAATATGAAAATAATGAAAGGGTAGGTAGTGTATGAATTAAGAGATGAATGACATGTGTCATGGGTAGAAAAGGTTAATGAAATAATTAAATAAATAAAGATTTATTTAATTAATAGAGGAAGTGGGATCAATTAAATAAATAAGATATTTATTTAATTTAGGAAAAAGGGATAATTTAAATAAATAAATGTATTTATTTAAATGAGAAATAAGGCTAGAAGAGGATAAATGAATTAATTAAATAAATAAAGATTTATTTAATTAATAGAAGAATTAGGCTAAAATAATTAAATAAATAAAGATATTTATTTAATTAGACATGACAATTTTAGGTGTCTACATTTTGCCCCTCTTTGAGACAATGCAGCTTGTTGCGTTGTTTCAAAGAAGCTAATATGAACTGATACAAAGTTGCTTGATCATATGATAACATTGGTACAGAAGAAGTTCCACATAACATATTCCTGGCTCAATCTTTAACAGAGTCAGAAAGCTCAAAATTCATAAGTTTCTTCACAAAGCGACAAATCAATTTTGCATGGTCATACGCTGATATGCCTGGACTGGATCCGGATTTGGTAATGCATCATTTGATAGTTAAATTGGGGGCAAAACCAGTAAAATAGAAATTAAGAAAGATGCATCCACAAGTGGCATTATTAGTCAAAGCAGAGCTGGAGAAATTATTGGATGTCGGATTCATACACCTAATTGATTATCCTGAGTGGATCTCCAACTTAGTACCTATCAGTAAACCAGATCGTAGCATCAAAATATGTACAGATTTCAGAGACATCAACAAATCTTGTCCTAAGGACGACTTTCCATTACCAAATATTGACTTGATCGTAGATCTAACAGTAGGCCATGCGATGTTATATTTGATGGATGGATTCTCTGGTTATAATCAAATAAAAATTGCATCTAAGGATCAGCACAAAATGACATTTACTTGTCCTTGGGGAACTTTCTGCTGGAATGTTATGCCCTTTGGGCTAAAAAATGCAGGCACTACATATCAAAGAGCCATGATTACTATCTTTCATGATCTCATGCACGTTACTGTAAAAGATTATGTTGATGACCTCTTGGGCAAATCAATAGATAGAGATACACATTTGGACATACTTTTAGTCATCTTTGATCGGTTGGAAAAATACAAAGTAAGATTAAACCCCAAGAAATGTGTCTTTGGAGTAACCTCTGGGAAGCTCCCGGGATTCATTGTCTCAAAAAGAGGAATCGAAGCCGATCCAACAAAATTCAAGGCCATCCTAGAGATGCAACCACCAAAGAATATCAGTCAACTTCGATCTTTGCAAGGGAGACTCCAATCCATACGAAGATTCATAGTGCAACTTGTGGATAAATGTAATCCTTTTCAGCACTTGCTACATACAAACATCAAATTCAAATGGGATGATAATTATCAATGAGCTTTCCAGACACTCAAAGATTATCTTTTGAATCCACTAGTTTTGATGCCACCGGTTCTAGATCAACCTCTATTACTATACATATTAGCTACTTCAATAGCACTAGGGGCACTCGTAGCACAACAGGTTGCTGAGGGCAAAGAGAAGGCAGTATACTACATCAATCGCACCTTGGTGGGATATGACCTAAACTACACACCAATTGAGCGTGCATGTCTTGTTGTGGTCTTTGCTTCACAAAAATTACAACATTACATGCTAACTCATAAAACTAAGTTGGTTGCAAGGATTGATCCATTGAAATATCTTCTCAATAAAGCAACACTTACTGGGTGACTAGCTAAATGGGTGATGCTCTTGAGTGAATTCGACATTGAATACGTGGACATAAAAGCAATAAAAGGACAAGCTATCACAAATTAGTTAGTAGATTCTCCCATGATAGATGATGTTCCTCTGACTTCAGAATTTCTAGATGAATCCATCCTAACAGTATCACACATAAAGCCTTGGTAGCTATACTTTGACAACTCATACACACAGCATGGGATAGGAGCTGGCATCCTCTTCATAACTCCTCAAGGGGATTCCATACAAAAATCATATTGATTATCATTTCCCTGCACTAATAACATAGCAGAATATGAGGCATTAACAACTGGATTACGGATTGCAGTTCAGTGGAAGATCCAGGAACTTCATGTTTTTGGGGACTCTCAACTTATAATTTGTCAAGCAACTAATAACTACCAAACAAAGGATGAAAAATTAATGCCTTATAAAAGAATGGTGGATGACTTGAAACAACATTTCATGAAGTTAGACTTTGAGCAGATACCAAGAGAACAGAATCAAGTTGTGGATGCCATGGCTACAATTGCTTCATTAATTGATCTACCACAGAATGAGACCCGCTATGAGTTCTTGGTGGATAACCTTTTGGTTCCCTCATATGAAATCACTCCTACTGAGATGATATGTGTTGTCGGTCTTGAGTCCCAGTTATATGGTTATATTTTCACATACCTTCATGACAATACCCTTCCTCCTGACCTATCCCATAACCAACGTCGCACTTTCATCTGCCAATCTTCTTGATACGTCATTTTAGCCAATATCCTATACCGTTGAGGTCTAGATGGCACTCTTCTTAGATGTTTAGAAAGAGATGAAGCTCAGATTGTGTTACATGAAGTACACGAAGGGATATGTGGTCCACATTCTAGTGGTCCTACCTTAGCCAAGAAACTCATCAGGACTGGATATTACTGGCCTAATATGGAAAAAGACTCATATCACTTTGTCAAGAAATATAAGCAGTGTCAACTTCATGGAGACCTCATTCATGCACCAGCACAAGAAATTCAACCAATTGCGACTCCTTGGCCCTTTTGTCAATGGGGACTCGATCTCATAGGCAAGATTCATCCTCCTTCCTCGAAGGGTCATAAATTCATCATTACTGCCACAGAGTATTTCATAAAATGGATCGAAGCCATGCCTCTTACACAATTCACTGGAAAACAAATTGCTACATTCATTCTCAACTACATCATTTGTCGATACGACACTCCTGTTTCCATAATCACTGATAACGGGCGTCCCTTCAAAAATCAGGATGTTCATGAACTCTGTGATCGCTTCCATATTACCCATCGTTTCTCCTCACCTTATTACCCCCAAGGTAACGGTCAAGCTGAGGCATCTAATAAAACAATCCTTAAAATCTTAAAAAAGACAATCAATGATGCTGGTCGCAATTGGCATATCCAACTTAATCCTGCACTTTGGGCTTACTGCAAAAGCATCTGCACACCTATAGGAGCTACACCCTATTCACTTGTCTATGGTGTTGAAGCTATCTTTTCTATTGAGGTCGAGTTACCCTCTTTATGACTCTCTTTGCAAAACATTATCGGTGATGAAAACTATAGGGTCTCTTGCTTACAAGAGCTTGAATTATTGGATGAACGAAGACAAACTGCTTTTAATCATCTCAAGGCTTATCAACAATGAATGAGTCATAGCTACAATCATAAAGTCAATCCTCGTACATTTGAGGTGGGTGACTTAGTTCTGAAGGAAAATCCTAAGAATCAGCAAGACAGAGAGAAGAAGGGCAAGTTCGAACCAAATTGGCTTGGTCCTTACTTCATTACAACAACCTATGGATCCGGTGCATATCAGCTCTCAACTCCTGATGGCGAACCTTTGGAGGATCCTATCAATAGCATGCACCTTCGCAGGTTTTACACATAGCTCTTCCGAGTATCCTAATTCAAAAATACAAAAAAATACAAAAATACAAAAAAATCATAAAACATAAAAAATCATTACTTGGTGAAAACCTAGCAAACAGACGCCTTGTGACACAAAAAAATTGAAAAATAAAAAAAGTAAAGAAAAATGTTTTCGTCCAATGGTAAAAACCACTTCGATGGTGCCCTGGGCAAGTACCATGGTGAAAACTGGGTCTCCAGCGCCATGCATAGAGACATTGCTCCTTCCTCCTTCAGGATTCACTTTCATCCTTTCACTTTTTTCACACACTCACAACCTCTTCATTCATAAAAAAAACTTACCCATTTCCATCATGGCTTGTTATTGATCTACCTAAGATTGGTTCGCCATTCATAATAATTCCTCCTTTTCACCCCTTTTCATCCATAATAAATCAGCTCCTATTTGTGGCTAAGGCAAAGCCTATGTTTAGTGATGGGTGTCGAACTGAGAGCATCACATGTTTCGAGAAGTACAATTTCTTCCAATTTTCTTCAATCTATCTGCGCACAATCTACAATAAAGCAACATTTGCATCGCAAATCTGCAATAAAGTTCAGTCTTCTCCATAATAAAGTATTAGTTTCATGGATTTAGCTAGTTTCAGATGAGACACAACAACAACAATGGACATTCAACAAATCAAATCTTTCAATAGACTCGGACAACATTATGGTTTGGTGCTATCTATCCTTTTTGTGAAAGTAAACATTGTGACCACAATCAAATAAGACTTATACAAGTGACAAGAGACACTAAACTTGAGGACTACAGTGGATGTTGGTGTCGAGTCTTGGTTTTCTTTGATTTTATCTTTTGGTGACATGTCTTTTAGCTTTTCCAGGATGCCTTTGACTAGAGATTCTATCTCTAGGATGTCTTTGACTAGAAAGGCGAGGATGGGGTATCGTCACCTATTTTTCTTTGTTGTCTATGGATTGTCTCGTAGTAATGCTATGGCTTGTGTAAGGATATGAGGACACTAAGAGTCTAGTGTGAACTAGGGAATTCCTTGTTTGTGACTATTTGATCTCCACGCAAATGGGTACAATGACTTTCTGGGTCAAACATATACCTCAATTGTCATAACCTATTTTGCCATAATAAAACTCAATGATGATAACGCACAAGAAGCTCTTTCACTTTCATATCTTCTATCTTCCATCCCCCTTTCTTGATTCACTTCCATCATCCTTCTTGAGTCCATGTAGCCTTCTATCACACGATTGAGTATAATGACATGCCAAAAATAGTTGCATTTCATGTAGTTTGCACCTGCATTAACACATATTAATCATACATACATATAGATATCACAATTGCATCACATCCTGCACCCAACACATGTTAGCACATTTTACATTTTCATCATGTAAATAGTTATTTGCATTATCATATTCATTTGCATTTCATACATTCACATTTACATTTGCATAAACATATTAAAAACACAAAAGAACAATAATATTGCATTCCATCATGCACATATTTTCATCCATATCATAAGCATCACATATAAACATATAGAAGCATCACATAGGTACACATGCATATAGCTGCCACAAAGATTAATCATCTCATATATATAATCATAAGTGTCATGATACAATGATGTCAAAATCATATGGCTACAATCACTCGAAAGTGTCTACATCATCATATAAAATGGTACAAAAACTGATACATAGGGAGCCCTCTAAGGCTATGATGAACTCCCTCCCTTAGAGCCACCTGGCCTCAATGGAGTTTGAGCCCTGGAAGAACCTACCCTAGGATCATCCCTCCTACCCCCTCTATCTGGTGGTGGTGGAGGACCCATAATCCCACCATTGGATGCCTGTCTCTTGTCCCTCCCTCCAATGGTTGTTGTTGTCTGTGATGGTCTAGGGAAGCTCCTAGCCCGCTGCTCTGGTGGCACGGCTCCATAGTATAGGTCTCTCTAGTAGCCTATCCCCTCCCCGGCTCGCAGAACATAAGCATAACTAGCTCCTGTGTCCTTTGTCACCTGCCTCCCAGCCCTTAGTGCTATCTCAACCTCAGTATAGCGCTAGATAGCCTGATCTCTCTCCCGCTTAATGTCCTGGAGCTATCTCCTGAGTCGATCCCTCTCCCGCTTGAGATCCTGGATCTCATCTACCTATCCCTGGAAGATCTCCCTCAACTCCAGCAGCTTATCTGCCTCCTCCTCGGCCCCCTGTACCTGTGGTTGCTCCTGTGGCTACCTCTACCCCTGTCCCCATCCTTGTACCTGTCCCTGCACCTGTTTGGGACCCTGTGCTACTGGCACCTGTAATGGCAAACCACCTCGGCCTCTCACCACCCCGAGCTATCTCTCCTCTCCACCCTCTCTCCACGGAGCCACTCTCCTCTCTCCTACTGCACCCTGCCTCCTCCGTCGGCCTCTACCTCTGCCATCTTTGTCATCATCATCCCCTCTACCATCTCCATCTATCAGCTTTCCTAGATTTGTCAACCGTGGAAATGGATGCTCAGCCCAATATGCAGTATACTCTGCATCCATCCCTGCATCCTCGATCTCTAGCCACATATCCCATGACAAGGGAATCATCTCTACTAGCTACATCACAGCCTGATCATATGATAACAATGGCCCGAAGTGTGCTTGATCTCTCACTGTTTGAGCATACATCCCGGAACCCTATGGCATCCATTGAATCCTACCAAACTGCCTACCCACTCTATCAACCAACTACCTCTCCAGTACATAGGGTGTCTGCCCAATCAAATACCTGCTCCTGAAATTGTATGACAGCTCAACTGCATTATCCTCCCACTCCTCACACTCTCAGTATGGCCTCCATACCATAGTGTCAATCTCATCGATGACCCGACGCCAGTACTCCAACCTGCCAATCTGTGGCTGTGATGTAATCATATCATACAAGTGAACAAAACTATGTCCATGGCCCCTGCCTCTGAAATGAATAGGTCATGTCACTGGCAGATGCTCATAAGCCCACACCTATAACAATGTCACTCCACAGTCCAATCCTATGGATCCATGGTATACAAACTGATGAAGCTCATAATACAAGTGCGCCAGCACACATAGTCCCCAGGCATATTTGGTATGTTGTGTCACCAGTGTCTCTAATGTACTCCCTCATCCCATAGCCAACCCTCGTGTCACCCTATCCAGACATAGGAACCCACTGATCACTCCTCCTAGCACCACTAGTAGCGCCAATCCTATTATTGTCATGGTATCCCAGGCGACATGTCCTGCCCTCATCACCAATCCTAGATCCTAGAACACTCGTCTCAAGGCATCCTTGTCTCTGTCTCAATCATAGGGTATCAACACCCCATCGATCGGTATCCTCAATATCCTATATACATCCTCTAAGGTGACTGTCATCTCACCCATCAGCAAATGGAATGTGCATGTCTCAGAGTGCCATCTCTCAACTAAAGCAGTCAGCAACCCCATGTTCGCCCAAAAATCAGGCACATACAAAATAAATCACAGACCCATAACCTCAATCATGGCTCTATCCTCAAATGTCAGCTCTGGTCATAACCTTTGAGTCAATGGGAATCTCTCCTATGACTCCAGCATAGGTAGATACTCCAGCAATCAAACAAATCAGCTCTGTCAGTCAACGTGGTATTCACTATTCATCACAAAATGTTGCTTATTATCCTAGTGCTTATATCTATCATATGGCGCTCTATCAAAGTGACACTCACTGTTCATCACAAAGTGTTGCTTCTATCCTAGTGGTACTCCCTGTTCATCACAAAGTACTATGTGTTATTTCACTCCTTGTTCATCACAAAGTGCTACTCATAATTGCACTCCCTGTTCATCACAAAGTGTTGCTCATATTAACACTCCCTGTTCATCACAAAGTACTATGTCTTGGTACTCACTGTTCATCACAAAGTGCCTTGATCTATCCTAGTCTTCCCTAGAGGACCTTCTTGAGTGTATCCTCTTAGTAGCTTATCCAATCGACAGCATATGTTCATCACAGAACTGTCGATTCGGCCTTGAAGACACAAACACGCCTTCATGACATAAACATGCTTACATATTGCATATACGCGCCTAAAACACACAGATGCGCCTGAAATACACAGATGTGCCTCTGCTCTGCATAGATGCGCCTACTCTGCACAAATATGCCCACATAGTGTAAATGCACCTGCACAATGCAGACATGCTCGAATTTGACATAGACACTATTTCATTCACAGAAGCGCTTGGCACAAACACATATGCGCCTAGCTAACCCAGACGTGCCTGGCACCAGCACAGATGCCCCTAAGCATTTTTTGACCTTGTTTGACATATTCTAAAGTGCATTTATTGCACTACCTAACATGCATTAATGACAGTATTTATTGCGACAAAGTACAAGGAGGTTTTGTGGTACTTACCGGCTCTCCTGCATCTGCTGGCCTCTAAAATCGAGAAACGCAATCGAATTTGTGAACCAATGCCATTGGTGTTGACTGATGCTGCTCTACTCTCTCTCTACACTCTTATCTCTTGGATGTGTGGATGACAATGAGGATGTATTCCCCTCGTGGTCTATCTTATAAACTACCCTAGCTCTAGCCCTAGCCCTTGTTTCCCAAGTCAGTCTTCATTACCCCATGACTCTGTCACTCTATCCTATCCGGTCAATCCATTCTAGCCTTTCTTTCTTATCGAGAGATTGTTTGTGATCTTTCCAGACATTTTCATCCAATCTCTTGAGGGGGCATATCATTCCCATCTTAGGGTAACTTTGTATCAGTTCATATTATCTTCTTTGAAACAACGCGACAAGCTGCATTGCCTCAAAGAGGGGCAAAATGTAGACACCTAAAATTGTCATGTCTAATTAAATAAATATCTTTATTTATTTAATTATTTTAGCCTAATTCTTCTATTAATTAAATAAATCTTTATTTATTTAATTAATTCATTTATCCTCTTCTAGCCTTATTTCTCATTTAAATAAATACATTTATTTATTTAAATTATCACTTTTTCCTAAATTAAATAAATATCTTATTTATTTAATTGATCCCACTTCCTCTATTAATTAAATAAATCTTTATTTATTTAATTAATTCATTAACCTTTTCTACCCATGACACATGTCATTCATCTCTTAATTCATACACTACCTACCCTCTCATTATTTTTTATATTTTTCTCTACCTACCCTCTAATCATAGCCGACCATTTATCTTTTACACCTCTCAATCTTATCCCTCCATTTCTTATAGTGTCTTCTATATAAGGAGATTCTTCCTTCATTATCAAACCCCCCCCCATTGACTACTTGACTACACTACGTTTTTGAACATATGCGATCCTACTTGCAACCACATTTCCGTTCTTTGTTGAGCTCTTGTGCACACATAAAATCTGAGAGCAAATATATCAAGCAAGATCAATGGAGATAGGAAGAATGGAGATTCAAACCCTATTGGACATGTGATGGTATAATCTTTGTGATTTCATTTGATTTGCATTGTCTTAGGTAATCTTCATATGTTATGGTGGATCTTTGTTGTTGTTAGGCTAGGGTTTTGTGGTTGAATTCATTTAGTCTTTCAATATTATTATTGTTGTATCCATTTTCACCGTAAACAAAAACCTCTCAGTTGTTCAATGTAGACTTCTTCTTTTAGTTCTCCATTCAAAAATGTTGACTTTACATCCATCTAATAAACCTTGAACTCCTTAAAATCTACAAAAGCCAAAAACATCCTAATAGCTTCTGTCGAGCAATAGGTGCACATGTCTCTTCAAAATCAATGCCTTCAACCTGTGTGTAACCTTTTCAAACCAACCTTACTTTATTTCTCACAATTTTTCCATCCTCATCCAACTTGTTCTGGAATACCCACTTTGTTCCAATTACATTTTTATCTATTAGTATGTGAACTAGTTCCCATGTCTAATTCTTCTCAATCTAATCCAGCTCTTCTCTCATTGCCTTTATCTAGCTTTGATCAGTGCATGCTTCTTCTATTGTTTTTGGTTCAATCTTAGATAGTAAACATAGCAGAACTTGTTCTTGAGATACTTTTCTTCTTGTGATAATTCCTTTGTTCTTATCTCCAATAATCTGATCTACTGAATGATTCTTCTTTACATACCTTCAGGTTTTAGATGTAGATATCGAAGCATACTGAGTTTCCTTTTCTTTCTCTTCTTCTCCAATTTTCTCTTCCCTTTTTCTATCAACCTATTCTTCAAAGTCATAACCAGCCAATTTGTCAGTCTTTAGAAATACCTTCATCAACCTTCACATTTGTACTTTTAGTAATCGTGTTTAGTCTTTTGTTGTAACATCGGTACACCTTTCTCCTTGTAGAATAACCTAGGAATATGCCTTCATCTACTCTGCTATCAAATTTTCCAAGATTAACTTCATCTCCTTGAATATAACACTTACTTCCTAATACCTTAAATTATTTCACTGTTGGAGTTCTACCATGCCATAGTTCAAATGATGTCTTTCCATATCTCTTCTGATATAGAATTTTGTTAAGAGTGTAGACCATTGTGTGTATTAATTCTCTCTAGTACACTTCTGGTAGTTCTACTCATTTGATCATTATTTTGGCTGCCTCTTGAATAGTTTAGTTCATCCTTTCCACTACATCATTTTTTTGTAGTATTGTCGAGGGAGACAATTGTCTTCAAATACCATGTTTCTCATAGAAATTGCTAAACTCATCAGAAGTAAATTCTCCTTCTTTGTCAAACCTTAAACACTTCATCTTTCTATCCACTTCATTTTCAACTCTAGCCTTGTATATCTTGAATTTTTCTAATGCGTCTGACTTCTCTCTCAAAAATGCAACCCATGACATTCTAGAGTAATCATCAATCAACAACATAAAATACTTCTCACTTTGTATACTCCTTTTTTTGACAGGACCACATAGATCCATGTGCACTAAATCCAGCAATTTGATAGATCTTTTCTCCTTTCCTTTGTATGTTCCTTTCGTATGCTTTCCAACTTGACATTCTTTGCAAATATTGTTATCCAATTTAGTCAACCTCAATAAGTCTCTTACTACACTTAATGAACTGAGCTTTACCAAATTATGAGATTTGATATGACACATCCTCCAAGGTTAGAGATAGCTATCATTGATTTGAGATAACAAAAAAAAAATTGTAGCTCCTTTTAGAAAACAAATGTTTCCACTAGTCCTTTTCCCTGCTGCAATGACAATTTTGGGTCCCTTCCGGATCTCACAACCATCATCCTGAAAAAAAACATTGTAACCATTTTCTCACATCTATCAAACACTCAAGAGTTGTCATGAAAACCCTTCACATAGTAAACATTGTCAATATTAAGTTTTACATCAAAAGAAATAGAACCAATTCTCATGCAATCTGTGTTGTTTGATCATCTCTGAATCTAACAGATCCACCATCATACTTTTCAAGTTTTACAAATTTAATTTTATCACCAGTCATATGATTTGAGCATCCACTATCAATCAACCATTCATTTTTGTCTCTCCTAGCATGTAAGGCAGTAGCAAGAATCTTAGGAATATCAATCTTAGGTACATCTTTTTCTACCAAAAATAAACAATCACCATCTTCATAGTCTAATTCATCGTCTGAAATACCAGCATCACCTTTAACATGGTAGGCGCTCTTAATAAACTTCCCTTTTCCTTCTCTAAACTTTTGTCTTGATCCCTTTTCTGGACATCTAGTAGCTATATGACCAATCTTTCTACATCTAAAGCATTTAAGGGGTAACATACCTTTATATTTGTCGGTGCCTTTCTTCAGTTTCCTTACAAAGTTCGCTTCCATCTCATCTGAGCTTTCATCTTTTGAATCTTCCTCATAGGCTTTAAAGACAGACTCGGATTTAGCTTTGTCTTTTCCAAACTTCGTTATCTCAAATGTAGACAAGGTGCCATATAGTTGTTCCCTATTAAACTTCTTTGGATCATAAGTTTCTTCAATACTAGAGATCTTATCACTGTAGCTCTCCAATAGGGACATAAGAATCTTCTCAATTATGTCTTCATCTATCAATGTGCCACCAAGTTATTTGATTTCATTTACTACACTATCAACCTTTTGAAAATAGCTAGTTACTTCTTCTCCTTCTTCCATTTTCAAGTTCTCATATTTGTGCTTAGATGTTACCTTCTTTAATAATTTAACTCTTTCATTTATTTCATAGATATCTCTCAACTTTTCCCAAAAATCATAAGCAGTATTCAATGAAATATCCTTTGTCAATTTAGTCTTTGATAAAGCACTAAAGATAGAATACCTCACCTTTTCATTCTCTTCATATGCTTGAATCTCATATGGAGTGGTAAGACCATTTACCAGTTGTACATACTTATTTTCCATAGATTTTTGAGTTTTGTAGCCTAAGGAGATTAGGTAACCTCTCATCTTCACTTTCCAGAAGCTATAGTCAGATCCTTCAAAGATAGGAATAGTCAGTTTATGTGTCATCAGATGAGGATCTACCTCAAGCGGTTAAGCTCTTCTTCAAGGAACCAAAGCTCTGATACCAATTGTTAAATATTTGGGCAACTAAGAGGGGGGTTGAATCAGTTAACAACTTAAACTTTTTGTTCAATACATTCACACATCCGAAATAACCAACAGAATAAATTAAAGTAGCTATAACATGAGGGTGAACCTTCAATAGTAGGTTACACTTTTTTTCCAACTTTGACACTGCAATATTCATTTTCAGAAAAAACTTTAGATTCAGACACCTATTACTTCCAGACCGTAAGGAATTTGTAGATGATGTGAACTAGTGATTTGTGTCATTTTGTATGTAGATTCTAAAAATATATTTTTGATAATTTTTGGAATCAATTTTCTTCCATTTTTATATCTCCCTTGAAAACTAGTTTATTTTTTAAAACAACATTTTTAAAGAGTGATACTCTGTATAGCATAACTTTTTTTCTATAATAGATATGAACTTAATGCTTTTGAATTTGGTTTTGTAACATCCATATCTAGTGTTTGAAATTGGTTTTGTAATATTATCTTCAATATTTCATATTTTATTAAGATTTGAAGTTAAGTTAACTGTAATTTTGACATATGTCCATTTGATATTACATAACTTGTTGTATATGTAACGAAAATCATTTTTTTTTGTTGGAAAGAGGACTTCAATACCTAGTGCATAAATATTTTTTAGAATTTTTTGAGTGACGTTTACTATTTTTTCATAAGCATTGAACAAAGAAGTTCATGTTCGGTGAAAACCCTACATTCATAAGAAATAAAATAAAAATATATTAATGAAATAAAATATATTAAAAATTATACTATTTGGAAAGCTTATAATAAGGGCTAAATAATTAAAAAAATAAAACTTCTAAATGAATTCATTTGACCCCCCAAAAGCTAATGTAAAATTGGTTTTTATCAGCATTTGATAGATGCAAAGGACACTCCATTGCAAGTATGATTTAGAAGTAGAGAGGTTTTATCCAAGAAATTTTGATCTAACTCTCTTCAATTAATTACTTCAAATGGGACCTCTTAAAGTTTAAATCATTATATTTTTAAAAAAATGTATGATTTCAATAAAAATCAGGATGTACGAAAAAAGTGGGAACCAACATTGTGAGTTCACCCATGAAAGCACATACACAATACAAATCACACAATGAACACTAGATATAATGTAGAAAACCCAAGAAGGGAAAAAACATGGAGAATGTTATTTCTCAATATATAACACTAGTTAAGGTGATTTTTATAAAGGGTGGCTCACTACCAAAATACTCAATATAGGAGGGCTCACTACCGAGAAAAAGGCTAACTACCGAAGGAAGAAGAGAGAAAAAGAGAATCCACCACTGTAACACAATCTGCAATATGGAAACTACTTCCAATGCCTTCTCAACAACAAAACACTTCACACAACATCAACAATCAGATTTTTCCTTTCCAGTCATTCACATCTTCCATATGTTCAACATTCAATTCATCCTCTTATTTATTTTGTCTTCGCAAAACATAATCTTCTAAGTCGGCCAAGATAGATATTTGAAATAGGTCAACACTAAATATTCTGGTGGTGGGAAGGAATGAGAAATAGACCATACCACAACACACATTATCAGTCAGATCAACATGTTACGTTCATCACAAATTTTGGACCCAAAACATGACTCACATGCTACAACAATGTCATTACTCATCCTCGAAGTCCGAACTTAATTTGGACCCAAAATAGCACTACACAACTTAGAAAAAAAAAGAATGAAACCAAGATACTCATGAATACAAACGATCAACACTATATCCAAATCCTGATCATCATCATCTCAATCAATCTGCACTAAATATTAACTGAAACACATCTTCCAGAGCACCAAAGATTCTAGGAACACATCTTTCGGATCACCAACACCAAAACCATGTGTTGACATTAATGACAACCATTATGTTGACATCAATGACAATCAATCATAATCATCAACAACATGTTTGCACCAATTATTGACTAATTGGTACAAGTGATGTTGAGTTCTCTGTGCAGTTGTGCTAAGTGATATGCTCTGCATATCTTCTATGTTGCATATCTATCATTGTGATTTGGATATGTTGTTAAGCTATGCTTGAAGATATTATATTTTGGATTGGATGCTCTGAATTATAGTGACAAGGAAGTTGTGTTTACCAGTATGTTTGACAACTTATTTTCGTACAAAATGCATGCTTCTTATTTCTCCGCGTTATAGTTTTTGACATTGTGGTTTTGGATTTAAATTGATAATGTCCTTAGCTTCATTCTATTTAGTTGACATCAATCTAATATTGGTTCAATACCTCAAAATGTTAGTACCTTTCAGGCCAACCAAGGATTTGTACCTCCAATCCCAACCCAAGACATGTCACAACCATTAAACAGCATACCATATAACTAGTTCATGGGTACATCATCGCAACTTATGAACCAAGGTTACAACTTCATCCCACAAAATAGTAAAAATCAACAATTTCTAAAGCAAAATTAGAACTAACACTTTCAACAGCAAAATCCACAAAATCAAAATCAACAATAGTAATAAAACACCTACATCCCACCTTCATACAATAACCAAAATACTAGCCAAAACTTTAACCAATATGTCATACCATCACATTCTTTTGCTCAAACCTCTCAAGGATTTTTATCTAGCTACAACAATATTTTTGTACCACCACCAATAGAGATTGTAGCCACAAAAATTCAAAATTTGCAACAATAAATCATCAAAATTCAAATGGGAATACAAAAGAAAAGTTACAGCATGAAAGACTTGTATCCATATCCATTTCATCAAACATTACAAATGATCTCATTTTCACATAACTTTGATATGCAAAAAATTTATAAATACAAAGGGGAGATTTGAGAAAGTATATTCCCTTAAATCTATGTCACTTGTATGGATGAACCACCTACAACAATACACATCTCATGTGACTCTTTCCACAAAGTTTATGTAGGCAACCTATCAATTGGTTCTCTCATCTTCCACATGGCATTCAAACATTTAATAAACTTGCTAAAAAAATCATTTCCCATTTTTTATACAACATTGAGCATGAAATCACAATGAATGATATTTGCAACACCAAACAAATGAATGGTGAGTCATTTACCTTTTTCCTACAAATATGGAGAAACCTCACAAGAAAATGTTTGAACCACTTTCCTAAAAAATAATTAGTTTAATTTTTGGTCCAAATTATAAACTAGGAAAGGAGTTTTCACCTACAAGTCTAGGGCTCAAATTCTTTTGATGAGGTTATATCAAAAAAGGAACAATTATTGAGAAGGCCTTCCTTGCAAAAGGATTTGTTAATTTTTTAAAAGAAAATAAAGATACTCCAAGTTCATCCAATGATAAAATTAACTTTTGGATGAAGAACAAAAATGTAGTAGATGCTAAAGCGGTTCAAAAGGCCCAACCTACGATAAATCTTTAAGCACCAACACCATGTCCTACTCAAACACAAAAAATAGTTAAAACAAACACACCAAAGAATCAAACTTGACAAAATCCCAATCTAGAACACAAATACTCTCCTTTGGAGAACCCATAAAATTTGCACTTTGTAAATTAATACAAGAAAATATGATAAACCCTCCTAGAAGTGAGTCAATTTGAACTACTTGTTAAACCTCCTTGTTGGAAAGAAAATGAATTTTATGAGTCTCGTAGATTCAAAGGTTAGAAAACTTTAGACTATTATAAACTGAAAAATCTTATCCAAGACCTTATTGACAAAGGTGATAAAATAGTTGAACACCATCCCTAAACTTTGAATAGTGAGCATATAGTCTTCAAGGATCTATTGTAAAGTCATGGCAAGGGTAACAGATCCACCTAAGGTAATGTTTCACAATAGGAAAATGATGCTAAAAATACAAATAGCCATCATAATGTACAATATGACTACTCTATCAACCAAATCCAAGAACTTTATAGTGGATGTGTTTACCATCACCATCAATAACAAAAATCCTAATTGAGCTATTACCACTTATCAACCAAAGTCAAATTTCAAGGGCCCAAACCGTAGTCTGTTAATCAATACAATCTTTTAGACCAATTAGGAAAGATGCCTACACAGATTTCCATTTTAGAACTTTTACGTATCTCACCTATGTATAAGACCATTCTTGAGAAAGATCTACTAGAATCTTCCATCTCTACATACCTAAATATAGATCAATTTCAATCCATTCTAGAAAATGTCACATCTCCTTTTCAATAAACTTTCCGAGAAAATGATATGATAAATCCCAATCATAAATATCCACTCTATTTTGAAGTCATCGTCCATAAAACCAAAATCAAATGGGTCATGATAGATAATAGAGTAGATATAAATGTTTGTTCTTTGTGAATAATTAGGGTATTGGGATACTCTAAAAATGTTATAGATCCATCAAAGAAAATTGTTATCAAGACCTATGATGAAGGAGAACGTTCTTTAGAAGAAATGGTAACTCTATCAATACATGTTGGTCCTACTATTAAAGACACCATTCTACAGGGCATATGTCTTTATCTCCCCTACAACTTGCTTGTATGCCACCCATGGATTCATTCCATCCCATTCGTCCCCTTCACCTTCCATCAATCCTTAAATATGCTTACAATGGAGCTAAAATAACCATTCAAGGACATCTCGATCCCTTCTTTTACTTAATGAATCTTAAAGAAAAGGATGAATATTACATCCCTAAAAATGGTGAATCATCACCCTCATCTCCATCATCTTGTGTTGATCCAAATATGTTAAAAATATCATTTAACCAATCCACTCCTACATCTAAGACCAATATCTAGGTATAGGACCAAGGGTGTGGTGAATACAACTTGGATGATTTCACCATTGGAAAACTTCCACAATCATCAAGATCGTATGTAAAATCAAAATATCTTAAAATAAATCTTTCTAAGAATCTTCAATGTGGACCCACTACATTCAAAAAATGGGGTAGCTTGCAAAAATATGCAATAGAAGACAATTCTACCTTGTTATAGAGTGATGATGTTGAATAACTCATAAAGGTCTCTTTTGAATAATATCCTAAAGAATTTTTCATGATTAAACAAATGGGTTATGATGGATACAGTAGTCTTTGATGTTAAAAGGATGGAATAATGAAACCTATTTAGCTAACTAAAAGACCAAACTATTAGGGGTTAGGGTATCATACAACTGAACCTAAGTCCTTAGATGATTAATTTATCCTTATTGAGGTGCTTATATATTTTCCTAATATCAAGACAACTATTAATGGTACCTCCAAAAATTCATTCACGTGTATAACTGAATTGTGATACCTCCCAAGATTCCTATGCACACATTGATATATTGTGGCAAGATTCTTCCATAATCACTGAGTCTTTCATGCAAACCACTTCCATGCTTTAATTAGTTTATCCTCAACTTGTCAATTGAGACCAACGCAGACCACCAAGTTTAGACATATTCCAAAATGATGAAGTTATCACTGAGTTTATGGGACTCTGTGAGGGTATACTATTGGGAGATCACAAAGAATGGTTTTCTATTAGATTGGGTGATCCCACAATTTTGGGTTACACTTTTTTTCACAAACAAAACTTGTTGGTTGCCAAAAAAATAAATTAAGGCCCTTTGAACAAGGAGAACCTTTGCTCAAATGATTTTTTATGTTCACTCGAACACCCCCCTTCAAACAAACACCTCAACATGGAGGGGTTCGTTTGAAGGCCTTGTTGGTCAATTTTTTAATAATTTTAGGGGGTTTCATTCAAAGGTATTTAGGGGGGTTCATTTGAAACCCCCTTCATTAAAACCCCTTTATTTTAGATTTTTTCCAACTTTCTTTAAATTTCTGTAGTTTTTTAGCCTTCAAAGCTTTGGTTGAAGGCTCAAATGGAACAATCTTGAAAACCCAAAATATAGGATGGTAGTCCTAAAATAAATCTTTCCAACTACTATAAATTTATTACATATTGAGTTTATTATGATTTTTTTTATTATATAATTTTACTTAACATGGGTTTTTCACCAAACATCAACTTCTCTGCTCAATGCATATGGGAAATAACTAAACTGATTTTTTTTAAAAATGAAAAACATTTATGCCCTGGGTAATGATGTCCTCTTTCCAACAACAAAAAAAAATTGAATTTCGATACATACAGAACAAGTTATGAGTTTAAGCATGTACCTATGTCTAAATTATAATTAGTTCAACTTCAAAACTTAATAAAATAAATAATATTCAATGTATCATTATGAAACCAATTGCATGTACCTTTAGATCCAACAAAAGGCTCAACAACATTGCTATTAACTTTCCCATTACCCACTTGGAGAGCGTGACCATCACTCTCCTTAGAAAAATCTTCTGAAGCAGATTTCCCCTTCCAAACTTTTTTTTTTTTTGAGGAGCCTTTTGAGTTGCCTTCAAAGGACATTATTTTGCTCAATGACCATTATTTTTGCAATGAAAGCAGGCAAAAAAAATGGTTTCAAATTCTATGGGTTGTTTCTAGACCCCAAGTTTAGACACAATGTCAATGCAAGATGGAAAATTTGCTTCTTGAATGATACTAGCAAATAATCTTGAAAACACAAGCCTCTTCCTAAAGGTAGTCATTTCATCAATAGAGAGCAGTTTCCCAAAAGAATTGGCAACACATTTAAACACCCCCTCACTCCAAAATTATACAAGAAGGTACAGGGATGATATTAATTTTCTAGTTGACAAGGACAATTGTTTCATTGAAGTTGTTATTCCAAAGACTTTATGGGTGGTTAAGCTTCCTTGTGAAGTGTTAGAAGATGAATGCATGAGTATTGTGGAAATAATTCTTAATATGCACCAAAATATGTGAATGAAGAAAGATTTGGGACATATGATGAGATTATGGATAGAAGTGTTGGAAAGAAACCTAGAAAGATTGAGATTGTTCTGAAATACAAGAAACTGAGGAAATCATCTGGAGAAGTTGTTGCTTCCTCTTCTAAAGTGTCAAAAACTAAACGTGTATCAAAGGAGTTTGTAGAGATTGTTATTGTTGAAAGTGATGAAGAAAAACCAAAGAAGGCCAGTGTGCAGAGAAGTGCTACAACAAGGAAGATAGTGGTTGCTTCCCCTACTTCTTCAGAGGAAGGTTTATTTGATGAAGACAAATTACTTGATATGCTTGAGAAACTAGATGGCTTAAGGAGTGTTGGTGAGTTGTATCTCAATGTTCCATCTTATGATCAATATATCATTGATTAAGTGTGAGTAAGGTATTTACACCGAAATAATATCATTCCTATAAATATTGCTAATGTTCTTCTGAGAGTGCTGATAGAATTGTTAATTGACTAAATGGCTACATTTGCTGGTGATGATAGTGAATATAGTGATCCTTGTATAGAAGAAAATGTAATAGAGAAAATGATAGAAAGGTTCCTAAAGGCACATTGTGATCTTAAATTGAATTTGATTAATTTCAAAAAAATGATGGATAATGCAACACAATTGTATAGGTATTCCTTAAGGTGGCCTGTGGCTATAAAGAAATTCAAAGGTGGAATAGACTTCATAGCTTATAGAGTTATCCCATTCCTTTAATATTTACAAATATGCTAATGGTGCAATGAGCTCCAAGGATCGATATCTCCATTCTTAGTTGTTAGTATGACAAAAGTAGAAAGAAGAATATGTGAAATTGTTTTGTGGACTCAAGGATTTCATGGAATTAAGGTTTTACTTTTCTCATAATATTGGTTGAGGTAGAAAGGGTTGAGTTGATTATGGTTAATACCAATGTCTTTGATGTTGTAGTGAATTTATGTATTGATTGTGAGTGTCAAAGCATAATTTTGTCTACTACTATTAGTATACACCTAAAAACAATCTGAAGATAATTGATTAAATATGCAGTTATTTAATTGATCCCCCTTCCCAATTAATTTAATTCACAAGTAATTTGATTAATTTCCCTATTCATATACTTGTAAATAAATCTAAATGATTTATTTATATAGTTCATTTTACATCCCCCCTTTAATTAATTAATTTCCCTCCATTTAAATCAATTCTTCTAATCCCATAATTAAAATTTAAAAATCCAAGTTTGTTGAGATTAATTATCCATTTTCCTAATTATTTGAATTTCTAAATTCAAATGAGCACATGGCTCCTACATTCTAACCTCCTCGCCTAACCACCCCCTAACCTAACCCATTCTATCTAAATTTTGGGTTTAACTAGCCCTATCCTATCTTGCACATCCTCACTTCCTTATCCTAACCTCCTGTGGGTTGGATATCCCCTCCTTGAGACACATGGCACTTTGGCCACATGTTCTCTCTCCTTGGACACTTTCCCTCTCATGAGCAAGGTTCCTTGACACTTGTCACCATAGAGATGACATGTGTCCCTCCCTCCAACCTCTTCTCCAACTTCCTCAATCATGGCCCTTTATATCTTCAAATCGAATCCAGATAGTTGATTCCTACCACCTCAGCTTTGGTCTTGGAATTTCTATAAATACCCCTCATTTTGGAGTAATAAGGACCCTTACATTCATATTTTTTGCATACTTACTATAGGCATTTACATTCAAATCATCTAGCATAATTAGCATTTAGATCAAATATTAGCATTTTTAGAATAGCTTTTATCATGTTAATCTAGTTTCAATTATCAAATCATGTAGCTTAAACCCTCATTTCAGCTAATTAGTCATCCTAGTTATAATCATGTATCAAATCATCCTAGCCTCATGCATTTGCATTATCATGATCATATAGCTACTCAACTTTTGAGTTGGCACTTTGGATGTCATTTCTTGCTAAGAGACAACAATCCAACACCTTCAAGGTCCTCAAAAATAGAGGGAGATGGGACATCTTAAAGGAGGCCATTGGTTTGCATCTTTTATTTAGTTTTTAATTTGTACTTCCTAGTTCTTATTGTTGTCTCATCTATGTGCATGTTTATTATAATAGACACTATTTTTTAGCAACACATTCATTGGCGCCCACCATGGGGCCTAGCCCCTTTGATCTTTAACAAGTTTGCTTGTAGGAAATCTCATTGACAGGTTGATTAGCTCTCTCAGCACACAGATTATCTCTTTTGAGTTTCAGATTCACGTTCCCAGTCTCCATTTTAGCGTCCCGGCACCTCAAATGGCATTCATGGGAGATTTTTCAACTTTGATTGTGTGTTTTTCTGTACTTTAGCATTTTCAATCTTTATTTTAGCATTCTTCATCTATTTGGTAGTGCTATTGGTTTGTTTGACAACGTTCTAGGTCTTTTTGGCAGTGCTTCTAGACTTTAGAATATCGTTTATAGGGTGCATAGCATCATTTTTGGTCAACAGAGGAATGTTTTTGGTTAATTTGATAGAATTATCAATTTTTCATTAATAAATTCAATGTTAAATTCTGCATTTCTCATTTCTACATGTGGATTGTCATTTTTTCGAACCTAATTTGCAGTTTGTTGATTTTGCGGGTACCTATTTCATTGTAAAAGACTGGAGTTATAAACCATTTTGCCACCAAAGAATGCATAATAAACGACTAACTTTGTTTGTAGCCGCTAGATTTTGCACTACTAACTTTGTTTGCAGCCACTGGATTTTGCACTTATTTTTTATAAACTAGGCACATAGACTAATTACAAATGAAAATGAACAAACATGTCTTATGTGTATTTGATGATAGGAGAGTATGCTCTCACCTTTCTTAGGTGATCAAAAAGATAGACTCTTCTTTTCTTTTCAATAGTGCATATCTTTAATGGGCCAGCCCTCCCGAGAAGCCCATAAGGTCAGTGAGAGGGGAACGACCCAAGTGGGAATGGCTAACGCCAACTACTCCAACCCACTATAAAATAAACATGTTTTAATGAAAATCAAGTCAATGAAAGTGCTCGGGAATAGCTCTCCTTCGTACCTTCAGGTATATCAAACCTTGGTTTTTGAGGCTAGGAGACCTCTTAATTGAGTTTATACCCCAACACAATGAACGGATCCCTTACTAATTCTAATTAAAATTAGAAGCTACCCGGTTTACCTTCGAACATTATTATCTTCTCAATACAAGGAGGGGGAAGAATCTCTCCCAAAGACACTCCTCATATGTCCCTCTTGAGCATATGTGTGAACTCCCCTTTTGAGACCTTATTGCTAGACTCATAACAAGACTCCACTAGCTCTTGCAAAGGCAAAAACATAGGCACCCTTTAGGGGGTGACAAGGTCGTGTTAGATGGCAGGGTACCAAAATGTGGGCTAAGAACTAATAATGAAAACAATTTCCTTAGGATAGATTGAATAGAGTGTTTTCAATTATTCAAAACATGTAAAAACTTGGGCTTTCTTTAAAGATTCTTGAACATACACTTTATGTGTCCTTTGGGACAAAGACAATCTGGTTTATGCATTTGTGAATCACATCAAGATATCATCCATTGAAAATCAATAAAAAATAGCTCTTTTAGTCCAAACAAAAGCTCTTTCAGTCCAAACAATTGCTCTCTCAGTCAAAACATTAGCTCTTTTAGTTTAAACAATAGCTCTTTCGGTCCAAATAGTAGCTCTTTTGTTCCAAACAGTAGCTCTCTCGGTCCAAACAGTAGCTCTTTCAATCCAAATAGTAGCTCTTGCGGTCTAAACTTTAGCTCTCTCAGTTTTAAGGTCAGCTTTCTCAATTTCAACATTAACTTTCTAAGTTCTGAATTTCTAAGTCTAAGCATTAGTTGTCTGAGTCTACACATCAACTCTTGGAGTCAAAAAAACCATTGTCTGAGTTTTAACATTAGTATTTTAAATTTCAGAATTCCTAGTCTAAACTTCAAAGTTGCTGGTTCAAATGTTAGCTCTTTTAGTCCAAATGCCAACTCTCTTGGTTTAAAATTTAGCTCTTTTGGTCCAAATGTGAGCTCTCTTGGTTTAAACTTTAGCTCTTTTGGTCCAAATGTCAGCTCTCTTGGTTCAAACTTTATCGGTCCAAATGTCATCTCTTGGTCTAAACTCCAACTCTCTTGGTTTGAATGTCATTTTTCTCATGTTTCAACATTAGCTCTCCAATTTTGCACTTGCTAGGTCTAAACATCAGTTGCCTGAGTTTGAAAATCAAATATTTGGGTCAAAACAATAATTTTCTAAGTTCAAACAACCATTTTCTGAGTCTAAACTTTACTATTTTGAACTTTAGAGTCATTGAATTGCAGAATAGCATTTTTGGTCTCTTTCTAAGCGTTCCTGGTCTATTCCTTAGAAATTTTGGTCAGTTTGATAGTGTTTTTGGTTTGTTCTTCAACGTTTATGGTCATTCCTATAGCATTTTTGGTTTGCATAATAGAGTGCCTAGTCTATTTAGCAGCATTTCTAGTCATTTTGTTAGCATTTCTGGTAAACTACATCAAAATTAGAAAACAAAAACAACCCATTTCTTAGATAGTTAAACATAGTGACTAGGTCATATACTTGAGGCACTTAGTTAGGTTATCTTTTGTCAAAGTAGATTCAAAGCTAGACACACTAAGGTTTTCAAGTATTCATCTCCAACAAACTTTCAAAATCCAACATATCAAAGTGCATAATCACATTTTCTTTGATAAATTGATCTCCCAAATATAGTTTCTCATAAGGATATATCATCCTTTATCACAAAACTACAATGCTTGATCAAACTAACCTCATTCTCTATCATAGGATATATCATTCCTATTGAACTTGGTCATATCAAAATCACAAAAAATTGCACTCCAAACTAGGATAAAAAACTTGCAAACTCGCAAATACTTGAATGACCATTTCGTGTCATCTGAAAAAGAGGAAGCTTAGTCAGAAAATGATCTTGAGAAAGAGAATATTTCTCTACATAATCACAAATTCTTATTGAAACATCACATATTCTTACACCGCTATCTTTATTATCTATGCAGTCATGGAAACGAGTTTGACAACGAACCTTTGAGAACACGGGCCTTGCAACAAAGATCAGGGTTGTCTCAATCTCTCAATAGAGGTGGTCACATCAATTTCATATTTACCTCAACAATTGATCACTTATTAAGATGCATTATATAAAATCAAAACCTCGCAAAGCATTTAGATCACATGTATGCCTGTTTTAACTAGGGCTCGGAGACGAAAAATCAAAGAAACAGAAATAGAAACACTTGAAATGGTAGAAGATCATGAGGGAATTGTACACAGAAATAAAATAGAAGAAGAGATAACTGAACAACACATCAAATAAATCCAACAAGATCCTAAATTTGATAAATTCATGGAGAAAATGTTGGAGGGGGAAAAAGATAAATATTTCTTAATGTTAGCACAGTTTGGTACTAAACTTCCCCAAGATTTTGACATAAACAACTTAACACAAAAGGAAGGATCAAATGACACTCACAATGACAATGAGAAAAATGAGGAAACTCTCAATCACAAAAATAATGAGACAAGAATTAATGGTGACACAAGAAGAAATCATGATGACACAAGAACTCATGATGGCACAAGAGCTCATGAGGGCACACGAAGAACTAATGATGACACGAGAAGGAATCGTGATGATACAAGAAGAAATCATGATGACACAAGAACTCATGATGATACAAGAAGAGCTCATGGTAATGATCCTCTCTTAAATATCACTGAACAAATACAAACTCTACAACAACAGATTCAAAATATACAAAATGGAACAAGTGCCAAAAGATATTCTTTAGAAGATATTTGTCCATATCCTTTTGACAGGAGTTTGAACATGGTGCCATTTCCACAACATTGCGAGATCCCAAAATATGATAAATACAATGGAAAAATTGATCCACAAGATCGCATCAAAGAGTAATGTATAATGAGCATTGAATTTTCTCATAATGAAACATATCTCATGCGATTATTTCCTAGAAGTTTGAGTGGACAATCAATGAAGTAGTTTTCCTAGTCACCACCTGGGATTAGATCATTTGAAGAGCTGGTAAACAAATTTATTTCACAATACTCTTACAACATACAACATGAGATAACTATGTTGGATTTTTGCAATATTAAACAAAAGAATGGAGAGTCTCTCATGACCTTCTTATAGAGATGGAAACGTTTATTCAACATATATCCTAGACCAATGCCAGATCATGAAAATATGGACATATTCATCGATGATCTCACAAGTGAAATAAGTTATAGGCTTAGATTACAATGTCCTCCTAGTTTTGAAAAGATGATTGAAAATGGCCTCAAAGTAGAGGATGTTATGGTTAAGAAAGGAGAATTGAAACTCTATAAAGAAGGAAATAATTCCTCAAACTCCTTCAACAATAACAACAACAACAACAATCACAATAATGATAAACCAAAATTTTGGACAAGAAACATAAATGTTGTGAATGATGGAGTAGTTGATACCAATAATGTTAAACCACAACAACCTATTTTCAATTTGTCAAGTAGGGTACCTGTGAGTAATCAAGACAACAACACTAAACCAAAATCATTCTTTCTCAATGTGCGTGAAAAATTTACCAACATTACCAGAAGTAAGAGATTTCAAGCCCAAAATTAAACTAATTTGGTGGAATGATAATCATTTATGTGAGTTTTATCGAAACAAAGGGCACAGACCAATGATTGTCAAAGACTCAAACATGTTATTCAAGATTTAATTGACAATGAAGTCATCACGGTGGATGGACACTAAACAAATGAATCGCATGTGGCCTTCAAAAATCCATTGCCCAGTTATGAAAAAGGTGAAACATCAAATACTCAAAATGACAAAGGGAAAGCAAAAGTTAACTATGCTCATGCCTACGAGAATGTAGTAAACGTCATTATCGCCAAAAAGAAAACACCAGCAAAACCAGCACAAGCCATTACTCGAAGTAAGGCTAAGGTAACCTTCCCAGGAGTGACAAATAATGCAAAATCTAACTCGAGGTAGTATAACATAGTGGATCAATTGCAGAAAACCCCCATGTAGATATCAATCCTAGAGCTCCTAAAACTCTCACCAACGCATAAGGAAATATTAGAAAAGGCTCCAGTTGAAACCTTAGTCTCTAAAGACTTGGATGTTGATCAGTTACAAATTGTTTGTGCAATTATTTATTCATCTTGGATATAATTACACTTTACTTAAGTTTACTTAGGTACATGAATAACATTGTAGTTTGCATATGAGACACCTAGGGAGATGTGCTACATTGGGAGTGTGAATGTAGGAGAATTTCCACCTTTTATGGTGTGATCTTGTTGTTACTCTATCATATCCACTTATTGTGGAGTGATAATTCCACCTTCCGTGGGTGATCCACCTCATGTGGAATATTTTACCATTTCTCCTACCTACCCCTACCTACCTTTGCATCTCATTGAGCCACATGTCATCATTGTGTGATCTCTTGTCTCTTAGCCTTGTCTTTATAAGTAGGCTCATCTACATTGTATGTAAAAACAACAATTTTAATGATCCAGTTGATCACATTTTGCATCATTGATAGGAATACAGTTTATTCTTGTCACATTTTATTCTATCTTATTTGTGCTTTCCATTGCCTCTAGATCTTGGCAAATTCTCACACAAACCATGGTGGGGTACCTTATATCTCCTCATTATCTATCATTCATAGAACATGATGATGTGTCATTGCAACATCCCCACAATGCTCCACTACACATTAAAGTACTCATTCACAAAATGTGCATCAAACATGTTCTCATAGATGGAGGAGCAGGCTTAAATATTTGTGCATTGAGTTTAGTATGCACCCTAGTTTTTTCAGAAGAAGGAGTGGATATGAGAAACAAAATAACAATCAAATCATACAATAAAGAAGAGTGATCCTCTAAGGGAACAATTGTATTACCACTCAAAATAGGACTAGTTCAAAGAGATACAGTCTGTCAAGTACTGGACTTTAATCTATCCTATAACATTCTTCTAGCCAAACCATGGATCCATGATATGCATGCAATCCCTTTGACATATCACCAATGTGTTAAATTCCCTTATAATGGACAAGAGGTAACAATTTCAGCATATTCAACTCACTATTGTAGCAATCTGAGGCCAACTCAGGATGCCACACTTCCTCACATCAAAGAAGCATTCTCTCTTGTCACCTCATCCCAAGAGAAATTGTCGACATCAACCTTGGAAAATTTTGATAAGAAGTTGAAATTGAATGACAAGGGAATGGGAGAGTATTCTCTACAGTATGCCACTTTCCCCAAAATCTTATAAAAAACTGATAAATTCACAATCACAAATCCCACAAAAATCTCTTCAAATATTTAAAGGATCATTTGTTAGAGTTCGGACATTATCTGAAGAAACTGAAGACAAAGACGTCCTTAATTGGTTATACAAAGATGAAGAAGAAACCAGAGCAACAACTTTAGAATTCACTATCCCCACAGATTAGTATGGTAATGGATTCAGAATCATACAAAGAGTGGCATACAAAGGAAAAGGTCATGTTGGCAAGTGACAAGAAGGCATCATAGAACCTATCCAACCTCACTCTCAATAGGCTAAGGACAAATCTGGACTTGGATATGGCCAACATACTCAACCTACGCAAGGTTAGGATCACCATCAACATCACCAATAAAACATGAAAACATCACAAAGGGACAAACCATCACAAGAATTGGCACAACAAGAAGGAGTAGTCAGAAAGAAAAGGGAAGAGACTTCTTATACGCAGATCCAAAGAGTGCAAGCAAGTACAAAAAGTGAATTAGAATAGGTGACAAAAGTTGTATCAATTATCAACAAACCCTTCTCATCATATAATATCCCTATCAGATACATCGTCATAATCTTAGAGAGTGAGTCAGAAATAGACTCACATGATTATGAGTGCGAGCCAATCTCACCATCTAATTTGTCAAGTGAATAAAATGAAGATCGATCGGGCTTAGGGTATGGAAAAGTTACTCCAAAAGAAGAAACACAATCTAGACAACAAAAAGAGGAGCATGACAGAAGACAAGAGGAACTTACAATCCAAACAGAGGAAGAGAACAAGAGAAAACATGAAAAATCAATTCTCATTCAACATGTACCAAAAATGGGAAGAAGTCAAGAGGAATTGATAGCAAGCCAAGAAGAAGTAACCATTAGTCTAGAGGAAGCAAAATATGAGAGGAGAAAAGCAATGGAAAAGAAAACAAAAGAAGCAACCCTCAATCTATGGGAACAAATATGTAGATTACAAGCTAGCAATGAAACAAGCTCAAATTCTGAGAGACCTTATGAAGAATCTTGTCATATAAAAGAAGTATATATTGATCTAGTCCATTCGTATGGGGGGCAAACTTTATAATAAGGTCACTTGAACGTGAATCACAAATGATTAATTCTAACTTCACTGAGACGAACTGGAGGGTGGTCAAGAGAACGTATCTTGAGGAGAGTGATGTCCTTGACTCGACTGAAATAACCAAAAACTTTAACAACTCTGTCATTGCCGTCGATGTCTTTGAAATTAACCAATCAGATGATCCTTTACCCTTAATACACCTAGAACTTATTGACTAGGAGACCATCGAAATCGGTAGAGTTGATACCTTCCCAAACGACCATGCTATAGTCATATATCTCAATGGTATTAAACCTGTAACACCCAAAAGAGCTTCCACTAGTAGATCTAATAACGCATCTTCTAGTTAGGGGGGTGTCAAATCTTCTAGTCACAAAAGTGAAATTAAAGATTTAAAAGGAAGGTCTAATGCTGAAAACCATTTTATGGCAACATTAGACCAATCAAAAGATAAAATAAAGGGTGTATCTAAGGGTGAAAACCTTCTAGAGGTGCCCAAAGATGGAATATTTGACACCATCCTGGAACATTTTCAAGAGAGATAAGGTATCTTGATTGAACCTCTAGAAGCAATCAACATTGGTACTCCAGAGAATCCTAAGATTCTCCATCCTGCAACATCTTTATCAGAACAAGAGAGAAAATACTACACAGATATGCCAAGACTAGATCCAAATCTCACCATGCATCACCTCAATGTCACTCCAGGAGCTAAGCTAGCCAAACAAAAACTCAGGAAGATGCACCCTCACATTGATCTTCTTGTTAAAGCAAAGTTGAAGAAACTATTGGATGTAGGATTCATACAACTAGTCGCATATCCAGATTGGGTGTCAAATATTGTACCTGTATCAAAACCGGAGAAGAGCATTAGAGTGTGTACAAACTTCAAGGACCTGAACAAGGCATGTTCAAAGGATGATTTTCCACTACCAAGCATTGATATCATTGTAGATCTCACAATAGGACATGAAATGTTCTCTTTAATGGATGGTTTCTCAGGGTACAACCAAATCAAGATAGCCCCTGAAGATAAAGAGAAAACAAGATTCAAACAACAATCACGTGCCCTTGGGGTACTTTCTATTGGAACGTCATGCCTTTTGGGCTCAAGAATGTTAGGGCTATTTATTAGAGAGCAATGACCACCATTTTCCATGATATGATGCATACCTACATGGAAGATTACGTAGATGATATACTAGCAAAATTGCACACTAGAGAAGGACACCTAGAAATCCTAGATAAAATATTTGATAGGTTATAGAAATACAAGTTAAGACTGAATCCAAAGAAGTGTGCTTTTGGGGTCACATGAGGCAAGCTTTTGGGATATATCATATTTGCTCGTGGAATAGAAGTTGATCCAACAAAGGTAAAATTTATAATGGAAATGGAATCATCGAAGAACATCAATGAGTTGCATTCTCTACAAGGGAGATTGCAGTCAATAAGAAGGTTTGTAGCACAATTGGTTGATCGTTGTCATCCATTCACTCACTTATTGCACAAGAATGTTCTATTCAAATGGAATGACAAATGTGAAGAAGCCTTCCCTTAAATCAAGGAATATTTGGTAACTCCACCAGTACTAGCATCACCGATTGAAGGAAAACCATTGTTTCTTTATATTTCAACTACAAAAGTATCACTAGGATCTCTCCTAGCGTTGCACAACAATGAAGGAAAAGAACGAGCAATCTACTATATCAACAGAACTCTAGTTGGATATGAGTTGAACTACACAATCGTGGAGAAAACATGCCTAGCATTAGTATTCACAACCCAAAAGTTGTGCCATTATATTCTCACACATTGAGTTAAGCTGATTGCCAAGATCGATCCTATAAAGTATCGGCTAAGCAAGGCAACACCAACAAGTCGACTAGATAAATGGGTCATGGTGTTGAGTGAATTTGATATTGATTTTGTTGATCGAAAATCTATAAAAGGACAAGTAATTGTGTATCAACTAGCTGAAGCGCTCCTACATAATGATACTCCATTACACATTGAATTTCCTGATGCAGATGTTCTCACTGTCACACTAATACATTTGGGGTCAAATTCTGATGGAGGTTTCCAACGGACAAGGAGCATTGTGTGAAAATTTGATTTTTTTTTTTTAAATGCCCATGTTCGTCGGAATTCCGATGACCTCGGGCATTTTATTTTTAAAAAAAACACAAGGCATTTCATTTTGAAAGCAAACCGAAGCCCTCTTGCCTCCCTCCCCCCCCCGCCGGAGCGATCTCTGCACAAGCAAGGTAAGAACTCTTTGTTTTTCAATGAAGGCAACTAAAATTTTTTCACAACAGGTTTTTTTTTTCAAATTAATCCATTTTGTGCATATCCTGCAATCTTAAAATTCCATGAAATGACATCTCTTTGAGGTATTCCGTCATACAGTTCACATGCCGTGTGTATGCTACCCCATTTTACGATTAAAACCCCCTTCGATTATGCTTTGATGCTACCCCATGATTGGAATTGGTTGTTGTGTCTTCGGGTTCGGGTGTTCAAGCAACTATTACTTCCCGAAACTATTGCTATCCCACCCTACCTATAGTTTGATAGCTGTACAACCAAAATCAAGAAACTTGCCATTCCATATATGGATGGAAACCGGAACCGCTAATCCATGAACAGGAAGGCGGGTAAACCATTACCCGGGGATAGATAGAAACTAGATACTGGATGAGGAAACTAGGGGTGGGTGGATATTGGGATTGTGTGTGGTGTTTGAGTTGGGTCTGCACCTCAGAGTTAGGGTGAGGGCCGAGGAGGGAGGAGAGGATGTGTATGCGAGGGGAATGAGGGAGATTAGTAGTATGAGGTATAGGGTAGAGATTGGTGATTCCATTTTCAGAGGTTATTGAGGAGGGGAATGTGGGGAATAGGATTAAATAGGTTGTGATTGTGAGAGTGGGTGAATTGGATTAAATAGATTCACCTAAGAGACTAAGCAGATTCACATAATGATAGGTGGATTTTCCTAAAGATGAAGGAATAAGACTTAACAAAAAGAGGAGTTAGGATGATGACAAGGAGGATTCATTTAAGGATATGGCATATTCACCTAAGGGATAGTGTATTCTCCCAAGAATATGGCAAAATTATTGATTGGTGGAATGACATACTAGATCAAGGAATGATACAAGGGTAGATTCACCTAAATATAGAGTAAATTCAGCTAAAAGGGTACCCATGAGATTGTGGTACTGAGTACCTATCTATGGATGGTGTATTTGGATACAAGTATGATGAAACCATGCTTGTGTATGATGAAACAAAGTCCAGATCTCTATTATAGGTCCAACATAATCTCTATTATTTGAGACACCATTTTATTAGCATATCCAATTAGGGTAATTTATGGGTTTAATTATGGATCATGTTGTCTATTTCCATGCACTATTGAACTTATTTGGATGTATTGTGATTATTTTAATTTTGAAGTTATAAATAAATTATGTTTGTACCTTAGAAAGGGTAACTCCAATTGATGTTTGGGCAGTTTATTTGAAAACTTATGGTGATTATTGCCCTATGTTATGTAATGGAGTTATTTTTACACTAAGTAATTAACTAGAAAAATGAATTTGTATTGTTGTACAAGTATGATGAAACCATGCTTGTGTTTTTACATGTTTGTGCATCCTATTGAGAACCAACCTCGCTGTTGAGGAACTCAATAAATGTGGTGCTGAGTAGAAGAATGGAAAACTCAAGAAGCTATGGTGACATATTGTGGCATTAGTAGGGATTATCTCTATTGACCACACTTTTCAAAGATAGTATCCCCTAGTTCTCCTCATAGAATGGACCATTGGATGGCTCATAGTGGTATCCTATCCTACATTTATCTTGATGGCATTGCCGATAGTTGGTATGTGTTTCTTGGTACGGGTTTCCTCTTACCCTATTATCTTATATATATCTTTGTTCCAACATGTGGAGATTGATTTTTGTCATGCTATGATGATTTTCATGTTTGCATGTGTTTTGACATTATGCAAATAGATATGATGTCACACCATACTTATGTTTTGATATAGTGTAGGTGATGGTTACATGTTGTTGATGGTAGCGATTTGGGTTCAAAGACACAATTCCACACACACACAAATAATTGAAGATGCATTTTATATTATTCCTTCTTAGTGGTGATTAGTGTTGGAAGATTTGCACACATGTAGAGAGGAACTCATGTTAGATACAATAGGTTGTGTTTGATAACATATGAATGTGCCTCATGATGTATACATATAGCTTTGGTGTGTGACATGCATGCACATTTTTCCATAAGACACATTGCTATGTGGCATGTGCCCTATGCATGTCTTCTTTGTGAGGCACGTTGCTATGTGCAATGTGGCCCTAGGTGTGTCTTCTCTATGAGGTGTATTGCCATGATATGTTAGGATTTGTAGTGTGCAGGCCACAATTGCATGCATGAGGGACTATTATTATAGTCATGTTTTTTGGGCATGTATCCTAGGCATGTCTTCTCCATTAGGTACATGGCCATGTCGTGTGGGAGTTTTTGTGTTCATGCCACAAATGAACACATGAGGGACTATTATTGGAGTCATGATGAATCTTCACTCTATTTAGCCACAATTTCTAATCGTTTAGTTATGTAATGTGCACTTTTAAGGATTGTGAAATTTCCTTCAATTATTGATGATCTCTCATCTTTGTTGCATGGGCCAACAATTTTATTTTATCTTGTTTGAATTAGTTTAATCACTATTGTGAGTTTTCTCTATTGTGTAGTTATTGTGGCTATGTTTGATTTGCTATTGGAATTGAACACATTTATTTGACTTATTATTGTTACTATTTTTTCTTTCTTTCAATATTTATGATCTTTGGTACTTTAGTGAAACTCTTGCTATTTTTAATTGTTGCCTTCTTTGTTGTGATGTGATTCCTCACCAAGATCGACATAGATAACCTTGGATGAGTGTATATAAGGAATCAAACATTGGGAAAATTTGAGGATAGGGGTAAATGTTTGTTGTATGATTAGCTACGATCCACTTGTACATTCTTAGTGATTATTGACGGCTATGTCTTGGAGCTGGCTAATCCCATTAAACAAACAAGGGGGAAGTCATACATAATCGTATGGATCCTCCCTAGTTGTGTGTGGATTCAAGACGGCCATCATTTCATATGGTTCTTGGTTACTTTGTGAGACCATGGCATCCTCTTAGACCAATATGTGAGCCTTGTATTGTTATCCCTGCAATGTGGATGAATAAGTGTATGTTTAAATAAATGCTTTGCTTAGAATACTCAAAAATGTCTCTCAGAAAGTCTGCAACAGGCAAACTTTTAGTAAGAATTTGCAGACACAATGCTCAGAAATTCACAGAATCAGCTACATTAAATTCGTTCTCTATTAAGTTCAATGGTTTTGGTTCGATTTGCAATTTTTGTGAAGCTTTTGCACTGAAGTTTCCATAGCCTGATTTTTTTGCCTGTGAAGAAAGACCATGTCAGATAATATCAGCAAAGAACAAAATAAGGAGACAATTTCTAGATTATGGTCTAACTTGAAAAGAAAAGGTGATGGGAAATGTTATTGTCCTTGCAAAATTTGTAAGGGCTTAAAGACTAGAAGACTTCTAATCAAAACAGCTAAGAAACATTATAGGCAGCATGGTCACATTGAAGGGGCACATGATTATCATCCACTGGTAAGTTGTTCATTATATCATTTTAACAATTTATATACATAAGAAATCACTTGATCATGAGATCATGATCACGGTTTATTTATGTATATCAATTTTATATAGGTGGAGCACCCTAGAGCACATGGTTGGATCAACAAAACCCTGAGAATATGGTTTTGGAAGTGGAGGAACATGGAGGTGTGAATATCGAAGCTGAAGATAATGATCCCATGGAAGATGACGATCATGCACCAGAAAACACAATTGAAGATGATGGTACAAATACATTGATCCATGACACATTTAGCACTAGCACAGCTGATCATGATGATCAGGATGACCTTGATGTTCATGATTTACCTCTTCTTGAGAAGGCATATGAGCCCCTTTACAAAGGCTCCCAAACAACTCTTCTCTCTGCTATATTGTTGTTGGTGAACTTGAAGGTTATGAATGGTTTATCCAACATAACAATCTCTCGTATGTTAAGGTGTGTCATACATGTCATTACAGTTAATAAATGGTGAATCATGTACCATTAATATTCTTTATATTAACACCTCAGACTCTTTTTTTGTTGTAGATTGATAGGTGAGTTTTTCTTACCACCATCAAATATTCTACCTTGCTCATACCAAGAGTTATCTGCCATTATGAAAGATATTGGAATGGAGTATCAAACAATAGATGCTTGTCCCAATGATCATATTATATATCATAAACAACATGAATTTGGAACAGAATGCCCTGAATGTCATATCAATATATATCGAACAAATCAAATAACAAAAAAGGTGCCTCGCAAGGTTCTTCGTTATATTCCCATCATTCCACGTATGCAACGATTATTCAGGTGCACTAGCTTGGCACAATTTATGGATTACCATGCACGCAATAGAAGTCGAGATGACATTATTCCAATGCTTGCAGATGGTTCAACATTTATGGACATAGAGGAAAAGTGGCCACACTTTAAAGAAGAACCTCGTAATCTCAGGCTTTCATTGGCAGCAGACGGTGTCAATCCAGTTGGAGAGTTGAGATCTGTTTACTCGGTGTGGCCTATTTTGTTATCAACAATAATATTTCTCCATGGATGTCAATAAAGAGGGAGCACATAATGTTGGCAATGATTGTTCTAGGTATTTTATCATTTAATAGTCATCTACATTTAATTATAAATATTGTAGTAAAATAGTCATAATAATTATGTAATTTTTGTTCATTCCACTAGGCAAGTACCAAGTTAAAGATATGAATGTATATATTGAGCCTCTTATCGATGAGTTGATGGAGTTATGGAATGGTGTGACAATGTATGACATCTCTAGACCAATAGGACAAAGACAATTTCAATTCCATGCAATGCTTGTATGGACAATACATGATGCCCCAGGGCTAACACATTTTTGTGGTACGTTATAGTGTTCAAGTTGCACATGATAATTATAATTATAAAAATTAACAGATTTAATAGAATTATACATTATCTTGTAGGTCTTCAAACAAAGGGAAAATTTGCATGTCCAGTTTGTGGTCCAAAGATGAAATCCCATCATTCAAAAAGTTTAGGAAAGAAGGTGTTTGATGAGTATAGGCACTTCCTTCACAAAAATCATAAGTACCGGAATACTGAAAAACTTCTTTTCAATGGGAAAGAAGAGACTACATCAAAGCCACGAAGAATGACTCCTCACTTATGGAAGTTGGAATATAATAGAATTAATCGTCAAGGTAATGTCATTCCATCTAATGGTTTATGTTTGCAATTTGAATTTTTCTATCATGTTTTGTTTGCTGATGATGTAATGGATGATACTGAAGATCATCAAGGCATGGATGGCCACCTTCCAAAGGGACTAAAAAGTTATCCCAGACAATTTAGTAGGTTGCCTTACTATGAGCAACTACAAATTGTGCATTTGTTTGATACAATGCATATTGGAAAGAATATAATAGAGACATTATGGAAAATATTGGATGGAAGGCGTGACAAAGAAAAAATTGTCAAAATTTGTAGTGACATTGTGGAATCCAATCATGCAATGAAAAATGTCATTCAATCAAATAGCAATGGAGATCAGATTAATATAAGTGCAATATAAATTTCGCATCAAACAGTTGGATGACACGAAGAAAACTTGTGATTCTGGGATAACTGCAGTCTTTGAGGTGACCAATATTTCATCTAGAAATGACATACATCCTCAAGTGTCTCAAAATCGATACTATGGCATTTTGGATGATATACTTGAGTGTGACTTTAATTCCTTCAAATTAGTTATGTTCTTCATCAAATGGTATAGGCTATGACTGAATATAAATGATCCTGATAGAACTGTTATCGAACATGATAATGGATTTATGATGGTTAATACAAGGTCGTTTGAACAAGCTGGGGATGAGCCCTATGTTTTTCCAAGTCAATGTGAGCAGGTATTTTACTCGGAGGTTCCACATAAATCGGGTTGGTCATTTGTTGTTAGACATGATCCAAGAGGAAGGCCGATAATGTATAATGTGATGGAAGAATAAGATACCGAAGAAGTAGAAGATGATATAGATGATCACGATCGACAGTTACTCGATGATGTTCCTGACAGAAATGTACACGAAGAAGAAGTTGATGATGATGATGGTGCTATTGCTGATGATGATGGTGATGGTGATGACAATGACGATGACGAACACAATGATGATGATGATGAAAATGATGACGACGATGACGACGACGATGAGGAGGATGATGATGATGATGATGATGATGATGATGATGATGATGATGATGATGATGATGATGATGATGATGATGATGATGATGATGATGATGATGATGATGATGATGATGGTCATGATGATGAGTTGGATGAAGAAGAAGATCAATGACATGAATGAAATGTATGAGATGCGATTATTATATTATCTATTTAATATTGATATCTTGATAGAAATTGATTTGACTTATATGGTTACATAAATAATTCATATGTTTTGAATTCTAATGCCATTACTTAATTAATTCATGATGCACCTCTAGCTATGTGATAGATGGTGATTTAAAATACATATGTGATGGATTACATGCTTATGATGACACATGTGACATTTTTTGAACTTTGTGTTTATTTATGGAATGTGGACTACTTATTAGCTATGTGATGGATGGTGATTTATGATACGTATGTGATGGATTACATGTTTATGATGATACATATGTGATTCTTATGATGCTCAATTACATATATGATGATACATATGTGATGCTTATGATGCTTATGATGCTTATGATACTACAATATTTATTATTTATCAAATTACAAATGTAATGCTTATGATGCTCAATTGTTGGTGCAGGAACCTGAACCCCTTTGACGAGGATCCTGCATAGTCTCATGGATCGACAGGTATAAGTCAATACACCTTATAGAAATAATATATTTTTAAAAAATTACAAGAAAAACAAACTTCCTCAGTTTTTCAAACATCAACATTAGCAGCAAATCTAATACAGTTATCAACACTTGAGGCCCTAGTTGGACTTACTCAAATTTTAATCTCAACATCAACTTTATGGCTGACTTCTTCATCAATATTACCCTCATTTGCAAAATATCTCTCTCGTTACCAACTAACTCTCTCATTTGATGGTGCACAGGTATCACCAAATAGGTATTTGTCAGATGTGTCTTCCTTGAGTGAGGGAAATGCAGGAATAGAAGAGGAAAGTGAGACATGTAGTAGATCTCAAATAGGGAGATCAACTAGAGGTCAAAAGATTAGAAGAAAATTCAATAAACACATGGAATTTTTTCTTGCTCAAGGGGGGTCATGTTCTTATGATGATGAGACCAAAGGCGACATTGAGGTGCCCTTGAGGTACAAACATCTACTGAAACAATGTGTACCCAAGGAACTTCCTCCAATAAACACTGTTTTTTGTGTTAATAAGAGGATATATCGCATAGCACCTTCGTCGTTACAAGGTTTGGGACTATTTTCCATGGATAGCATAAAGGTCTGTTACAACAAAGTTGCTGAATTGGAGGAGTTTGTTGGACCTTGTTACAATTATAATGATTGGATGCAGATTGTTCAATATAAAAAAAGTATGCGTAGGTATGCACTGTCAGCCAATTATATACAACAAAAAGATAATGATCAAAGTAAACGAGTGGCTGTATACATTGATGGAAGGCCAAAAGCAACAAGGAATATTGCAAGTTTTATAAATAGTACATGACCTGGGTCAACTAATAAGCAACCCAATTGCATATTTGAGGCACGTGAGGGAAATTGTGTGTTTGTATGTGCGATAAAATCAATAAGTGCAGGGGAAGAGCTACTAATCAATTACAATTTGAATCGTATAGATACAAACAAAGTTACTATCGTGGGGGTGGTATGTACTATATATATACCATTTAAGCCAACTTCCAATTAATGAATCCAATAAACCATTGTATTATTAAGTTTTTTTGCTAAGTCTATTGGTTTCATTTCGCTAACGTTTTTTATATTTTTTCTTTGTCACAGGGCCACATGGATCCACCACATAGCATAGATAGGGGTGTAGGTCCCAACACTTCTACGAAGCAGGTAAACCTCATTGTAATTGTACAAATTAGATAGAATCAAACTGTTACATTATGATCTTTTCGTGAGTGTTTTGAAGTAATTTTGATAGTGTTAATTATATTCTTGTCACAGATGGATGTTCAGGATAAGGGAAAGGAACCTGCAGTACCTCAGCACCTCCATAGGGATGTGGGGCACTCGACAGTGTTATGCGCTGATGACATCGCACTTAACATAAACCCTATGCAATTTGTACAAAAGAATATTAGAAAAATTAGGCATGAGATTGTTGATTTGGTAACCATAAGTCCTCAGACTGATGAGATAACAAAGAGGGTGCAACTATTGTTGGCGACAATGGAAAACTTGCAAGTAAGCAGTAATGAAAGCTTTAATCATAACAAAAGTTCAATAATGGTTTATATTTTTATCTCTTTTATGTCATTAACTAAAATATGTATGTGTTGTTTTTACAGAAATTTATAGGGCCTCATCATCTTGGTGGCGATGATCAGGGTATTGTGAGTAGTTCAGGTGATGACCATGTTCTATATATTAAAACCACTCCTTTGGACTTGTGAACTTGCTTTTTTAATGTTTTACATATTTAATGTATTACTCTTCAGGTGCTGACATGGTTTTGAGGTCGAGCCCAACTATATTGCCGACTGCAATGTCAGCAACACGTAGCATGCAGACATCGTTTGTTGCACCGGCTCGTGTTGACCCGCCCACTGGTGGTAGATCCCTCTTTTTCTCTCTCTTTCATTATGTGTTTATTACCCTTGAAGTGTTCTTTCTTGGAGGCATTTCATAGTGGATTCATTTACTGTGGCAGGAGATACACATGAGGATGCATCAGAGGCGAGTACTGCTGATAACATACCATCATTTCTTGGATCTTCCCATATTGCTAGTACGGGAACGTTGCAGGCCACATTGGTGGTGAGCGATGAAGAATTGATTCCCTTGAAGATACAAAAGGTTCCAGGTACTTTAAAAATATTATTATATATAGTCTAATTGTAATTTACTTACTGATCACTCATTTTGGACTAATGATCCCATGTTTTTTTTGTAGGAAATGATATTTTTTATAAAAATCTTAATGACATTTCATTGCAGATATTTGGGCCCACCATACGTAAAAGGTGGAACATCATACGTGAACTAACCCTTATCCACTAATTTGATTTGATATCATTGCTAGAATAGTTTTCCTTTTATCCATTTCTTGAACTATATCAAAGGTAGCTTCAGTTTCTTTCTAAATCTAACAGTTTTGTTTTTGCTTTAAAGGTGGAATGACCAAGGAAAAAAGTTAAAAGATGAACTCACAAACCGTATGGTAGGGTTGTTTGGAAATGACACATTCGACAAGACTAAGCTCCTGGAAAAAGCTGGCACATATTTGAAGTATGTGAGGGACAAATATAGGACACATTTAGAGAAGAATGTAAAGTATGAGCGTCCGCCCATTATTCTAGAGAGGGAGTGGAAGGACTTGATTTTGGATGCGAAGGAGAGAATTGAAAGGAAAAAAGGAAATACACCACCAGACGCTAGAAGAAGGTATGTGATACTATTAAGAATGTGAATATGTACTAATTATTCATTATATTTATATAATCTAACATATTTCAAACTTTTCATAGATTGAGTGACACGTCAAAGGCAACCAAGGCAAGACAAGAAAAGCATGGGCAACACAAACTCAGCTCTGGTGGTTATATGAAACTTGCCGCACGAATTGTAAGAATCAGTAAATTAAGTATCACATCAAAATATTTATAAATTGTAAACAATTTTTTTTTATCAAACAATACAAGCAAAATTCACAATACTAAGCAAAAATGCAGGGCTCTAAATTCAATAGAGCATCCATGAAAGATGACAAGAGAATTGGCTACCAGCAAGGCTATATAGCCATGGCTGAATGGCTACAAGAATTGAGTGGGCAAACACGAGATTCTGATGCATCTGTCACAACGGTAATTAAGCTAAATGAAAATTATTTCAAATTGAATACTTAACCAATAATCTATTTGATGTTAAGTTTCAACATAAAGTGACTATATTTTTTTTAAATAAGCAAGCAATGATAAAACTACGCGTGACATTGCAATGCAACATGATAATCGTGGAACAGAACCTGTACATGAAGGTCTGGATGTGCATCCTAGTAGTGGAGGTATTCATTTGCTATTCAATTTTTTTTATGTAATTATTAATACAATTAAACATCTTAAATTGAAAATTAGTGTAGTAATTAATGTAACCTTTATTGTTAATATTTTAGAGCATGTAGTCGGTGGTGACCAAGTGGAGCATGATCCGGGTAGACAACATCAGGAATGTGATGTTCCCCAATCAGGTAAAGAGGACCACTGTTATTCCTTTAAACAAGTTTAATTGCAATTGGTGTATTGATTAATGTAACATTTCGTATTTCAACTCTAGAGGATCTAGAGGGTGCTCAGCATGTCGAGGTTGAGGCTAGACAAAATGATGTGGAAGATGATGTGGCCCCATCAGGTAAAGAGTATAACGGTTGTGTTCTTTAAATTAATGAAATACTTGTAACAATAATAAAAAAATATTTTGAACTTAACCCAATTCTTTGTTATTGCAGAGGACCCCCCTTTGGTTCAACATCCTTGTCCTTTGTATAGGACTAGGCATACATCAAGAGCACAAGAAGAGGGCATAACATCCCCAGATGGGGGAAATGATGAAGAAACTGATGTTCCACTTAGTCTTTTCATAGCTTCAAAGAAAAAACAAAGAAAGAAATGATTGTAATCTACCTTATTTGATAATGACTAATTTTTATGTGTAATGAATGTAATTATGTGCTAATGAATGTTCATGAATGATATGTGTTGATGATTATTGATGAATGTTGTGTTTTAATGAAAGTTAATGAATTTTATGTGTTAATGAACGTTATGTGATAATGAATGAATATTATATTTTAATAATGGATGAAAGAATGAATGAATGTTAGATGTTAACAGGGAATTTAGAGTGATGTTGGGGGGGGGGGGGGGGGGGGGGGCGTAGGGGCCAAATGAGCTTCCACCTTCACGTGGTTGGCCCTATTAAGTAGAGAATATTAAACTATTCTTGAAACAAAGCGAAGCTCAATTATAAGATGTGAAATGTTTGAAAGGTGAGAGTCCATAAACAGATGTGAAATGTTAAAGTAGGCCTCCCAATGAAGTGGATCTCATAGACACGAAGAATCCTATATAGAGAATCATTGAGAGCCCTTGAAGAAGCAAATTTGAACTTTGATGAAGCAATACATGATGGAGGAATATCTTCCAAGAGGAAATCAAAGTCATTATGGTGTCATCTAGATCTGAAATGTGGTCTACTTTTCAAAAAAGTAAAGATGCTTGATATGAATGTGTCCTAGTGGGGTGAATCTAGAAGACATATAATCCTATTGCAAAGAATCATGGAAAGTTCTAGAAGAGGCAACTTTTAATTCTGAAGTAGCAACCTGTACAAGAGATGTTCTCATTTGTAGATGGAGTATCAAGAGGAGGATCACTAGTCCATGGACCATGTCATTGTTGTTAAATACCTACGCTTTTGTTCATAGTCACTTGGTGTAGGAATGAATTCAATGAGATAGGGTAGGAGATCCCACATAATGTAATTGTGGTTTCCCCATCAACCTCTACCATTGTGATTAAAGGGGTCTCAATCATAGAAGGGTGGATAAGGCAGCATGGATAGGGAGGGCAGGTACAAGTTTACCCACTAAGCACACCACCTCATATGGATCGCGGACTGCTACATGGGGCCAAGAGGGATGGTATATCCACTATTGGGCTTAGCATGTGGATAGCTTCGGGTGTCGTATCATGTTTCTCATCCAAGCCCTAATATGGTTTAACTCCTATTATGCATTATAGATATTGTGTAGTTCACATAAAATTGAAATAGTTACGAATATATGCTATCTAAACCTAGTTGAAATGGTTGCTCTATGAATTATACTTTCAATACTTGTCTAACATGATTGCAAGTTTTATCTAACATGATTGCAGGTTTCAAAAATTATTCTAATACCATGATGGTATTGTTTCTTCATTGGGACTACTCACATGCATTCGAGGACTGCTAAACTATCATATTCACATAATATTGTCTCAATAATAAAAAGAGAACCCTAGGTCATCTTTACCATTATATGCTTTTGATCTTGCAACTCTGCGACTGCAAATAAGATTTTAGTGGGATTCTAGGACTTCTCGTATGTTTTGATTTTTGCTTTCTCCATTAGGGCTATATTGTTCTAGGGTCTTAAACTAAGACAATGATTGTCTCCTGTAGCTTCATCCCTAGTTGTCATTTGTATAATTTGATGCCAATAAGGATTGATATGCTGCTCCTTTCAGTGAAGTGTCATAGTTCTTTGGATTGCTCATACCATATTCTAAAATTTTATGAAAACCCTACAATGAAGGACTCCTTGACTATCATCGTTGTTTGTATCTTACCATTGTGGATTTGAGTCTTGATTTGACTATATGGCTTCTCTCAATAGAAAATTGTTTAAGGCATTTGTAACTTCTAATCCATGACTTCTCATCAAGCTTTGGCACATTGAGATTGGAACAGGGATCCTATACACCATCACTAGAGGTTATCAACAAGAGAAGATTCACCTATTGATCCTTTGAACTAATAATTCTTGATTGCCTTTTTGACTCATCGTGCTTTGTAATGGTGATTATCTTATTTATGGCTTGATGGATATTGATCTCTCTCTCACAAGTGTTTCAACTAATCTTTGATGAATACAAACCCTTCTCTTTTGTTGAGTGCAAATATCATGAATGCATTTATTTTTCTTAACTATCCATAATGACATTTTCAAATACCTGAGACTACACTTAGGCCTGTTGTCTCTTGATTCTTCATTGGACTGTGGTTTCTTTGATAGTTCTTTGTAGCTTTATCTTTGAATGGTCACTATCTTATTTGTAGCTTTGTATTTCCTTTATGGTGGCAGACCTCATGCAATGTTTTCACCTTTTAAACCAACACTAAACCTTTAAACAACCATCTTCATAGACAGTTTGATATCAAATTGTGATACAACATTAATCATTTCACCACTGTTATCAATTATATTTTTGCATGCTCAGTGTCCATGCCTTCATTATGCTTGAGTTGATGACTGCTACAACTTTATTACTGTCAAAACTGCTTCATGATGTCTTGTATGCATATGACATAATGCTAACCTATTTATTAGTGCTATAGACTTTTCACTTTGTGTCATGGCATCCTTTTATCTTTCATCAAGATCTGGGGGTGAAGAAAATAATTATGACACTAAATACCTATGACCTTGCACTATGAACTGCCCTTGCACATCTTCTAGAACTTCATGGGCTATGGAAATACTGTGATTTTGACCTTTCACAACCTTTTGATTCTTTTTTGGGCTGCTAGATGGTTGTCTCTGATTTGACTGTAGACCTTGGTGCTTCATATTTATTGTTCTCTCTTGAAAAGACTCAGATTAGGACCTCTATTCATGCTTTGACAGTGATACTTGACACTGTCATCTCCATATCATGGCCACTGTCATTCATCAAATCTCATATATTTCTGCTCTCAATGTTATACATGTTGAAGACTCTCACACACCTTCTAACACTATCTTAGACTTGGCTTTTTCTATTTAATACAACATAAGACTGTAATGAGGCTGCTATGTGTCATTGGTCTGACAATTTCTAATGTCTGGTAGATGTCTTTGATGCTCTCAAATTGTTCTTGAAGCTTATATGGCTTGGTTCTGATCCTTATAAGCTTTTAGACTGATTTAGGCACTATGATCTCACTGCAAATTTATCATTTATTGGTTGTTCTTTTGTTGATATTTTTGTTATCACTACTTTCATCTGAGGCAATCACTTCTTGACAGTCAAAAGGTTGCCCATCAATTAGTTTTCATTGTCTTTATCTTCTTGAGACCTCTTATTTATTGATAGAGAAACACAATATATTCTTCAATAATCAATCAAACCTACTCAATGTAACCCTATAACTTGTAATTTTCTATTGTGATTGTCTTTGTGTTTTGAACCGTAAAAAAACTCTTATCATTGTCTTTTTAATTCAAAACCCTTCTTCATTACAAGCTCTAAGTAATCTATTCCTTGCTATACTTATGATTATTTATTAATGCTATTCAAGAATTGGGGAAAGCCTAGACACTATTATCAATGTCTAAACCTTCTAACAGACTACTCTACTAGTCCTTACTGTCATTGTTATTTTGGTGGAGGCTGGACTATACTTCATTTGAAACAAACAAACCATCCATACAAATCATGCTTTCTCAAAAATGTGAAATCCTAGACTAGAGTAAAGAAGATAGCTAGCCCAGACATGAAATGCTTTGAATGTTCCAGACACGTAGCTACTCTTTGTTAGAATTTCCCTTCTAATTTTGCAACATGTCATGGTTCTCCTTCTACATGGTTGTCATACTACACCTTCGACTAGAGCTTACCAAACTGAATACTAGGGTTTTCTCCCATCAAAAGTGGAGTCCTCTACCAATGAACTCAAGATCCTCATCTTTACCACAGGTTTATCTTGAATTTTGATTGACCTTAGTTAGAATGGGCATTGAATAGTCTAAGAAAATTACCTCCAAAATGTTAAACTCAAACTTCAACTCATGAATTATAAGGCCATGCAAGTTTTTATTTCTCTTTTGATAAGAGAGGGTGAGAGGAAGAGATAATGACTTGGAGAGGGTAGAGAAAGAGAAGTAGAGAGGGAGAGAAGAAGAGAGGGATGGAGAAAGAGACCTAGAGAGGGGAGAGAGAAGAGAGATAGTAGAGAAATCTTTTTCTATAAATTTTTTTTTTCCAAAAAATCGGCCTACCGTCGGAATTTTGACTTCAAGGGATAAAAATTCCGATAGAGGAGTGTCGTCAAATGCACAACATCCTCGTCGGAACTCTCATGGGGACATCATAATTTTGACATAGGAGTGTCGTCGGATGCACAGCATCCTCATCGGATTTTTTACCCTTTGATGTCGGAATTCCGATGGAAGGCTGAGATCGCGACGGTATTCTTTCTGGGTATGACCATCCATGGCGGCCATCGGAAAGGTTAGAGAGGATGTCAGAATTGTGACGACCACAAGGATAGTCGAAACTTCCAACAAAAAGTTTTCGACAACTATTTTTGTCGGTAGTGCGATGAAATTGCGTCGGAATGACAACGATTTGCCGTCGAAATTTTGACCTGAATGTACTAGTATCAACAAGAAGACTTCGGAAATATATTTTCATGGCTCTTATACACAACAATGGATTAGGTGCAAGAATCCTATTCATAACACTTTAGGTACACACTATCCCTAAATCATACAGGTTGAGCTTCCCCTATACAAATAATATGGAAAAATATGAAGCACTAGTCATTGGTCTCAAGATGGCCATTGAATGGAATATCACAAAGTTGCTTATCTATGGTGATTCTCAGCTAGTTATCAACCAGATAAATGATGAGTACCAAACCAAGGATGAAAAATAGATGCCCTACAAGACACTGGTTGATGATTTCAAGAAATACTTTGCAGAGACACTTTTGTTCAGATCCCAAGGAATGAAAATAAAGTAGTAGATGCCATGGCAACAATAGCATCTCTTTTACAAACTCAAGAGAATCAAGAGCATTATGAATTCCTAGTGGAAGAGCTCTTTTATCCAACCCATGATTCCCCTAACACACAAATCATCTACAATATATCTGGAACTGAATCCTCACGTTATGTCCCAACATATCTTTACTTGAAAGATAATATCCTTCCCCCATATCTTTCATGAAACCAAAAATGGAACTTTATTTGTCAATCCACTCGTTATACCATTATCGTCGATACCCTTTACAGACAAGGTCTGGATAACACTCTCCTCAGGTGCCTTGAACATGACGAATCTCAAAAATCCTTAAACGAAGTCCATGAAGCTATTTGTGGCATACATTCAAGTGGTCTTATGCTAGCCAAGAAACTCGTACGCTTGGGTTATTATTGGACAACTATGGAAAGATATTCCTTCACATATGCTAAGAAATGTAAACAATGTCATATTCATGACAATCCGATACATGCACCAGCACAAGAGCTACATCCTTTGGAAGGATCATGGTTGTTTTCTCAATCGGGTCTAGACCTGGTAGGAAAAAATCACCCTTCATCTTCAAATGGACACAAGTTTATTTTGACTGCTACATAATATTTTACTAAATATATTGAAGTAGTGTCTTTAATAACTGTGTCAGGGAAACAAATAGCTTTTTTTATCCTCAATTATATCATTTGTTGCTACGACATTCCCATCTCATTTATCACTAATAATGGAAGACCTTTTAAGAATCAAGATATACAAGAACTATGTGAGCAATTCCAAATCCAACATAGATTCTCAACACCCTACTATCCTCAAGGGAATGGTCAAGCTACTATCCTCAAGGGAATGGTCAAGCTAAGGCATCTAACAAAATGATCCTGAAAATTTGGAAGAAAATAGTCAATGAAGCAATCCTACCAATTGAATTAGAGATGCCTTCTCTACGGGTGTCACTAAAGGGACTCATTCCAGATGAGGAACAAAGAGTATCTAGGTTACAAGAACTAGAGTTGCTACAAGAGCATCGCCAAAATGCTTTTGATCACTTAAAAGTATATCAGTAATGTAGTGTCCACCCTTGACTTGATTTGTTTTGATTACAGTTGACTTTTATTTCATGTGTGATAGACTTATCTCAACTATTTATGATGATTTGGATGATGATTATTCATGTGTTTTAGTTACACATTGTGATGATAGACATTATTGGGCATATACTATTTTGGATGATTTATACGATGTTGATACTATCATTATTGATCATGTGATTTGATGGATACTATATGCATACTATGTGATAGATTTTCGAAAGATTATATTGATCATGGATTTGATGTTGATTATGATAACACTAACCCTATTTCATGATTACATTTGATGAAATGCTTATGAGATGTGTTTGACTATTGTTTGACTGTCTTTGTGATAGAGAAGATTCCACATCACTCATTGCAAGTGGGATGTTTCGTCGCGACTCTCTATCACTTTCTTGTTATGATATATATATATATATATATATATATATATATATATATCATTTTGTGGTTGCAGGACCTTGCAAGTACCAGACATCGACTCCACCTGGCTTCACAGGTATGAGCTTTAATTCCAATGGCACATGTGGTTCAGAGATGACATGAGTTCCCTTCACTTACTCTAGGTCTAAGATGTGCACCAAGTGTCATAGCATCTTGGCGTAATTCGCCACGTCAATTAGTGAGTTTGATCTTTTCAGTATTGTGAGTATGTTTAGATATGGTTGATTTATTTGATTATGTTTAGATTATTTATGTGATCCTTGATGTATGATTTTATAATTAATAATGCTTATTTTAATGTATTTAATTTATTGGCTTTGAGTACTTAATTGTTTGATATTAAATAATTATTTATTTATTCATTTAATGTTTATGGTTTAATCATTTATTTGGTATTTAATGTTTATTTATTTATTATTGATTTATTGCTTAATTGGTATTTATTTATTATTTATTGTTTAATGGTGCTTTTATAATTTAATGTTGATTAATATTGGTTGGTAAGCTTTATTGTTGTTTAATATTTATTTTATAGTTGTGATTTGATTATTTAATTATTTATTTGATTTTCTATGGTTTAGTATTTATTTAATATTTAATATTTATTTGGGGTTCCTTAATTTATTTTATTAGCTTTTGGTTTATTTAGTTTTAATCCCCATTTGGATTATTTATTTATAGCTTATGTTTGTTTAATAGTATGCCTTTCATTTCCTAAGTGGGGTGTATGAACACATTAAATTAAAATAATAATATAACATTCTCACTTGGTTGGATAAATATATTTTACATTTACTATACCTACCATTTACTCTCATTGGCTAAATTTGAAATGGGGGAATAAATTATAATATATGGTGGGTTGGTAAAATATATTCCAAAATGGAATATTTTGATTGGTCGAGATTGAGGCTAGGGTTTTGATTATTGTTTGCTTTTTATTTTCATTCTCGTGATGTTTTTCGGGCTTGGCGATTCTCTGAAAATTTTTCCTGCAAGCATTTTTCCTTTGGCTTTTCGATTTTTGCACTTGGATTTTGGTTGGAGCTTGACTTGGATTTTGGCTGGAGCTTGACTTGGATTTTGATTGGATCTTGATTTGGATTTTGGTTCGAGCTTGATTTGGATTTTGGCTTGGCTTTGTGGGGATCTCTTCTTCAGCTTCATTTCATCACTTCTAGTTGTAGGTTGGAGCTTTGAGCCTTTGTATTATTTTTATTTTAATGACTTCCCTGAATGTTTCGTGTCTGCACATTGTTTTCGGGAGATGGGTTGAAAATAATATTTATTCTATGGTTTTGATATAGTTTTGGAAATAAATATTTGGGGATAAACTTTATATTATATGAGTTTTTATATAGTCTATTGGAAAATATATTTTGGCTTCTTGTACATGCCGTCTCATGACTCTAAGAAATTTTTGTGTGAATCTTTGGTTGTTGAGCCATTTGATTGAATGTGAATGTGAATAGTTTTTCCTTTGTGAGTTTTATAGTTTGAAGGTGTTGGATTTGATTTTATTGGAGTTTTTGTGTGTTTTGAAATGGTTTTGTATGTGTTTTGTCGTGAAGAAAATCTTATTAAAACTTGGCTTATAGTTTGTAGCTATTTATTTTGTTTATGCCCTCTTATTCTTTGTTTATGGGCGACTCTTTCCATATGATTTTCGAGCCCTTTGGTTAAAGACTTGATTTTATATTTTTTGCTGGAAGTTTTCTGAGTTTTTCTATGTATTTGTGTTGTTGTATTAAAGTGCTAACCTGTTGTGTAAAAGCGCTAACATGTTGTGTAAAAGTACTAACATGTTGTGCAGAGGCACTAACCTGCTATGTAAAAGCCCTAACCTATTGTGTAAATGCGTTAATATGTTGGGTAAATGTGCTAACCTATTATGTGAATGCGCAAACCTATCTGATTTATGTATTTTTCATAGTTTTTCTTATTTTGAATATTTTTTCCAATTGAATTTTTGTACCAAAGGCTTGTTTGAGGTCTGATGATGATTTCTATAATTGGTCTTGATCTAATTTGATATTTTTGCATGGTTTTATGCTTATTTATCTTCCTATGTTATTGTGGTTGTATTTGCACTCTCTCCATGTTGATAAGCCATGGTTGATGAGATGATTATGTTGTTGTTTTGGACCAGTAAGTAGATTGGCCTTGTTGTGAGGTTATCTTCATATTTGATGGCAGAATTGATGACTTGATATGCCTTTGTTTATTAATTGGCCAAGAGGCTCATTTGTTATATTTGATGTTGTTGTAGCCTTGTATATGTTGTAAAAGTATGTGTGGATGTCCTTGGTTGCATATGAATGTTATATTTTCATATTTTATTATGGTATAGAGCATCTTGTGATTTATTGTTGGGCCATGTTAGGGGAAGTGGACTTCTATGTGATGACCGAGGTCACGAGAGATAGGTTTGCATGAGGTTCCTTGTAAGGATGCATGAAGTCTAGACTTCCAGGGCACATTGAGAGTTTACCTTGGTTTGTAAATAAGTGATAACTTGATAATTGATGGGTTGGGTAGCTAGATTCATTAATAAGATGATAAATTGATTTGAGCCTCATGGCTTAGTCCTAGGGAGGATGTTTTAGGATAAGAATGAGAAGGTTGTGAAGACGGTAAGCTAATCTCCCTTAGTCTCTCATAGGTTGAGATGGCTCCAGATGTCCATCGGGATAGTACCTTATGTTATTATGTTTTGAGGATGACATGTGATGACACTCCACTCCTACATGTGTTCCCCTTTGATGATTTATGATTATGCCTTATGGGATGCATTTATGCCTTGATGATTTATACACCTCTGGGAGTTTATTCTTGTTGTATTGTGGGAGTTCTTGCATGAGAGTTCTTGTTTGGTTAGTCTCTTTGGTTATAGGTGCCAACTTAGGTTTAGAGTGTGTGTTGGGACCTTGTGTCATCTCCTAGCATGGGGGGTGGCTCCTTTGGTTCCATATGGTTAGGTGGTTGATTCTTTTTAGCCATTGGATTGTTCTCTTGGATTCTTCATGTGTGGATGTGGATTCTCCTTCTTGATGGATTATGGATGTGCCTTGTAGCAGATTTATGTAATGAATATAATGGAATGCATGTATGTAGTATCTTGTATGTGGTAGATGGAATCATGTAAAAGGAAGAGCTATGTTCATGTTATATTGTTATATAAATGTATTCCGAAGTAATTCATAAATGGTAGTTAGGATATGTCATGATTTATAAATATGGCAATTAGATGTATGGATATGTTCTTGTTAAATGAAGGGAATGATTGCATGTACCCAAATTTGGCAATGTAGTTGCAATTGAAATAGATGTGATTTATAATATGATCTCCTTGTATTGGTTAGAAAGGAATTTTATGGTTATTCTTTAGATTGTGATTTAATATGTGAAAGAACTCTGAGAAATGGAATAATCTTAAATGTCAGTATTGAGGATGTTAGATAATATGGATAAGGTTTAGTTAATGATGTCTATATGTGTACACTTTGGAAATTAGGAAAAGTATGCATAGAATGCAAAAGGATTATGGAAGGAAAATATTAAGAATTTTGTGTTATGCATTGGGGTTATTGTTAAATGAAATGATCATGTTAGGAAAGTGGTTGTATGTGTAGTTGGATTAGGAAAGGAAACTGTTGCTATTGGATTCATGGATTTGTTTTCGGTCTATGTGTAAGCTATGATGTAATGAAGGAATTATAAATGTGACTAGATCATGTTGCTAATAGGTAAATCATGATAGAGGAGACATATATGTTCTTGTGAGAATTTGGAATGAAAAAGAAAATTGGGATTAAAAGGTATTGAGGCTTTAGAATGAAGCTAATAGAAAATGGTTTGATTTGCATAGTAATGGAATGCATATCATGCTAGATAGATAGTAAATGACTTGTATATAATGTATGTCGTGTACTTATATTGGAAGTAATGGATTTATAAAGTTATATGTTTGTAAGTTAGTAAATGAACTTTATGATTGAAGAAATAGTGTGATGTTTTTCTTGCTCATGATTAAGTAAGGAAATAAGGGAATTATTTTATCATGTGGATTGAAGAATGAGTTATAGTGTATACATTATGAGTAGATAATCATAATAGATGGAATGAGATCATGTTAGTATTAGATGCGATTGAAGTATGTTTAAATGGATTAGTAAGGATGAATTATACCCATGCATTAGGATTGCATTATCATGGAAAAGGATAAGAGCATGTAGATAGGAAATGATGGGTTAAAATACATTTTGATTTGGTGCATAAAATGAATGTAGGAATATGGGGTTGTCTTGCATTTTTTTTAAATAATGAATGTAATATGTTAGTAAAATGGTAGAATGCCATGCATATCATGATGGATAGATAATTTGGTAGGTTGCATATATCATGGTTAGGAAATTGAAAATGATGCAAATCCCAAATGGAATGTGTTTGTCGTGCGAGTAAAATGTCATTATGGTAGTTCATTAAGTAACGATGTTGAAGTACCCTAGGGAAAGATTAATGATGTTATGTTATTTCCACTTGCATTAATTAGTGAAATGTGTAATGATGCATGTTCATAATGGATAAATGGTAAATGAATATAGTTAAATGGAGAATTTATGTGTTACGTTAGTTGTTAATAGATGTCAATTATTTTTTTTATCTCCATTAGAATGTTAGTTTGCTTAATTTCTCTAGGGTATTTTGGTGGGCATTACAAGTAAAGGATGGCGAGAAGCTCCAATCATCGAGTCAAGCTGAGATTATTTCAGTTGGGAGATCTTGTCTTAAGAGAAAATCCACGTAACCAGCAAGATCGAGAGAAAAAGGAAAAATTTGAACCAAACTGGTTAGGTCCTTTTGTTGTGGTTGCTGCATATAGATCTTGGGCCAACAAATTGCCAACACCAAAAGGCGAGTGGTTTGAAGAAACTATCAACACAATGCATCTAAATTTTTTTAATATCTAAAAGCAGAAAATCCAAAAACAGTGGAAAAGAAGAAAATCCAAAAACAGTGAAAAAGCAGAAAATGCATAAACAACAAAAACAATGAAAAACTAAAATTTCCAAAAAAATGCTCGAAACCCATTTTAGAACGCTAAAAACCCAGTTCAAAAATGCAAAAAATTAAAAAACCCACATGATAGAAATGCTAAAAATTTGATTTTTCTAAACTGGCTAAATTTAATTTAAAAAATCAACTAAAAATGAACAAAGGAGGGTTTTCTCGGGGTATGTATCGATGGACTGTTGGTTGCAGGACGCTCATGATGTCGAACTCGCTCGAATCTATGTTGGTGATAGGGGATCGCCATTTTTTTTCTCCAAAGCAAATTTTCAACAACTCAAATGCACAAATGAGGAGTGGTAAAAGTGATTTTCACTTTTTAAACTCAAAGTGGGGCATTTAAATGGGATTTATATCTCACTTATTTTTAATCAACTAATCGGCCTAGTAGAGCAGTGTTTTCAAATTTCTTATCAGGAAATGAATTGGATTGACTTGGAAAATATCTAAAAATAAAAAAATCATAAAAAAATAAAAAAGCATTGTAAAATTTCAAAAAAATCAAAAAATTGTCCAATTCATCTGCCAAGGGGGTATCCTCATATCACAATTTATCAATCAACGTCTAGGGCATTTATATCAAATCATGTCCATATCAAATTGAAAGTTATCATATCAAGATCAAATCTGCATCAAATCATATCAACAACATCATCGAATCGAATTTTCTTTGAGCCAATGCGTCGTCACACATTGCTTCAAAGAGGGGCAAAATGTATACACCTAAAAATAGTCTGAAGATAATTGATTATAACACAGTTATTTAATTAATCCCCCTTCCCAATTAATTTAATTCATAATTAATTTGATTAATTTCCCTATTCATCTACTTGTAAATAAATCGAAATGATTTATTTATATAGTTCATTTCATATCCCCCCTTTTATTAATTAATTCTAAATTAATTAATTTCTCTCCATTTAAATCAATTCTTCTAATCCCATAATTAAAATTAACAAATCCAAGTTTGTTGAGATTAATTATCCATTTTCCTAATTATTTGTGTAGACACTGAAAAATATTCTTTTTCATCTCACTAATTAGTCGTCTTACTAATTAAGTAATTTTTTAATTATTTAGTTAAACTAATTATTCTTCTAAACTAACTCAATCATCTCATTTAACATTTCTAATTATTCAATTTCCATTCCTTAATTAATTAATCAATTAACCCTTTTCTAAATATTAATTAAATATTATTTATTTAATTAATTACGATAATTCCTTAATTAAATAATCTTTATTATTTAATTAATCACATTTCTAATGTTTAAATAATTTTATTTAAATTATTTAAATTAATTAAAGTATTCCTCCAAATTCCCCAAATTCAAATTTCAATTAATTTCATCTAATTCCAAATCATCAAATTCACATTTCACCAAATCTGAATTTCAGTTAATATCATGTACATTTTAGCATTTGAAAGTCCAAATTCAAATCCAAATTGAAGATGAAAATAAAATTTAATTCCAAAATCCTACAGCACATGTTGAAATCATAATTGATTGATCAAATGAGTTAACTCAATTAACTGCTCAATCACCCCTTTTCACTCTCAATCACCTTTTCTGACTGATCAATTAATCCACTTATCTCTCCAATCCATTCAGTCATCTAATCAATCAATTCAGTCAACTGAGTAATCTATTCAATCCACCACCCAATCTATCGAGTTGACTACTCAATCAAATGAGTTAACAAATCAATCAACTCTATTAACTGATCAATCTAAATCAATTCACTCCCAATCAGGAATTGAGTTCAAAATCCCTTCCCATCTCTCTTGAAAATCTATATAAATAGCATCAATTTCTCAATTCAATCTAGATCACACTCTTCAAAGCAATTGCCAATCTATGCAGGAATTTCAGTGCAATACCTGAGAGCCACCCACACAATTTCAAAGAAGAACAATGTAAGCACAAATCTAGAATAGGTAGTTTGAACTTGTTTAAAAGCTTTCAATTCTAGCATTTATTCTATTACTTTATGTTTTAAATCATGCTAGATTAGTTACAAATCTGTGATTGTCCTTATTTCCTGATTAGGCATATTAGATTTGATGATTTTAAGCTTGAAAACACTGGTGAACCCGACGTGAACTAACTTTCTGATCTATTTTTCTCGTGATTTACAGTTTTTGTATGGAATAGGAAAATATGATGGGCAATTGTACTGATAGAAATTTGTAATTGTTCATTTTGATGCACAATTTTTATTATATTAGTTCGCAATTGTAGTTAAATTAGTTCGCAATTCTTAATTTTGATTTGTAATTGTAGAGACGGGTTAAAAATTCATTTTTGTTTGTCATTTCTGTGTTTTTGACATTTGCACTGCTAACCCAGAAAAATCTTTCAATTCTGGAAAATCTAATTTCTATGCATAAAATATTCCTAACCCAATGGCAGGAAGGGTAACTTTCAAGATTTCAGGTTCCAAAAAAAGGAAGGAACACAGGAGACAAAGAAGAGCACACCAACAGTGGATAGAAGTAGAAAAAAGACTTTAAAATCTTGAAGAAACAGCTGCCTTATCTCGATATTATCACATTGTGCATAAGTATCTCAAAAAATTTAGCATATTCGATGACATTGAGATCATGGGAAACCTGATAATGGATTCAATCCATGTTAGAATTGATTGACTTTTATCTTTTGTCTTTTTCCTTTGTTTTTTAATTTCCAAAAGTTGGCAGGTTTAAGTAATGCGCAATTAAGAAGTCACAAATTCGTAATTGTTATCATATTAGTCCATAATTGTAATTAAATTAGTTCGCAATTGTGTAGTAGTTGATTCACAATTATTAGGAGTCAACAGAGCATTAATGTTCTAGTTTTCTCAAGTTCTCTGTCACTGGTATGTTTTGTATTCAAAAGACAGAGGAGTCAAAATTGTAACTGAAGAGAAGATTAGGCTAGAAAGCCCACCATGTGCTAACCATTCTCATGTTTTCTTGTAGGAAACTAGACTTAGATTAGCCAAATCTTTCCTTTTGGTGCTTTTAAAAAGAACAAACAAATAGTCTGTTTTATTATTTTTCTTCATCATTGCAATATCAGATAAAAAGAACATCATGTCTTCTTGGAGCAACAGCTCCATCTAGCTTAGACAATTTTGCAATGAAGGTTTAAAAAGAACCCTTGTCTTTTGTGTTTGTGAGGTGATAGGTATATGCTCACCCCTTCAATGGGTGATCAAAAAGCCATAACCATCTCTTTTATGTTTTCTTTCAATTTCATGCATTAAAACCTTTAGAAGGCCTGCCCTCCCAAGTTGCCCTTAGGGCACCATTAAGGCCAATGAGAAGGGAATGACCTAAGTGGGTAACAACTTTATAGCTAAGTTTACCAACCCACTATAATCAAATGTGGAGGCTGATGAAAATCCCCTCCAACGGCAATGGGTATTGATAGCCTTCCCCTAATATCCTTGTGATGAGAAAAGCCTTTGTTCTAAAGGTTGGGAATCCTCCTGAGGGAGTTTATCTTTGCCATGCTAAATGAAACCTTTACTAAAAGCTTTAGAATTATAAGCTTTCAGCCAAGTCAGTAACCAAACATGGTGATATCACAGTGCAAGGGTAGGGAAGAATCTACCCCCAAGACACTCACCATATATCTCTCAGGATAGCTGGCCAATTGAGGAGCAATCTTCTTTGGTTTAATTTCTGGACAAAGGCAAAAAAAAATGGGCACACCTTAGGGTGACATGACAGGGTTGTTTGAGCTAACACAGTATCAAGATGTGGTCTATGGTATCATTTGTAACCTTTTACTATTAGGAGAGTCTTCTTGTTGTGCAATTGATTGACCAATTACAATGAAAACAAAATGGGGTCTTGAAAAAGACTCCAACATTCATGGCAATTTGAAAAAGTTCCTTAAACAAGTATTCTTTCTATGTTTTTTGTTGTTTCTGTTGTGTCTTTGCTAAAATGACCAAACATTTCAAAGTGGAACATCAACCAAGTTTTTCATACCAACATCAACCAAAAGTTTCTCAACTCAACATTTAAGAGCCAAAAATTCAAGAAAACAACCAAGTATTTACATCCAACAAGTTCAACAAATTTTGCCAACATTCAAGAATATGGAAGAAAATGGTGCTCCATGTGATCATAGGTCCTCACACATATAGGGAATGCATAGTCTAAGTCTTTCATTCACATTTTCATAAGTCCTCACAATTAGAAGAGTAAAGTCCATTATTTGCATTCAACTTAGGATAGAATCTACCATTCACACTCCTCATAAATAGAGTCTTCACATTGCATATCTCATCTCATTACCCAAATCATTTTGCATAGTATTCATTAAACATTTGTCATAGTCCTTTTTCATCATAGAGGTCTTAAGCACAAATCCTTTGCATGGGTCTAAAAGGAGATGATGATTTTCCATTCAAACAACCCAATCTTGGACTAGACAATGATCAATTAGAAATAAGTGATAGTTTGGAAAACCTTGCTTGGGAAGTAAGAACTGATCTCCCACAATATGAAGAAGTAGAAGTTGTCATAGATAACAAAATCCAGAAATTTGTATGCCTTGATACAAGACTAGCAAAATAAATCAAGGAAGAAAGAGAACAAGAAGAATTTTTGACAATTTGTTGAAAAACTTATGGCAGATAGTCTCATTCCTCACCGGTAATCTTAGTAAGGTGTCATAATTTGTAGATTGCATACATAGTTAATTCATAAGTCTTGCATCCATCTCAACCTGCCATTAGCATTTAGAAAATCATAGTAAGTCATGGAGACTCAAGATCACATGACAGTAACAAGATCACAAAAGGCAAAGGATTAGATGGATCTGAATAGTGACCCATACTATAACCCAACTTCGAACATGAACACACCTAGAAGCTCAAGTTCCCAATCAAGAAATAGGGCTTTGATACCAACATATCTCAATAGATTACCAACAATAGAGGAACTGCAAACAGGGTTAACACAAGAGGAAATAAAGGCAACTCAACAAGACCCTCAAGTCTTAGTGTCAATTAATCCCCTTATCAACAACAACAGAGACAAGTATATATATCTCTTAATTCAAAATGGAGCAAAGTTGCCTCCTAATTTCAGCATCTCCATAATAATGCCACTAGGAGTGACATTGAATCTAAATGTGTCATGGATGTCCAATGCATCTACAACAATAACTTCTACACCAATTGTTGCTCCAAACATGCAAATGGCTCCAAATCAGTTCAATACAACATGAGTAGCTATAAGTTAGGCCCCAATGCTAGGGGTTACTGTAATGCCCCACCAGGAACCCCAAAGGAATAACTGCACAACTAGGCAACTAAGGGTGAAATTTTATTTTTTTAAGTATAAATCACATTAAGTGCTTTAATTACTATATTGCACAATAATAATGCAAGCGGAAGACTAACAAAAGAATTCCTAAAGGGTTACCAATGAGGAATTAAACTAAAGGTTAAATTCCATAATTACAATTAATCCAATTATCCATCATTTACTCATTGAACATAATAAACTATATACAATTAATAGATTTCACCATTTAAAGAATGAAAGGGTAACAATATAATTTTCTCTTAAATTAAGAATTTACACAAATCATAAAGATAGCTGATAAATAACATCCAAAACTTAGGATTACATTGATCATAAAATGCATGGCTTCCAATAATACATAAAAGTTTGTCTTTACCAAATACAAGGTTACAAAAATTCATTGATACAACTGACCACATAGGTCTCCAAAGAACAATAATCTCCAACATGAGATAGAACATGAGTCATGAACCACAAGAACAACTGCGAAGCCAATCCTCGTATGAAGGCATGAACAAGAACATCTGATGGGAAGTGGTACTACCACCTGACCATGTGTTCCCAAAGTGGAATCACTCCACCGTGCTATGAGATAGCAGAGGACCCTCAAGCAAGCATAAGCAAGACATAGACGATAGGACAAGACGACTCCACATCAATCTAGGTGACTTGACATCACAATACACTAGTGACCCTAAAGAGAGAGTTTCATTGCATAGCTTATGATGGTTACCCTAGGTAGGCCTCCATAGGTCCCGACCCCCATCTTGGGTTATCCTGGTAACCTTTCCCGAACCTCTGGTTCCATCTAAGTCTCATGCAGACCCTGCCAACCTTTCATGAAGACAAGGTGGTCGGTTTGCCATTCTAGGCCTTCCCACTACTTCTTGAGCCTATACGAGCACTCAACCATGCACGGGGTACAATATCTTATATAATGTTATAAAATATCCACTACCTAATTAATTATTAGGTTATCACTTTGTTGGTGTAAATAATTATTCATCATGGATATTACTACACCTTACTTAAGTTTACTTAGGTACATGCATTTCATAGTAGTTTGGGTATGAGACACTTGGGTGTTTGTGCCATATTGGGATAGTGTGTGTAGGAGAATTTCCACCTTTTATGGTGTTGATCTTGTTGTTACACTCCACATTCAGTGGGTGATCCACCTCATGTGGAATATTATATTGTTTCTCCTACCTACCCTTGTTTCTTATTGAGCCACATGTCATGTTTGTGTGCTCACATATCCATATAGCCTTGTCTTTATAAGCAGGCTCATATTCATTGTATGTAATTGAATGCTTAATGATCCAGTTGATCATATTTTTCATCTTGATAGAATACAGTTTATTTCTATCATCTATTTTGTTCTCTCTCATTTGTGCTTTCCATTGCCTCTTGATCTTGGCAAAATCTCACACACTTATTATTTGACTTTCGAGGGGTTATCCTACCAACCACTTTGGGTGCAACCCCCACTCGAAAGCCACTCTCTCATAGGACACTAAACAAACAAGGTCACTCTACAAGGACCCTATGGCGGAGTGGACAACCATAACACCTCTACCAAATACAGGTGACCAAAATAAGACTTACTAACCTTTGGTTAACCATAAGGAATAAGCATAACATGGTTAAGACAACACGGTCATAATACATCACCCAAACGAGAGGTACAAAATACGCCACAACAGGACGAGTAACAAAGATGAGAAATAACACAAAATAAACCCTTCGCAAGAAAAGCTAAATTTACTAAGTCTGAGCACCAATAATATTTGATAATATCAATATCATAACCACTTGCAAATTCATTTATTGAAAATAAAATAAAACACGCTACACATGTCATTCAATTCTATATATTTCCAATTCAATACTCCAAACAAAATAATAAAATTCATATTAAATATTTAACAATTAAAATAAGAATTATACTAAAACATATTATCTATTTCCAAAATATAAGTAAATTTGCCAACTTGAATCTTATAACAAAAGCCTTGATTTGACAAGAAAAATACCTATATATATATATATATATATATATATATATATATATATATATATATATATATATATATATATATATATATATATATATATATATATATATATATATATATATATATATACAAATAAATTTAATAAACTAATATTTAAAACTAACATATAAATTTAATCCCATTATAATTAATAGCAAACCTTATTTTAAACAAACTACAAAGAGAGGAATAAGCATGGAGCGGTGGCATAAGCCTACCCGCGGGTAGTGCTGCTGCTGGAAGGTAGCAGTCACTACTAACCGGTAGTGCTACTGCCGACTGGTAGTGCTACTACTGACCGGTAGTGCTGCTACTGACCGGTAGCAGTCACTAATGACTGGTAGTGTTGCTACCTCATGGTAGCAGTCACTAATGACTGGTAGTGCTGCTACCTCGGGGTAGCTGACACTACCGTCCCACATGGAGGGACTAGCCCACCACGTGGACTTAATTTATTTTATATTATTTATAAAAAAAATTAATTTAAAATTAAACCATTCCCAACACCAATCACTGGTAAAAAAATACAATGAGCAGATAATAAATTTTGAAATGATAATCTTCAATAAGGGATTCTAGTAAACACTAAAGCATAGAAAACCCAAATATATAAAGATCTTGGGCAAAATTAAAAAAAATTTAAAGAGATAAGAGGGAATTTGATTCATTAATTGATCTCTTCACACACATGAAGAATCCTTGTATCATGCAAGAGGCAAATAACAAATTTTGCCAGCATAACCCCCAAATATTGGGCAAATGGAAACTTACAATCATATAGAAAACCAAATATATTCCTTTCTACACAAAATAGAGGAAATATTCCAACAACTAAATCTTTGCAAGAACATAAAACACACAGCTAATAGAAAATTGAACCATTCCCTTTCAACATGCACACATTTGATTTAGAATTCAATAAAACTCAATAGCAACTACTCTATTTTCCAAATCCCACTTCCAACAAGAACTTTCAATAAGATTTCACAATTTTAACACACACACACAGGAAGAAAGCTCAAACATTCAAATTTTAATTGCAAAACAAGAAGAAAAATATCTAACCTACAAAGCAATCCACGAAGCAATTTTGTGGAAGAGCTTCAACCTTGCATACAAATTTCAAATCCAAGTTCCTCCTTCCAAATGGATTTCCAAATTTTTGCATTCAAAAATGTCCTCCCTCTTCCCATGAACTCACGGGAATATATGGAAAAAAAATCTTTTCAACCTAAACTTTTTAGGTTAAAAGTCTCCTCCACCAATAAGAATAAACTATTAAAAGGTAAAAGAAATCTGATTTACCTTTTTCCATGCAAAAATCCCTTTTCAACAAAATAAAATCCAAAAGCTAAATAAAAAGGTAAAAAGGAAATGTCTTTATTTATTTATTTTTCTTTTCCCATGAGACTTTAACTCAACATAAGTATTTAAAATTTAAATAGCAAGGCATTTACTTATTTCTTTTCCCAATAATTTAATACAATTATAACACAATATATTAAGCAAATTTAACCATTTAAATCTAGCAACTTCATTTATTTAATTAAATCGATAAACTCAAGAGCATATTAAATAACTAATTTTGTCAACACAAAATACCATCATTCACTCAATTTTAATAACTATTCAAGTAATCGAAAACATGCAAAACGAGGAATGATCAAACGATGACTCACAAAATGACAATACCAAAGCACTATGACTCGCATACCAATCAAACGGAAAAGATGGCCGACTGACAACACTCACATGAGTGTAACTGTGGGTCAAGTTAGGGTCCAACAACTATCTCCTCCACTCCCATCAGACAAATAAGGCACGCTCAGACCTGTGAAACCAGGTGGAGTCGATACCTTGTACGTCCCTAGTACTTGTACCTACAATGTCCTGCATCAACTAACCACATGTGTATATAGACAAATATATAAACAAACATGACACACACACCGATGAAGGAGAATCGTGATGATCCATGTCTCACCGAATTGAGTGAAGGAAAATCATCCCCTCGCATCCCATACACTAGTAGACATGAAACATATAAATAACACATCACACATATAAAGTAAATATCAATCCATGTCAGTAATCCATAAAAAATCTCATTTAACATAAGTAATGAAATATTGCATGGAAGCATACACTACATATCAAGTTAAAGCATGTAATAATATCGCATAAAGTCTGAACCAAATATAACAATAATGTATCTACTGAACAGTCTATTGAAGTCAAACATGAGTCCAAAAAGAGTCTGATCGAGAAGGGGTACTACAGTTACTTCAACAAGGATTCAATCAATTCCCATATTCAAATCACAAGCCATTGGTACTCCACAAGCAACTACATCAGTATCAACAAGATTTGTAACTAGTAGCCAAGGGACACAACATAGATATACCAATCCCTTTGGGTCTACTCAGGCTACCATTGTGCCTCAATTCCTTTACTTCACAACACTTAGTAGTGGTTCCAATATAGCGCAAAGTCAAGCATCTTCAACAACACCAATATACACCACCACTTCACCATATATTGCAAACATATATGCATCAGGCATACCCTTGACGCAAATAGAAGTCTTGGCTTAGCAAGTCCAAAACATGCAAAAGCAAATGTTGAGCATGCAAGCAAGCAAGGACAAGAAAAGCTACATGATGGAAGATCTCAGGCCTTATCCATGTATGATAGATCTCTATACATGTCACCCTTTCCTCCACACTTTGAGACACCTAAGTTTGATAAATACAAGGGAAAGGGCGATCCAAGAGATCATATAAGAGAATTTTTAACATCTTGCATAGAAGTGGCACACGAAGACACATATCTACTAAGACTATTTCCTAAGAGTCTTGGAGGGCCCGCACTAGAATGGTTCTCACATCTACCTCCTAAAATTACTTCATGGGGGAGAGCTAGCAGTGTTGTTTATCTCAAACTTTTATCATAATATAGATAATACAGTGAGCTTGATAGATTTGTGTACCACAAAATAGAATGAAACAAAAACTTTTTCTATATTCTTACAAAGATGGAGGGCACTGTATACAAGATATTTGAGCAATGTACTAGAAACAGAACAAGTGGACATATTCAGTGAAAATCTCCTTCCACCAGTCAAATATTGAAGTAGTCGGAGGGACCTTAGGGAAATCAATCCAAAATGGTCAGGAAGAGTAAACACAATGGAAACACACAAATATGATGGAGGCAATATAGAACATATAGTTTTATTGCATGAAAGATAATTACATCCAACCAGTAACAACTGGATTACAACATACCGACATACAGGCCTGGTAGAATAGGTCACACTGGGACCTTGAATCGAAAGATATATCTTCTAGGCATAGTCTATCTATCTTATACTTCTTAATTCTTGGATTCATTACATTCTAAAGCATGATTACAAATATATATATCGATCCTCTTAGGCCCAATATGGAAAGCTAATGTACTGAGAGGGGAGGGGTGAATCAGTGCCTCTAATCCTTTCTTCAATAATAACTTTACTGTTAAGCATAAACTGAATATTGATGTAACATAACATAAAGCTAAAACAAATAAATAACAATCATACATCATTCACTCTATAACACTTATATTTTGGTTACGCAGAAACTCTTGGTTAGAGAGAAAAACTGTGGTGGGGATGGCACACACAACTTCACTATTGCAATAATAAAGGTTGCTCGGTTAGAGCTACATGTTTAGCTATTTCTGATAGCTTACCCTGTTAGGAGTATCAAGATCTGTTAGATCTACCTTGCTAAAGGATTTTACAACACTTAATCTAAATGTTGCACCTAGTTAAAGGCTTTACAATTTATAGACTTTGTTAGAGTCTTTTACCCTGTTAGAGGTTTCTCTTACAACTTCAAAATATTACAATAAAATCATTACAAATATCTGCAACCTCACATCTGAAATGTTATAGCAGATTCTATGTGCTCAAATAAGATTACCTTGCTTATAGCATACCTCGGTAACCCATAAAGTAACTCGGTAAACCCTTCTATTTACTTTATTCTTTGACTATTCTCTGAAATGCTTCTCGGTGACCTCTGTGTCTCTAACAGTCACAATACTCAGTGCTTCCTTATCTTTTACACATGTCTTTCTTCATACACTTGTGTGTTTTCCATATTTTTTATCCTTAATCCATGCTATATAAATAGATCTCTTATGTCAGTGATCCATTCATTGCTTTGATCTTACAAACATGATTTATCGAATGAATAACCATACAAAATATTTCATTGGATAGATGACCTTGAAATCATACAAAATCTTGAAGTGCAATTTCCAAGGTGATAACGGTTCTTTGTTCCTCGATCTTGTAACATGTTTCCATATGTGTGTCCAGGTTCAATGAATCTGGTAACACGTTTCACTCAGTGTATATCAACCTGGTGTATCATCTTTGCTGCTCGGAAGTCATAAAACATTACTCGGTAGATTGCTCAGTGTATACTAGGCTCTGTGACTGCTTACTTCTATAACCGACTGCTCTGTGCTTACCGACTGAATATTTCGATAAAGATAACCGACTAGAGTATATAGAATGACTTTTGACATAAAACTAATGGCAACTTAATAAGTAGTAACAGATCCAAAGAATCCAGTCGGCCCAAAAAGGATCAAAACCTGAAGAACAAGACCTAACGTTCAAAATGAATAAGGTCGGGCTCTGCCAAGAGATTCCTCAGGAGAATCCAAAGGACGAAATGTAGAAGGTCGGCCACATGCCAAGAAACACCGAGATCGATGCCCAAGGCTCTGAAAGATTCAGAAAGGGGTTCCAGTAGATCATTAGAATAGGTCTTAGGCAACCAGTAACAAAGAAATCGGTAACAAGAAACTACCAAGGAAAACCAGTAGCGATATCTTGCCAGAAAGTGATCCAAATGAGATGTGGTTTGAAAGAAAGAAAGATGATCAAGTCTTCAAGTAGAATCCAACTCCATAAGAACTGATGAACCAAATTGGGACATACAGAAAGGAAAATTGGAACAACAAACAAAAAAGAAAATGTTTTTGGTTGATGGAAGATTGTTGTGAACTGGGGATGCTCCTGCATCAGACATCTGGGGTTAATGAAAAAGTGAGCCTCTCACTTTATTGGGGTTAGAGGGAAACCAAGGTGGTCTACCTCTGCCTGCGAAATACAAGATGAATCTTCCACTGGTCTGCTCTTCTACTTCACAAGATATTCTTTGTATTGACTGTTCCAGGTACTACACCCAATCCTACTATCCAAAATCTCTTCAATCTAATCTGGTTCCTTACAGGGTAGTTGTCTCTCAAGGCCTGCAACAATGTCCTCACTGAATTTTGGTTCATGGTACTCAAGAAGATCTGCAATTTTGAATATAGGTGAAATACTTAGACTATCTGGTAGCTCTACTTCATATGCATTTCCAGAACTGAACTTCCTCAAGATCTTACAGGGTCCAAACTTCTTCATCTGTAACTTATTGTAAGTTCCAACTGAGAATCTCTTTTTTCTCAAATATACCATCTTTTCATCACCAACTTTAAATTCCTTATGTCTCCTCTTTTCACCTGCCTTCTCCTTATATTTGCTATTCATGTCCTCCAAATGTTGTCTAACCTGAATATGCAATGCTGCCATGTGATCTGCAAATTCTTCTGCTTCTGAACTCTTTCAATCTTCACTGCCAATGTCTCACAATTCTGCTATTCCTTTAGGATGCACTCCGGTAACAATCTAAAAAGGTGTTTTTCTAGTACTTCTATTCACTAAATTGTTATAGGCAAATTCTTCTTGTGCAAGGATCAAATCCCAACTTCTGGTTTTATCTCCCACTAAACATCTCAATAGGTCGGCCTCTGCCTACAAAATGAATAAGGTCTGTGGATGAAAATTAGAACTGAACTTCAAATATGTCTTCATCTTCTTCCAAAGTGGTCTCCAAAAATAGCCAACAAACTTAGTGTCTCTATTTGAAACTATGCTCTTAGGTAATCCATGCAATCTTACCACTTCCTTGAAAAATAGGTCTGCTACATGCAATCCATCTGATGTCTTCTTAGAAGGTATGAAATGAGCCATCTTTGAAAATCTATCCACTACCTCAAATATAGAATCATTCCCTCTCGGTATCTTAGGTAATCCAAGTACAAAATCCATGCTTATATTCTCCCAAGGTCTTACCGGTACTGTCAAAGGTTTATACAATCCCACATTCTGGCTACTACCTCTGGCAACTTGACAAACTCTACAACTCTGCACATATCTCTTAACATCCTTATGAATATGGGGCCAAAAGTACTGCTCACTCACCAATGCAACTATTTTATCAATGCCAAAATGTCTAGCTAAACCTCCACTATACTTCTCTTTTATCAGGTTCTCCCTCATGGAACTCTTAGGTATGCGTAACTGAACTCCCTTGAATAACATCCCATCCTAAATGAAATAATCCAACCATTTTCTCCTATCAACCATAACCGGTTCTCTACATGCTTTCCAAGGTTCTATAAAATCCAGTTCTTTATCATACAAGGTCTTCAAATCTTCAAAACCCAATACTGTCACTCTCATCATTGTCAGCAAATTCCTTCTCCTACTCAATGTGTCAGCAACTTTGTTAGATTTACCACTTCCATACTTCAACATAAAGGTTTAACTCTGCAAGAACTCTACCCATCTCATATGTCTTTGATTCAAATTACTCTGACTGTTCAAATACTGCAAAGCTTGATGATTTGTATACAACACAAACTCCTTAGGCAACAAGTAATGTCTCCATTTCTTCAAGGCTTGAACTATGGCATAAAATTATTGATCATACACTGAATATCTCTTCTGGGCATCATTCAATTTCTCGCTGAAATATGCTATTACGCTCCCTTCTCGACTCAAAACTGCTCCTATTATTGTTCCACTTGAAATACCTTATTGAAATCCGGTAAAGCCAACACAGGTTGCTCAGATACTTTTTGTTTCAAAAATTCAAAACTTTTGTTGCTTTGGTGGTCCACTTGAATTCCTTTTGATATCCCTGCATGGTTTCAGTCATAGGGTTACAAACTGAACTGAAATTTTTTATAAGCTTCCGATAAAAGCTAGCCAGTCCATGAAATGATCTTACTTCTCCAATGCTTTCTGGTGTAGGCCACTCAACAATGGCTTTCACTTTCTCAAGGTCCATCTTCAAACCATCCTCAGATATCACAAAGCCCAAATAGACTAACTCATCCTTCATGAAAGTGCACTTCTTGATATTGATCAACAACTTCTCTTGTCTCAACCTCTGCAAAACTTGTCTCAACTGCAACAATGCTCCTCTTTTGTCTTACTAAAAATCAGAATATCATCCAAATATACAATAACAAACTTAGCCAATAATTTCTTCAATACCTCATTCATTAGCCTCATGAAAGTACTCAGTACATTAGTCAATCCAAAAGGCATTACCAACCATTCATATAGTCCTTCATTTGTTTGAAATGTTGTCTTCCACTCATCACCTTCTCTGATCTTGATCCGATGATATCCACTCTTCAAATGTATATTTGTAAAGTATTTTTCTCCACTCAAGCAGTCCATTATGTCATCCATCCTAGGCAAAGGAAACCAATATTTCACTGTGATCTTATTTATTGCTCTTGAATTGGTACACATCCTCCATTTTCCATTCTTCTTAGGTGCTAATATTGTTGGTACTGCACAAGGGCTCAAACTTTCCCTAATCAAACCTTTCTCCAATAGCTCTTGCACTTGTCTATTTAGTTCTTCATTCTCTGTCAATGTCAACCGGTGTGCAGGTTTGTTAGGCAAACTAACTCTGGGAACCAAGTCCATTCAATGACTAATACTTCTAACAGGTGGGAGTCCATCAGGTACATTATCTGAAATCATGTCCTCATACTCTATCAGTAAATCTCTTATTTCTTTCGAGTGTTCTCCTTTTGGTTCCGATCTCTCAGTCTTCTTAGGAATTAAGGAAAAGCACACATTCTAATGTCTCAATCCATCCATGAACTTCCTTCCATCTACTAGACAAGTTTTGGTATTTGTACAGACTTCATTCTTCAAAGGTTCCTCCACAGGCAACAAGGTTTGCTTCATGCCATTGGCCACAATAGTGTATGTATTCTTCCTCCAATCATGTGTTGTCTGTCTATCAAACTGCCAAGGTCTTCCCAACAAAAGATGACAAATATCCATAGGCATTATCACAAAAAAATTCATCACGTTAATTCCCAATTTTCAATTTTACCAAACATTATTCACTTACTAACAACTTATGTTCATCTTGAATCGATGCTATCTGATAAGGCTTAGGGTGTTTCAATCTCTCCAATTTCAACTTATTCACCATCTCTTCTGAAACAAGATTATCTGAACTACCGCTATCAATAACAACTTTACAACACTTACCAGATACCTTACATCTGGTCTTGAACAAGTTCTTCCTCTGTAAGGGTTCTTTATCTCCTCTGGTATAGCACAAAGCTCTCCTCATTATCAATAGTTCTCCATCTTCCAGTTTATTGTCTGATATGGTAAGGTTCTATTCCACCACTACTACTCTTCCGATAGCCTATGTCTTCTTACATTCAAATTCACAGTGCCCTTCTTCTCCACATTTAAAGCAGGTTCCTTTGAATGTCCTTTTGTCTTGTCTTCCAAAGTTCTCATTTCGGTAACCATATGGCTCTCTACTTTGGTAGAAATTGCTATCATCCTTCTGGTATAAATTACCTTCCTTTCTCACTTCCTTGTCCTTTTTCTGATCTATAATGGTTCCTCCTCCTCTGGTATATCCTCTTCCTCATTGAAATCTTCCTCCAGTAAACCTTCCACCTCTACCTCTCTGTCTCTACTCATGCCTTTTGTGCAATTTCTCTTCAACCTTTATTGCACATTGTTAAGCCTCTTCAACACTCTCCAATTTGATCATACTAAGTTCATCTTGTATAGACATCTGCAATTTGTTCAAATTATTGCAATTTGTTCAACTTCATCATCAATATGTCTAGATTTGATATTCAACTTGCAAAACTCTTTAGTGTACTCCTTCACACTAGATTCTTTTTGTCTCAGATTCTACAATTTTTGGAACAAATCTACTTGATAATTCGTTGGGACAAACTTTGACTTTAACTTAGAAATCATCCTATCCCATATTTTAATCTTTTTTTTATGTCTTCTTTCCCTATCAACTTGCAAGTTCTCCCACCAAAGAGCTGCATGACCTTTCAACTGGGTACAAGCATATTTCACCTTCCTCTATTCTACAATGTTTTTAAAATCAAAATGTTTCTCCATCTCCGAGATCCAATCCATCAATTCATCTGAATCTAACTTCCCATCATATTTTGGTGGGGTAGAATGAGGTTTAGTGTTCGCCCTACTCAAAACCCTTAAAAACCTTTCCTCCTCCAGATCAACTGCTGGTAGGTTCACTTGTTCTGTCGAGGCTTCTTCTCCTTCATCTTCACTCACATCCTCAATATGTTGTCCTCTTCTCTGGGTTGTCTCGATGGCTTCTAAACGGGTTGCCATTCCTCGCAACATATCCATTACAGTAGGGTCTGCATTCCCACAAACTCCACCATTCCTAGTTCCTCCTCGCGCCATCGATCCATGCTAGTCCTCTGCAATTGCAGGTCGGATCTGCAATCTGCCACCCTACAACAAAATTTTAAGACACACAACCTCTGTGTTGGCATTGTGTTGTCATTGATGTCAACTGGTATGGGATGACTACTAGTAGAAGAGACGTATGTGCAACACTGCTATGGAGGAGTACAAGATGTGATATCTTGGATATCACCTTATGTTGCAGAACACTGGTAAGGTAAGGAAGAAAGTGTCATTAGATGGCTAACCATTGGTGTTATCGGTACACAAGTCAATGCCTGACTTGTGTGGATGAGATAGTAAGGTGATCATCTTGGTACAGTGTATCACCAGTAAGGAAAGGATGTCAACTGGTACGTGTTATATTGACATAAGAGGAGTCATATCAACCAAGTGAGTGGTTGACAACTGGCAATGGTCATGACTAGTGCACAAACACGATGGGCAAGGTGCTTGAGCAATTGGTCTATGATGAAGAGGTTGAATGCTATCAAAATCACATCAACACAGGAGGTGAAGTATGAACAGGTCATCAATATGCTCACACCTAATCACATGTGCCTATTTGAAGAGATGTTGCACAAATAAGGAAGCAACATGAGTACATTGCGGGATGTGGAAGATAAGGTGTCACTCCACCGGTAAGTGGAGCTTATCTCCTAGAGTGAAGAGGTAAAGGCAAGTACTTGAAGGCTCACACCGGATCTACCGATGAATTGAGGGAATGTCTTAAGTACATGAGATCAGGACCAATAGAGAAGGCATGTTGAGATACCATTTTAGAGGAAGTGAGAAGTGTTTGTCACCTTGACAAACTGATAGAGGAATGAACAAAATTGATCAGGGAAAAGGTAAGGCTAAGTAGATGCAGTCAAAAATAGATTGACCTAATTAAAGATGGAGTCTTGTGAAGGTTGATGTCATGGTGTCATCAAGAGTGGTAATCGGTATGTAAGTCCATCATTACTATGGACAAGGTGTAGATAATTGATGGGAATATGCATGCATAGGTCAGTCATGTCTGAATACCAGTTTGAGGGTTACACCGGCAGATTAAGAAAGTTCATTACAAGGACAACTCGTAAGGTTTCATATGCTATTAGGGTTTTTTTATTGGTAGATGGAATCGGTTGTTTGAATGTTTGGTGACTAGGCATGCACCGACATCACAGTGTGATGAGGTGGATACCAACAATGATGCCACGAGAGGATGAAATGGCAAACATGTTTGAGGTGGTGAACTTGCATCAGATAAAGATGAAATGTACATCGACGAGGTAGGTGTAGAGTTGGTCAAAATTAATAGAAGGTCCCACAAATCACGGGACATGTTGCAGATTATTGTAGGGGTTTGTGGCTTGAGGTCTGAAGGACAACTATGAGCCAACTAAGAGTGATTGAGGAGATCAAGGCAATGAAGGAAACATCACGGTGGATCTTATGTGTTTTGACCAAGAGATCTATTGTTAGGATAAAAAGTAGATCACTAGAGATGAAAGGCATGATCTAGGAGGTAAGTAGATGGCAAAGTTGTGCAGACTAGTTGTCTGAAAGATCAGATTAGATAGGATCTGATTAGATTTGGTTTTGCCTTGAGGGTGGTGAAGAAACTCTAACCGCCTAATTTTTTAAATGGTCTTTTGGTGGGAAACCAGTCTATAAAGATGAAGGAAAAAGACATTATTAGATGTTGTTGTAATAAAAGAATATGGTGCTATTGTGAAGTGTGATACTTCTGCAGGTAAGATCAAATCAACCCAGTGCTTGAAGAGCATCTGAGAAGTGAGTGAGAGTGAGGGAGAACCTAGTTGAAGCGTTCAACCAATAGGAGAGAAGAACCCGTAGTGTTCATACCGACATACCAGAAGTGAAGGAGGTTGCATAGAAGGAAGAAAAAGAACTGGCAAAGTGTTATACTGATGAAGAGCAGAGAGTAAGGTGGAGATCCAATAGAGTAGAAGAAGAGGATAAGTGTACCAGTAGAGTTCATTGGCAGTTAAGCAGCAGAAGAGTGAGTCAGTGTAGCAAAGAAGGTATCTCACCAGCAGAGTAAGACATATGATAAGGTTGCAAGATTCACTTGTAACAAGATAACTACTCATGTATTTGATGTTCATATTGTGAAAACTGAGTTGTAGCTCAGTGTAGGAATTGGTGCTCCTTGGGTAGATGCCCAAGGGTTGTAGCCCATAAATCAAGGTAGGGGTTGTAGCTCCTTAGGTTGGTGCCTTAAAGTCAGGGGTTGGTGCTCCTTGGGTTCGTGCCCTAAACTTTGTACTGTGTTTTCATTGTGAGGTTGGATTGGAGTAGTAGACTATAGTAGCATTGCTCACCGAGGTTTTTCTCATCTTGGGTTTTCCTTGTATATACTAGTTTAATGTGATGTCCCTTATGTAATTGCATTGGTCTCCCCACTAACCGGTCAGTCTGCATTGAGGTAGATCTATGCTCACATAGGATTAGTAAAGGGAAAATATTTAAGAGCCACTAATTTACCCCCTCCCCCTCTCAGTGGTGCACTGTGTCTAACAATTGGTATCAGAGCTTACGTTCCCAGTTAGATGAGCTTTCTCCAACTTGGGTAGATTTGGGCTTAAGGACACAATGGTTTGTTTAGTGTCAATCTTTGCTCTTGTATTTGATGGTTCAAATTTTTCTATTTGGAGTTGCAAAATGGAAATATTTTTATCCTCTTTAGGGTTTGATGTATGGATGTCAATAGTTGATTGTCTCCCTAAAAAGATCAGTCTTCCTACCATAATTGTAGAAGAAAGAAGAAACCAGTGCAATGAAGAGGCTATAAAGTCTATATTCGGTGGACTCTCCATTGATGTCTCTTCACAGGTGGACAGGTGTAAAACAATAAAGAGCTTATGAGAAAGATTGAAGAAGCTCTATGGAAATAAACCCTCAACTATAGAACCAACAATTGAAGCAAATATGAGAAATACCTCTCATATTTATCGGGATGATGAAGATAGATCTGCTAGCATCAGTAGCAGTGATGAAGAAGGAACTCGCCTCTTTTTGGCTCAAGAATCTGAAAGTGGTTGGGCAAATAGTTCCCCCGATAAGATATGTTTGGTAGTGATGATGAAGAAGAGGAGGACATGGCAGATAAATCTAGCCATCAAGATCCATTTGATAATAAAGAAGAAGCAGAAGTTGACCTTCAAGAACTTGTAAATTCACTTGAAGAACTCAATAGAGTTAGAAGGGAATACAAGCTATTTAAGAATGTTGCCATAGTAGAGCAGAATTGGCTATCAAAATGCCTTGAGGAATCTGAGAAAATCCTCTCAGAGTTGATGTCTCAAGTAGGAGACAACAAGGAGTGTCGATGTGAATATCTACCATCTAGGCTAGAAATGAAGAATGAAGAAAATCAACAACTGCTTGGAGAAATGAAGATTATCTGAAATAACCTTGAGAAGTGTCAAGATGAGCTCAAGGTAAGAGTCTAGTTTGATGGCAACAAAGATGCCTTGGACAAGATACTGAAGAATCAAAAGCATGCCAAGGATACTAAAGGTTCAGGAAGTGGTGTCGGTGAATGCTCCACTAGTAAGAATGTCCCTCACAATGACATTCTATTTGTCTCCTCCAATGGAGAAAACAAAGGCCAAACCTTCTCAGTGAGAAATGCTCCTTGGAAGAAGATTGATCTAGATACAATCGGTGAGGACTTGCGAAAAAGAAAGAAGACTGGTGCTGCATGAAGAAGGAACACTGAAGATCCCAAAGGAAAGGGGAAGATGAGAGTAGAAAGCTTCACTGGAAGCAAGAAGATGAGGAAGCAAAAAAGAAGACCTCCTACCGGCAGAGGATAGAGAAATGCTATCACCCACAGGGGAAAGCAAATGTGGGAGAAGAAGAGACTAGATGGAAGAGCTACACAAAATGGATAATGAAGGATCCATTCGCAAAGAAGAAGAAATGGAGATGCAAAACCGGTAAGATCTCCTCATGCATGGAAAAATAAATCTGCAAGTCATACGCCATCATTTATCGGTTACTGTTTTGCATGCAATGCCTATGGCCATAAGGCAGAAGAATGTAGAAAGAGATCTAGAAGGAATATATACATGCATGTCCCCTCTCCCAGTTATGCAAATGTTATTTGTCATGACTGCAATGGATTTGGACATAGAGAGTTTGAATGTAGGAAGAGGAACCTGCAGTCACATGGAGGCCGACAAAATGGCTATGCTCTGCAGAAAAGTGAAAACAAAGCATATGGAAGGCAGAGACCTATATTGAACTAAAGGAGAAATCTCCCTGTAGGAGCAAGAGGTCCACCGGTTTCAGCTGCCAGTCACAACAACATGACTAAGAGAAGATGGTCAAACCAGTATGCTAAGAGATTTCCCAATCATTATGTGGGGATGGATGTTGTGTGCTACTATAGCACTACTTCTGGTCATGATGGAGGATCATAAAATGGAAAGCCCCTTCAACAAAAGAAGGAAAGACTTGCTTCCCAGACTGGAGATGGGAAGATGAATGAGACCAGGCAGGTATGGAGGAAGAGGACCATGGCCCAACACTGTGCACCTTTTGCACAGGTGATATCTCCTAAATCCTAAAGGAAATGTAGAATCTTAGGGGGAGTAGCACATTGAATTTATTATTCATCCCCCCTCAGTGAAGAAGGCAACATGGAAGAACATACTATTGCCGATGAAAAGGAAGGAAGTAATAATTATGTGTAGAGGTTGCATTAACTACACACTTACTGATCAGTGTTGGATCACCACTGCATGCTTCAATGAGTAAAGGTTAACAATTGGTTTCAGGTGTTAACTAGTTTGTACAAGATGTTACCGGTTTGTATACTAAAAGGTACTTGCATGTTATGTAAGACAATGAAGTTGGAGACCATTGCATTAGCCCCGATAACATGGAGTGAAGTTATGTCTCAGGTGGTGTTGATGAAGACCTAAATGACATATGTTGACACCAGTTGTTGATCATGTAGGGTTGCATGTTTTCTGGGCTAACTGGTTTGTCACTTGGCATGATGATGTCATTGTATGGCATTGAGAAAATTCAAGATCATGTCATGGGCTATGGTGAAATAATGGAGCTAAAAGATCATCAGATGATCTCATATGCACAGCTAAACCAATATATGGAGGAGATTGAAATCCTGGTAGTGTACCTAACTAGAGATAAGAACCTGAGGTGTATGACTCAGGGGGAGTTCAAGTGCTCATGATGCAGAGTTGGCTTGCTTGAACTTGTAAGGATATTGTTTGCCAAACTGCAGGAGATGTTACAGAATGACCAACAGGTGAGTAATATTCACTGACACATCAATAATTGGTATCAGCTCTTTTGTAAATTGAGTGCTCCATCAAATAGGATTAAAACCTGCATACTTAATTGGTGTCAGTTTATTGATAAGATCCCTCATCTCAAGTATTGTGACTTGAGAAGATGTAACAACTAGTAACAATCTAACAAGTGGTATCAAAGGAAATGTTACATCCAATGAAGATAAAGGAGGAGAAAGTTCTTTGTTAGAGATTAGTAAATACAAGGAGAAATGATATTCTAGCAGTGCCCTTTTTCATTGTTGTCAAAGGGGGAGAAATATTTTGTAGTATGACGGATACTATATGAGTTGACATCAATGCCAAAGGGGGAGATTATTGGCATTGTGTTGTCATTGATGTCAACCGGTATGGGATGACTACCGACAGAAGAGACGTATGTGCAACACTATTATGTAGGAGTACAAAATGTGATATCTTGGATATCACCTTGTATTTCAGAACACTGGTAAGGTAAGGAAGAAAGTATCATCAAATGGCTGACCACTGGTGTTACTGGTATACAAGTTAGTGCCTGACTTGTCTAGATGAGATACTAAGGTGATCATCCTGGTACAGTGTATCACTAGTAAGGAAATGATGTCAACTGGTACGTGATATATTGACATAAGAGGAGTCAAATCAACCAAGTGAGTGGTTGACAACCGGCAACACTCATGACCAGTGCACAAACAGGATGGGCAAGGTGCTTGAGCAATTGGTGTGTGATGAAGAGGTGGAATGCTATCAAAATCACATCAACATAGGAGGTGAAGGATGAATAGGTCATCAGTATGCTCACACCTGATCACATGTGCATGTTTGAAGAGATGTTACATAAACAGGGAAGCCACATGAGTACATTACAGGATGCAAAAGATAAGGTGTCACTCCATCGATAAGTGGAGCTTATCTCCTAGAGTGAAGACGTAAAGGAAAGTATTTGAAGGCTAACACCGAATCTACCAATGAATTGAGGGAATGCCTTAAGTACATGAGATCAGGACCGACAGAGAAGGCATGTTGAGATACTAGTTCAGAGAAAGTGAGAAGTGTTTGTCACCTTGACAAACCAGTAGAGGAATGAATATAATTGATCACGGAAAAGGAAAGGCTAAGCAGATGCAGTCAAAAATAGATTGACCTGATTAAAGATGGAGTCTTGTGAAGGTTGATGATATGGTGTCATCAAGAGTAGTAATCAGTATGTAAGTCCATCGTTAATATGGACAAGGTGCAAATACTTGATGGGAATGTGCATGCATAGGTCAGTCATGTCTAAAAACCGGTTTGAGGGTTACATTGGCAAATTAAACAAAGTCATGACAAGAAGGACAACTAGAAAGGTGTCACATGTTAGTAGGGTTTGTTTATCGATAGATGGAACCAGTTGTTTGAATGTTCGGTGACTAGGCATGAACCAACAGAACAGTGTGATGAGGTGGATACCGATAGTGATTCCATGAGAGGATGAAATGGCACACGTGCTTGAAGTGGTGAACCTGCATCAGATAAAGATGAAATGTACATCGACGAGGTAGGTGTAGAGTTGGTCGACATTAATAGAAGGTCCCACAAATCACGGGACATGTTGTAGATTGTTGTAGGGGTTTGTGGCTCGAGTTCTGAAGGAAAACTATGAGCCAGCTAAGAGTGATTGAGGAGATCAAGGAAATGAAGGAAACAACACGACGCATCTTGTGTGTTTTGACCAAGAGATCTGCTATTAGGATAAAAAGTAGATCACCAGAGATGAAAAGCGTGATCCAAGAGGTACGTAAATGGTGGAGTTGTGCAAACTGGTCGTCTGAAAGATTACATCGAACAGGATCTGATTGGATTTGGTTTTGCCTCGAGGGTGGTGAAGAAACCCTAACCACCTGATTTTTAAAATGATCTTTTGGCGGGAAACCAGTCTATAAAGATGAAGGCAAATGACATTATTAGATGTAGTTGTAATAGAAGAATATGATACGACTACAAAGTGTGATACTTCTATAGGTAAGAACAAATCTACCAAGTGCTTGAAGAGAATCTAAAAAGTAATTGGGAGTCAGGGAGAACCTGGTTGAAGCACTCAACCAGTAGGAGAGAAGAACCCTTTGTGTTCATACCGCAAAGCAAAAGTGAAGGAGACAACAGAGAAGGAAGAGAAAGAACTAGCAAAGTGTTATACTGGTGAAGAGCAGAGAGTAAGGTGGAGATCCAACAGAGTAGAAGAAGAGGATAAATGTACCGATAGAGTTCACCAACAGTTAAGCAGTAAAAGAGTGAGTCGGTGTAGCAGAGAAGGTATCTCATGGGTAGAGTAAGACATGATAAGGTTGCAAGATTCACTTGTAACAAGATAACTACTTATGTATTTGATGTTTATATTATGAACACTGGGTTGTAGCTCAGTGCAGGGGTTGGTGCTCCTTGGGTAGATGCCTTAAAAGTAGGGATTGTAGCTCCTTTGGGTTGTAGCCCATAAATCGGGTAGGGGTTGTAGCTTCTTGGGTTGGTGCCCTAAAGTCTTGGGTTGGTGCTCCTTGGGTTGGTATCCTAAACTTTGTAACTATGTTTTCAATGTGAGGCTAGATTGGAGCAGTAGACTCCAACAGCATTGCTCACTGAGGTTTTTACCATCTTGGGTTTTCCTCATATATGTTGTTGTTATGTGATGTCCATTGTGTGATTGCATTGGTCTCCCCACTAACCAGTCAGTCTGCATTGAGGTAGATCTATGATCACATAGGATTAGTAAAGGGAAAAGATTTGAGAACCACTAATTCACCCCCTCGCCCTCTCAGTGGTGCATTACGTCTAACACTCTGGAATGAACTTCGCTCTGATACCACTTGAAGCAATCGCCGATGAGGAGGGACCTCAAGGAGATCAGTTCAAAACAATCAGCAAGAGTAAACACAATGGAAACACACAGATTTGATGGAGGCAATGCAAAATAGATAGTTTTATTGCATGAAAGATAATTACATCCAACTGGTAACAACCGGATTACAACATACCGACACACAGGCCTGGTAGAATAGGTCACACTGGGACCTTGAATCGAAAGATCTATCTTCTAGGAACAGTCTATCTATTTGATACTTCTTAATTCTCTGATTCATTACATTCTAAAGCATGATTACAAATATATATATATATATATATATATATATATATATATATATTTATATTTATATATATATATATATATATATCAATCCAAAGGATCCAGTCAGCCCAAAAAGTATCAAAACCCGAAGAACAAGACCTAACATGCAAAATGAATAAGGTCAGCCTCCGCCAAGAGATTCCTCTAAAGAATCCAAAAGATGAAACGTAGAAGGTCAGCCACACACTAAGAAACATAGAGATCAATGCCCAAGGCTCCGCAAGCTTCAGAAAGGGGTTCTGATAGATCATTAGAATAGGTCTTAGGCAACCGATAACAAGAAACTGCCAAGGAAAACTGATAGTGATATCTTGTCGGAAAGTGATCCAAATGAGATGTAGTTGAAAAGGAAGAAATATGATCAAGTCTTCAAGTAGAATGTAACTCCACAGGAACTAATGAGACAAACTGAGACATATAGAAAGGAAACCTAGAACTTCAAACAAAAAACAAAACAAAAAAGAAAAAGTTTTTGGTTGATGCAAGATTGTTGTGAACCGGGGATACTCCTTCATCAAATATCCTTTGCAAATGCAATGTTTTGATACATTCAAGGATATGACAGAAAAGGGTGTCAAATGTGAGAAGGGATTGTTGGAACAAGGTATAATTAAAAATAATAAAGATGTAGGAGCACCCAACAATGCCAATGCAGATAAACCCAAATTTTGGTCAAGGAACAATAATGTTACAAATGATAGTGTGGTTGATGAAAGAGTGGTCAATAGAGCTCAACTCACACTATCATTACAAGGACCAAACCAAAATGTGAATCAATCACAAGCAAATAATGCAACTATAGCCACTACCAATGCAGTCCAGTCTAATGTAGTTAGACCTCTAAGAAATAAGGAACCAAAAGAAATTTCACACCTTTGGGGGAACCTATTGAGGCCGCTCTAAAGAATTTGATACAAATAAAGATGATAACCTTTCCAGAAGAAAGACCATATGAACCAAGATCATTCAAACCAACTAGGTAGAATGACAATGATTTCTATGATTATCATCACTCCAAGGGACACAAAACATCTAGTTGTTACAAGCTCAAGAATATCATCCAAGACCTGATAAATCAAGGTGATGTAATAGTAGATACAGATAAAGGATCAACAAACCAGGCACATATCATATACAAAGATCCTTTTGTGAAGTATAATCAAGGACAAGCACCTACATCAAAAGGAGAAACATCTACATCTAAAGGATAGGAAAATACGGCCAACTACAACAAGGTTGCATACGATTATAAAATCAATGCAATTACTAAAGGGGAGGAAATGGTAGCAACCATCTCCATCAACCCTAGAAACAGAGATTGTGTAGTGGTAACCCATAGGTCTAAATTCAAATTATAAGGAGCACCTCCTCAGGCACCTCATCAAGCAAGAAACTTTAATGTTGTGGATCAACTAAAAAAGACTCCCGCTCATATCTCACTCTTTGAGTTACTTTGAATTTTACCAACTCATAGAGCAATTCTGGACAAGGCATTGCAAGATTCAATTGTATCCAAAGACATGGATGAAAGTGTATTACAAGAAATGGTGGGTACTATAATCGCTTCATCCAAGGTATCCTTCACAGAGAAAGAAATCCTCACAGATAGGATCAGGCACAATAATCATTTACATCTAGAAGCCTATGTTCATAACAAGAGGATAAGAAGAGTGCTCATAGATGGAGGGGCAAGACTGAATAACTATACCCTTAAGTTGATCAATGAATTGGGTTACTCAAATCTTCACATAGACCAGACTAAGAAAATCAACATCAAGGTCTATGATGATGACGAACGTCCTTCCGAAGGAATGGTCACATTACAAGTACAAATTGGACCAGTTACTACAGATATCAGATTATAAGTGTTGGACAAAGAATTGGGATACAACATGCTATTAGGACACCCATGGATACATGTCATGCAAGTGATGCCTTCTACTTTTCATGAATGCATCAAATTACCAATCAATGGAGTAGAAATAACTATGCATGGGGATCCTAACCCCTTTCAACATTGCAATACTTTAAGAGAAAGCACAAACAATCAAGTTCCAAACAACCTAGCAGCACTTCCTATTACACAAATGGACTCATTAACAATCTGAGAAGCACAAAAAGATACACCTAGAATGTCATTTTTATAGATTAAAGATTTTGGTTGTGGGGAATACTCTATCTACAGTATATCAAATGTCAAACAATTATCTCTTTCTCCAAGATCTTTTGGAAAACCTCAGAATACCATGACGAAATAAAATAAAGGGAAAGAGATAGTCAAATATTCAGACTCATGCTCATTCATCAAATGGGGAGACTTAGAGGAAGAATCCATAGAAGAAGATATCAATCATTGGTTATATAGAAAATAAGATGACATGACAAAATCCCACTTACCCTTAGATCATTATGGCAATGGTTTCAAAATGCTACAAAAACATGGGTATGATGGTACCATAGGCTTGGGACTACAAAAACAAGGAAGATTAGAGCCTGTTCTACCTCAAGAAAACCCAAATAATCAAGGGTTGGGGTATAAGCATGTCACAAAGATAACATAGGCAAGACAACGAACACTGGATATACTAAATAGGCCAAGCCTAGCCTCAGAGTATATACCTCAAAACCAGTTATCAACATGAAGACTCCCTTCTTCATCTCATAGAAGCAAGCAAGCAATGACATATCCTAGTACAGAATGAGATGGTGAAGATATCAAATGTCTTTTGCAAGAAACTAATGAGACACCACCTAACATGGTACCTGAAACAACTTCATAGGCAAATGTGGTAGGAGAAACTGTGTCACCACCTGCAAATGCACCTAATCCTTGGATTCTGTCAATACTTTTACCAAGGGAAACAAGTTTAGCTCCACCAAATGAGTCAGATGAGGAAAGACTGCAATGTTTGATACCAGGTTTAAGAAGAGTTTCTACCACATACAAAAGATCATCAAGTCAGGAACAAATTTTGTTACAAGAGAAAGATGAGATAAGCAACACAGCCTCAGATAGCAGGACATATATAGAAAGTATGATAGATTATCATGACTATGAGTTTCTATCTATTTAGACAATAGCCCAAGAACAATAGATACAACAAATGACAATCAACCACTCATTGATGATGCCATTATCTATGAAGTTGTTCGTAATAACCAGATTTGCATGTTGTTAGACACTTCTCTAGCAAATGAAAGTTAAGCTGACAACAAGCACGCATTAATCAAAAAGTTCCTTTAAACATAGACAAATTATAATATTTCTCTTAAGACAATTATCAGTAGTACACCTAATCTTCCTTATTTAATGATTCGTCAATCCATAAATCATTTTAGTTCAAACTATTCCTAACTCAAAGTAAGATAATGACAACAAAATTTTCCTCTTTTGCTTCAATATTCAAAATAAATGCATAACACAATAAGTTAACAAATCACAAAACTCTTACCAATTGCAATAAGTATGATAAATCATTAAAATATCCTCAAGAAAACTTCATTTAACCACACTTTGCAAAACAAAATTTATAATTTCTATCACTAAGTTAACATGAATAAGCAAAAATCACAACAACTCATACCCATTAAGCATAACAACACTCCTTTAACATCCAGTTGCACACAAACAAGAATATAGATATATATTTTACATAATATTTTACACATAAGCACATTCTTATATTATTGAAGAAGTCATGTCATAAGCCTAAATGAGGGAGAAATTCTCAGAAATAAGCCTCTTCAAGTCAATATAATCAAGACATCACACGATAACCAAAAATATATATAACCCATTTACTTAGAAGAACAAGATTTACAACATTCAGATATCCTAATCTCCACCAGGCTTCCACTGCTCTACTCTGATACATACATTAGGTGCAACCTTCATCCAAACAAATCATTCAAGGAATCCTTTATCCATCATTTATACACGATATATACACAAGAGATTTTGAAGGGAGGAAATCAACAGATGATTTTCATTTAAACAATTTTGTAAATTACAAACTTCTCAATTCCATATGCACTTCTATCTATTATAAAATCTAGAAAGTTACCAATACATTTCATCTTATTAACATATTTCATTTACTCAACTAATATCAACATTATCTAATTGTTTGCCTAGTCTAGTGCACTTCTTTGCGGTGTCCTCCCTCGCACACACTATCAGAGGCTCGAAATGAACATGATAGAGACAACACTTGACTCATGACAAGGGCCCACAATACTTCAGCATTCAAAATGATCATCATATACATAAAAAATTAAGCCAAAAGGAATATCCTCAAATCCAATCATTAAATCATGAAGATAAGAAAATTTGTCGGTGAAATCAATCAAGAATACAGTGTGACAAGTGCCACCACAAGAGAAAAATAAAAGAAAGAAGAAATTAGTGGTCAATCCAAGACTGAAGAAATCCCAAATCAAATTAATTCCAACAAAACTTCACACAAATCTCAAAATAACTCAAGGCAAAATAGACAACTCATTCAATCCACATCACGAGGTAACCGATATCAGTCACACTAAAGAGAGTAACCTCTACACAACACCCAAGTTTACAATGCACTGAATGTGTTAGAGAGTGCATACCATACATTTAAGACCATTATTTTATCCATATATCCATATTCCCTTAATCATGTTTAATGCAATGCAATCTTTACGAAAGTCTAGACAATTATCCTTTATAGAAGATGACATATGCTAGGAAGAGATAAGTGACTAATACACTCATAAATGCACAAGGAATACACTCCTACCATAACTAATGTTCACGATATCCTATCTACGCCATGATCATATTTACCAAGTTATTATAGAAACAAATGTTAGAACTACAATTAATCACTTAATGATATACTATAGCATGTGTCTCAATGAACAACTAATATCATTTAGATGATTAGAATGTCCTTCATAAGTAATTAAGCAATTTCGTCAATCATATTTTAGACAAGCAAATAAGTCTCATTACTTAAACAAAAATTTAATATCAGTTTCCAATCACATCCACACATCTTATTAGTAGTAATCTCCTAATATGCGGTTAGCCATGTATATAAAGGATATCACAGCCCTACTTGCAGAAACTTAATTTCCTTTTTCATCCGATATCACACAAATTCAAATAAATACACATATTATTCTATTCAAACTCATTTCCTATCATGGTTTAGTTATAATCATTCATAGACTGTATTTTCAGCATTTCAAGAGAAATTATCATTTAGAATCACAATACAACCTCTTAAAATTCAAATAAAGGAGACAACATCCTTTCTTAATCTATCCATTTGTGATCAAGCAAAACATTTCTTCAAACCAAACCAGTCCTACCCAAGGCTAATAATTTTATCTCACCAAACCCAATGAAGACACAATGGTATCATTTTAATTTCCTACATATTCAATGCACCAATATTACTTCATTACATATATTATATCATGGTCTTTTAACCTATTAGCTTGTAAAAAAAACTTTCTACCTTATTTATGAAGAAATATTCTATCTACCCAATTCTTCTTTTTAAAATAGCGGTCATGGATGCAATACCTAAATCTTAGTCTTCAATGCAAATTCATTCCATCCAAGCTTAACTTCTAATGTATGCAAAGTCACATCCATCAATGTTTACTCATTCCTTCTATTAATATCAATAAACTCCTAAGCACTTGAATCTTATACCTAAGTAAAGAGAAGAGGACAAAAGGACATTTCCAAACAACCAATATACACACACAAAAATATTCATGATCAATTTGAATTTCTTAGACATGCCAGATGCAACTACTTACATCCCTCTCTAAGATATAGAAATTCTAACTTTCCATGAGGTCCCCTAACATTACAATTGCAGTTAGAAATCCCAAATCCTTCTTGAAATATATGATTTAATCAGATAATATTTTCTTACATGCATAATCAAACACACACACACACACACACACACACACACACACACACACACACACACACACACACACACACACACATTTGATAGTTCCATTTGGTGCCCATACTCCACTAGTTGACTTTCTTACATCTTACATAGGAGATTAAAATAAAGAGGAGGGAATTATTAAACTACTATTTTCTTAAATATATAGATGCATCACACACAAGTTATTCAATTTCACATCATGGTCTATACTAAATTATTCTTAGATGCATAATACAAACACTTCATCTTACTATTCATAAGAAGATCAACATAACAGGATAATCTTATAACATAACATTAGTTAAGAGAATACACACAATCTTTTCTCATTCTACAACATAATCATTATATATAGAGAGAAAAACTTTTAACATCCAAGCGAGAAAGACCACATAGAATCATATAGACATTTCTCTCATCCAGGAGACACACATAAGAAATGAATACACATATTGTATAAAATTATGATTTATGGAAGAGATTAGGAAAAAACACAAAGCATAGACATCTAAGGTCTCCAAGGTTCCAATGACCTTTTTCCAGCTCAAATCTCAAGGGATAACTTAAGTCAAGAGAACATTTTAGCACACTACGCAACACTAAGAGCAACAACCTTAACTAAAGATCCTAGTGTTTGCAACATGGGCTGTGATGCCAGATGTAATGCCCGCCAAAATACCCTAGAGAAAATAAAGCAAACTAACATACTAATGGATAAATTTTTGTTTAAGTATCATTTAATACAACACATAACATCATCTATGCAATATAAATTAACATCAATTAACTCATAATCATTATGAACTTTAACATTTCACATAAACTAATTACACAAAAGAAATAAACATAACATGATCTTCACTATCATCTCCCTAGAATATCGCAACATCATTGATAACTCTACTAACATAGGCAATAACAATTATCTTATTTCCAAACAACACTTAGTATTTCTTATTCATTAACTATGCACATGCAACTCATTTACATCTATCCTTCATGGTATGCAACCTACTTACTCCTTTAACTAATATGATATGCTACTCTTTTCAATGCAAGACCAATTCCTTTTCCTTATGTTCATTTTATGCACCAAATCCAAATGTGCCTAAAACCCTTAACCATTTTCTATTAACACGATCTCTATTCTCCTACAATGATAATGCATAGACATAATTTTTCCTTTCTTATCTAATACTCCCATATCTACTTGTGATTTCATAACTCTAGCATGATCATTTCCCTTTATATGATTCCTAAGTGCATATTGCAATAATCATAAAGTCCTTCTTTAACCAATCATATTAAATGATATACTTAACTTTCTATCACAACCATAAGTGTAAATGCCATTAACATCTACATGATATTGTTATCAACTACATTTCCTATACTACAACAATCCGACTTACATAGGTTCTTTTCTACTTTTAATCTACAAGCTCATCTAACAATCATAACATACACGTATTGATAAATGCATACAATAGATACAATTACATTAATTCCATTAACTAAGCAATATCCAAATACTTTGAGATGCACCCATGTCTTATTATACTACTAGAGTCGTAACCTCATTCCACATTAACTAAAATAATCTAAATCATTTCCTTCAGGTTAACTATTCATCTTACGAACTACCCATTTATTCTTACAAAGTAGAAGTATCCATTTATCAAGATTATCCACCTTTCAAAAAGAACAGTCCTTCAATATTTGCATATACATCCATACTCAAATATCATCCTACTACAACATAATTATTACAATCCATTACAACATATAAAGGTTTCATCCTATTACAAGTCCCAATACTTATATCCACTAAATGCAAGATACATAGGTACATTTGCATTACCATCTTAATTACCATATCAGATTTCCTATTCTTTTATATATTTAACATGAACATAAATTCCTATTACATGGCCTTGATATCAAAACTCACGAATCCCTTTACTAACCATTACAAGATAATCTACAACATATCCATTAACATGAATTGCATTCCATTTCAAAGATAATTACATTTCAATACATCTCAATATCCATCTTACAAATTTTAGGCCCTTTTCCTAAACATCGTCTACTTTATAAGTACACAATCATTTCAACAAGAGTGTAGCTCTCCTAATACATAGTATCATTCACATCTTCTACAACATGATTACATAAGACAACCCATGATATTAATCATATCCATCTGCTACAATAATCAACCATAAGTTGCAATGAAGAAGAATCCACATCCACACATAAGAATCCAATGAGAACACCCCAATGGTCGAAAGACACCAACCACCCAACCATGTGGAACCAAAGGAACCACCCCTGTGCTAGGAGATGACATAAGGTCCCAACACACACTTGAGACCTAAGCTGACACCAACTACCAAAGAGACTCACAACTCAAGGATCACAACAACACATACACAACAACTAATCACGTGTCAACCATAAATAGAAACTCCCAAAGGCATAATAGTAGACAATGCATAATTACAACAAGCAAGGACACATGGAGGACTGGAGTGTCATCACATGCTATCCTCCAAAATATAGAAACACAACCCTTCAAGGCATAATCCTCGATATACATGTGGAGCCATCTCAACCTATGAGAGAATCAAGGGAGATTGACTTGCCACCGCAATGGACTTCCCAAGATTATCCTAAAACATCCTCCCTAGGATCAATTCTTGGGGCTCAACTATTAATTATCTTGATTAGGTGAATTCTAATTACCCAGCCCATCTAATTCATTATTAATGTTATCACTTGTTTATAATAAGGAAAACTTCCAATGTGCCCTGGTGATCTAGATGGGAGGCTTATCAACTCACCACCTATCTCTCACAATCTCGGTCATCACATGGAAGCCCACTCCCCCTAGCATGTTCCAAAACAACAATAATAACAAGGAGCCTCTAATACAACATTCAAGAATGATCCATAAACAACATCACATAATCATGAAGCATCCATAGAAATTCAATGCCAACAACATCAATAACCAACAATGAGCCTCATATAAAAATAGAGCATCAAAAGCCATATTAGAGTCATTCTAAATCTGCCATAATCATGAAATGAACATCAACAATAAGACACATCGACTTACTGGGCCAAGAGCAAAAATTCAATCCTCACAATATGGCTTATCAACAAGTTGGAGACACACAAAACCTCTACGATATGGCTTATCAACATATCGAAGCTTAAAAATCATCGAATAACATCAATCAAATAAAATATAGTATTGGAAAATATCAAAAAACCTCAACATAAGCCTCTAGTACAAGAACAAATTCAAAAAATTCATCACAGAATGAGAAAACTGAGCAAAACACTTAACACAAGCAGTTTAGCACATTTACCATGTGTTAGTGTAGGTTTTTTATTTTCCTTATGTTATGGGGTATTTATTTTTCCTACACATATATTATTTAAGCTTGCTTAGGTTAATAGGAGTGGTTTATATGAGGACACGTGGCGAAATACTTCAGCTACATGTGTAACTCTCCACCTCACATGGGTAGTTGAGTTACACACCCTCTTTTGGCTTGTTGTGCCACCTCTCGTAACCACTATTTTGTCATTTCCTAAGTGGGTTATGGGGTAGTTGGGTTTCACACCCTCTTTTGGCCTTATGTGCCAACTTTCTCAACTCTTTTTTTGTCTTCATGTAAGGAGGTTATGCCACATGTTTTGGCATTTACCAAGAAGGTAAAACCTCCCACTTGTTATGGGGAATAGGAGTTAATGCACCCCTTGGATGTATATGCTTACATTTTTCTATATAATAAGCACTATACTCTCACCTTCACTAGTCAAGTTAGTGAAGTGATAGCTCGGTGAGAGTTTTCTCCAAATTCTCTTCTTTGTCTCTATTTCTCTCTCATATCAAAATTATCTTCATTCAGCTATTTTGATCTTCGATCATCCGTTGCATGAGGAGTTGCATGTGATCTACGACCGACATCAGATCTTGGCTTGATTCTCACTTCTCGCAGAATCTCACACCATGTAGAGCAGCTCATTTGCTACACCCTGCAATACCTTTACTGAACCCTACAACGCATTTACCAATTCCTGCATCGCATTTGATACAGGTTACAACACATTTATTAAGAAATAACGCATTTACAGTCTGATAGCGCATACAAGACCTAGTGTAACGCATTTACAAAGAGAAACCTCGCATTTGCAAAAAGAAACAATGCATTTGTTCTATTAGCGCATTTGTCCAAAATTAGACACAGACTTAGAAAATTTGTGACAAGAAAATAAAATCCATGAGACTACAAAAATTCCCGAATAAGGGCTCAAAAGAAATGCCCAGGCAATACAAAATGAATGACTTAATCTAAATATAAAACCATAAACAATAGAGAGAACACATGTGAAAACAAAACCTCATGACCTGCTGCCAAAAACTTGCTCAAATAAAAATACAGAGAACCAATATGACTTCTGCAACCCAAAGGCAACAAAATCTTTCAGGATACAATACTAAAGCCTTCAAACTCACACCCAAATCTCATACAAGCATAGGATTCCAGAATACACACACATGAAGTTGTTCACAAAGTCATCTACTCAAGACGAACAATAAACTGAGAACAATAATAATAGATATCCCCCAAACTATAATACAAAACTATATAACATAAATTTTCCATTAGATATCTCTATCTCAAACTATATAAAAACTATACAATATTATTTCCCAAACCCGGAATACAATCTTTTCTGCAAACATGGAGAAAACAAGATTCGAAAATAAAATGCAAAGGAAAGATCCTCCAACCTAGAATTTGAAGTGATGAAAGAAAAATATGATGAAGCGCAAAACCAATCCAAGCAAGCTCAAACCAAAATTCTTCAAGCTCCAAAATGCAAAGAAATCTCCAGAATGGTAATCCAACACAATGCATAGGCTACCGAATAAAAAGAATTTCATTTGAAAACCTAGCCTCAAAACCGGCCAATCGAAATAAACTAACATAATATAAAACTTACCTACCCAAACTTATAATATAATTCATTTCCCCATACTTATACAACCAATAGCTTTTAATGGTAGATAGGGAATAATAATAAACTCATTTACCCTTGTAGCAAGAGAAATGGCTAAAATAATATAAAATACTACTCACCAAGTAACAAGAGGAATATAATAAAATAACACAAAGTATTATTTATCAATGCACAAATAATAATATCCATGCCCTATTAAATATTATGGGCTAACAATTAAAATAAAGCTAAAGCCACCAATTAATCAATGTTAAAATATGAAAGCACTAATAATATAAAAAAGCGCTAATAAATAATAAATAAATACTAGATTGTAATGACAGTAACTCTAATTGGGCAAGACGTGGTCCATAGGAGTTGGGCAAGCGGGAAGGAAAAAATTTGAACCTGCGAGAAAAAAACGTGTACCAAACCACCACTAATAGATGGCAAGAACCGAGCTAGTGGAATTTTGCGGGCTACAAAAATTTTCACTGGGATTATCATGGGAATAAGCATATCTAGAATACCCAACAACATCAAAGACTTCCATTCAAAAGACTATCCAAACAAAAGCAACCAATATTTGATATCTATGAGGGTTGTTGTTCTGAACATTCATAGGATCCTATAAGGTGAAAAGGGTTTCTAGATCGTTTGAGAAGTCCTACCGAAGCAGATTTTAAAAGCACAAATATACCCTACGACTAGTCTATACCTTCATATACTTACTGGCCCAACAATATACCGATATGCAATCCCAAATTCCTCTCCTATCTAAACAATATTTCGATTGCAGGGAGCCGAGATTTTTTAGATTCCACTCTTAGAGCGCCCTTCAACCCAAAGTTTGATAGTGCAGGGAGATGAGACTTTTTCAAATTTCACTCTTAGAGCGCCCTTTAACCCAAAGTTTGATAGGCAACTTGGCAAATACAGATCAGTTGAGGAGGTCCCCCTTCGACCATTGGATGATCCCTTAAAAATTTGGAGAAAAAAAGAGTTGAATGAAGAATAGATTGAACAATCAATCAAAAAGAAAGATAATGCAACCACACCTGAACCAAGTCGTCTTCATAAGAAGTACAAGGTTACTCTCCCATACCAAGTTATTATGCCTCAAATTTCGCATCTTCGAGAGAGAGCACTTGTTGGTAAGTTTTGGAAATCTTCTCCCTCATCTGCTGATTTATTGTCATGGGCTGAGAAATGTTGGAAAGGGGTTAAGGAGATTTTTTACATTGATAGTGGATTAGGGTTTTTTATTGCAGTATTTTGATCAAAAAATTCTAGGGATATGGTCCATAAGTTTAAGGGTTGGTTTTGTAAGGGTTTTGGTCTTTTCACCGTCCCATGGGTACCAAACTTCAAGATGGATTCTGGAATCTGTAAATTTGCCCCCTTCTGGATCTCTTTTCCATCCTTGTCTTTGGAATACAAAGATTTAGAGCTGATTGAGTTATTTGCAAACCAGATTGGAATTTTCATTAAGCATGATCTTATTCCTTTTGAATTTACTCATCTTCCAATTTGAGTGTGCTTTCTTCTGGACACGTCAAAATTGGTACCAGATAGTTTCTCAATTGTTTCCAAATGTGGTACTTGGAAACAAACTATCATTCTTGAAGAACTTGAAATAGTGGATTCTCATTCAAACATGCTGGGACATTTCAATGCTCAATGCTAACAAGATTTGCATCAGACAATAAAAGTATGTGATGATCATTCCACAAATCCATCCCTCTGTTTCTTTGCCTCTAGACTGGGTGTGGATTTGCATGAGAGTCCTATTCCCATTCAACACATACAAGTTGATAATAACCATAATAATCATTCTAGGACAACTATTTCTAAGCATAAGAACCATTCTCTAAACCAGGAAATGCAGATATTGTCTTCTGAAAGGTTAAATACAGTCAATATCTCTTCAAATTGGAAATGGTTAATATCTGCATTTCAATTTTTCAATCAAAAGGATCAAGGTTTTATTTTCACCAACTTCTTATGCTTGCATGCACCAGATGAAATTGGTAAAACTATTGTGGCCAGAATGCTATCTCCCTCTCAAAATTTTAAGGGCATGGGTTTTACTTCATTATACTCTCCAAGGAAGGCGAATGGTTTATTTTCATAAATCTTTAGTAAAATAAATGTGTTGGTCTCTAGATTGTCTACATCTAGTCAGCCTTTTGATTTATTGAATGCCTTTAAGGAAGATAGTAGCAATCATTTCCCATGTTACAAGAGGCCACTACAATGGTGTGAGGAGTTGGATGTGCAGAGATCATTAGATAATCTAGGCCATGTAGCTAATGACTAGCTATGCCAAGTTTGGGCAGCTCAGTGGTATGAGGAACCCAAGATGAAAATATCAATAGTCAACTGGTTAATATCTGCACTTCAATTTTTCAATCAGAAGGATCAAGGTTTGACTTTCACCAACTTCTTATGCTTGCATGCACCAAAGAAAATTGGTAAAACTTTTGTGGCCAGAATGATATCTCCCTCTTGAAATTTTAAGAGGATGGGTTTTACTTAATTATACTCTCCAAGGAAGGCAAAAGGTTTATTTTCAGAAATCTGTATTAAAATAAATATGTTGGTCTTTAGATTGTCTACATCTAGTCGGCCTCTTGATCTATTGAATGCCTTTAAGGAAGTTATTAGTAATCATTTCCCATGTTACAAGAGGTCTCTAGAATGGTATGAGGAGCTGGATGTGCAAAGATCACCAAATAATCTAGGCCAAGTAGCTAATGATTGGCTATGCCCAGTTTGGGCAGTTCAGTGGTATGAGGAACCCAAGGTCCAAAAATCACTAGACAACTTAGATCAAATTGCCAATGAAATGTTACATTTGGTTGGTTCCCAATTATTTGATGAAATTGTTGAAGATGTTTTAAATGAGATTGATCAATTGTTCCCAGATCACTTAATAGTTATGCCAATTGTGTTTCAAGACTCTCATATTGACATTTTGCCTAGTAATATGGAAGTAGAGGTCAACAATTACCAAACAGATTGTGAAAGCCAGCAAGATCCTCCATATGATTTCTCACAATCTCTTTCAATCTCCCAATCACCTGCCATTCTTTCTCCATTATCTAATTCACCAAAATCAAGAGGGAGAAAACCAAAATCAGCTAAATTGAAAGAGGAAATAGCAGTTGGCATTCAATCCACTTTAGATGGTAAATTTACTGTCATTAAAAGGTCAAGGAGGGCATGTTTCTCTCCTCGCCCTCAATGAGAATCATTTCATGGAATGTCAGAGGCATTAAGCCTCTGACAAAAGAAATAGAATTAAGCACCAACTTGATTTGACATCAGCTGATATTGTTATGTTGCAAGAAACTAAAACTTCTCAGGATACTTTTCAGAACACTATTCACAAGTGGACAAAATGGAAATCATTGCATGTTCCGGCTCAGGGAGGTTCAGGAGGGCTTATAGCTCTATAGATCCCAAAAAAAAAAAATGCAGAAATAGTAACCACAAGTAATAATTGGTAGCTACTGAATATTCAAAACTTTGATATGTCTTTCAAGCTATTTAATGTTTATGGACCCACTAGTACACTTAACAAAAAGAGGCCTTGGAATACAATAGCAGTAGTTATTAATCAATTTGCAGATCATAACATTATTCTAGGAGGAGACTTCAATGCTATTGTCTCCCTTCAAGAAAAAAGAGGAGGTATTTGTCCTCCATTTAGGACTATTGAAGATTTTGAGGGTTTTATGTCTGATAATGCATTAACAGATATAGTGCCAAAGAAGGGTTTTTTTACATGGACAAATAGGAGAAAGATCTCTTCACAAATAGCTGAGAGATTGGACAGATTTCTCATTTCTCAATAATGGTTGTTACAAAAATTCCAATTTGAATAAGAGATTCTCCCTCTCATTTGCTTAGACCACTTTGCTATTTCACTTAGTATCTCCCCTAAGACTTCACCTTGTGTGCATAGGCCTTCATTCAAATTTGAAAGGATGTTGTTAAGACATCCTCATTTTCTTCCCCTACTTCGTCAATGGTGGGTGAGTGCACCATTTCATAATGGCAATAAAATGCTTCAATTTTACAAGAAAATGTAGTATGTTAAATCTCAAATCAAAGTATGGAATGCAACAGTTTTTAAGAATATTTTTCATGAAAAAGATATGGTGGAAAAAGAGTTAGCAAAAATTCAGGATCACATCATTATGCAGGGCATGGATAATGCCACGTATGACAAGAAAAAACATCTATAGACAACATGGGAAGAGTTATGTAAGAGAGAGGAAGTCTATTGGAGGCATAAGTCTAGGGAACTCTGGTTGAAAGAATGAGATAAGAATACAAAATTCTTTCATGTGTCAGCAAAAGCAAAAAGAGTGGCCTCTTCAATATTTGAGATTAATGGTGCTATTTCAGGTGCTAAGCTAACAAAACCTCAGGAAATTCAAGATAAAGGAGTGAATTTTTTTTAAAATTGCTTGCTCCTCCCCTTATTAGTAATATGCATTTGGCATCTAAAGAACAAGAAGTCTTAGATGTTATCCCAAATATCATCACCCAATGTGACAATGAGTATCTCATGAAACCATTCACTCTTGAAGAAGTTCATGGAGTGGTGTTTTCATTTGCCCCGGATAAAGCCCCAGGTCCTGATGGATATACGGCCTTTTATTTCAAATTTGTTGGGATGTTATAGGATTTGATTTATTGGTAGCACTTGAAGAGTCAAGAAGAAGTGCTTCAGTGTTGAAGATGTTCAATGTTACTAATGTAGCAATTTTGCCCAAGGTAAGAGAACCAAAAACATTTGCAGAATTTAGGCCTATCTCTTTGTGTAATACAATCTATAAAATCCTTATTAAGGCCATTTATTAAAGATTGCAAAAACTCATTCCAAAACTTATTTCACTTGAACAAGGGGGTTTTGTCCCTGGGAGGGAAACTATGGAAGGGGCATTAGTTGCACATGAAGTTCTCAATTCTGTTCAAACCACCCAAATGCCATCTTTTATTGCTAAGCTTGATATGATGAAGGCCTATGACAGGGTAAATTAGAATTTTCTCTTAAAAGTTCTCCACAAATTTGGATTCTCTGAAAAATGGTGCAAATCGATTAGAGCATGTATTTCGGGAGCATTATTCTCAACTATTATCAATGGGACACCTTCAAGTTTCTTTGTAGCTACTCAAGGTGTTAGGAAAGGAGACCCCCTATCCCCTTTCTTGTTCATCATTATGGTAGAAGCGCTTAGTAGATTAATCAAATTTAATAATAAAAAGGGCACTTGACAGGGTATCCACATTCCCAACACTCTCATTTCAGTCACACATACACTTTTTGCAGATGGCACTCTTTTATATGGTAAATCCACTATATCAGAGGCTAATCAGATTAAGAAAGTTTTGGAATCCTACACATCAGTATCAGCTCAGAAAATTAATGCTCAAAAATAAAAGGTATTTATTTTCAACACAAGAGCTGCAATTAGCAAAAAGATCATTAAAATTTTGGGATTTAAGCTAGAAGATTTACCTTGTTCGTACTTAGGTGTTCCTTTCTTTATGGGGGCTAATAAATCAACTTATTGGGAAAATATGCTTGAAAGGATTAAGTCTAGAATTTTAGCTTGGCGAGTTAGATGGTTGTCTCTATCATGCCACATCCTTCTTATCAAAATTGTTTTGGCCTCCATACCTAACTACTACATATTTGTTCTTAAGGCACCAAAATCAGTTGTCATTAAGATTCAAAAAAATATTAGAACCTTTTTACGGAAGGGTAATCTCTCTCAAGAAAAGAAAATTCCATTAATTTTACTCACCAATATGACACATGGAAAGGTGGTGGGAGGAGTAGGACTGCATGATCTCACCAAATGGAATAAAACATTTGGAGGTAAATTAGTTTGGAAAATGTACTCCAAACCTAATGCAAAATGGTGTCAAATCATGCAAGGGAAGTATCTAGATTCTTCAAACCCTTTGAGAATCCTCACCATTTCTAATCCTCCAAATGGATCTGCAATGTGGAACTTTGTGATGTCCTCCAGAGAACTAGTAACCACATATAATTCTTGGCAAGTTAATAATGGGGAGTCAATTCATTTCTGGAATGACTCATAGAATGGACACCCTCCACTAGCACAATGTCAACAACTGCAAGGAATAATTCCTATTCTTACTCATGCATGGGGTGAGAAACTTATTGATTATATCAGTGAAATTGAATTACATTCAAAAAAGGCCATTTGGAAAGATTTTTCGCATGTTATTACTAATGACAATCAAAAGCAGATGTTACAAAACCTTTTGTCTCAGAGGATTGTATTTCTTTCAGATAATTTGGATAAAGTTTTTTGGGTTCCATCCAAATAAGGTGTATTCTCAGTTAAAAATGGGTATGCAGCTTTACAACATATGATGGATCAACAAGAGAACCAAACATCATTTAAATTTTATTAGGATAACAAAGCCTTGCCTAAAGCAAGTCGTTTCTCTTGGTTGGCAATTCAAAACAAGGTATTAACTAGTGACAGATTAGTCAAGTTGCAAATTTTGCAACCACTTTTTTGTGTTCTGTGTAATAAGGAAAGTGAAACAGTTGACCACTTGTTTTTTAAATGTCCATTTGCTCAACAGTGTTGGTTCTTCATTTTGAATAGATTGCAAATTCCATTGCCTTTGCCAAACACGGTATGGGATTTGTCTCAGTCATGGCCTATTATGTTTACCTCCTCCACATTTTCTTAAATTTGGCACATCATTCTAGCTACAGTCATTTGGTCCATCTGATGGGAAAGAAATAAAAGAGTCTTTAGGAAAGTGTCTCTAACTATTGATAAAGTTTTGGAAGTTATAGAGAAATCAATTTCAGATCTAGTTAATGGTCATGTTCAATCCTATTATAACATTTATTTATTATTTTCGTAATGGGACTCTTCCATTATAAATTGGAAGCATATTTTATCACCATCTAACTCTAGCTTCCCATCTTCTAATAAATTGAATAAGGTTGATAGATCTAATGTTTCATGGAAACTCCCACATCGAGATTTTGTCAAACTTAACTTTGATGGGTCATCAAGAGGGAATCCAAGTGACTTGTTGGGTCTCAAATCAACATATTGGATAGGTTCTAAGGAAATGCCAACTCCTATGATCAAACCCTCCAATTGACTTAGCCAACTTATAGAGTGAACCTATTTGGTTACTAACTCTCTCACTTTAGGCTCTGTAGGACCTAGGCGGGTATACCTACTCACTAGTTGTTCCTTCAACTAATGCTTTTTAGAGCAGATTTAGTGTCTTAATCTGATATCTCCTAGTCTCAGAATGGCATAAGTTTCTCAAACAGATTGATTTCAGATGTGTGTATTGATCTATGTATCTTACAAAGGTATATATGTTATACTTTGGCTAAATTACCTACTATACCTACTCTACTAATCCTAATGCTTAAAATTAAAGGGTAACTAGTATGGTTAAAGGGTTTGTTTACAAATGATCAGTGCCTTTCCTCTTATTTGGGCTACAGAGTCTTATATTTCATTAGGACTTATTGTGTAAATTTATGAGATAGTTTTTAAACCCACCCCTTCTTGGCGAGTCTGTCAGTTACTGTTTCTTATGAGCTCTACTTCAATGTCTATATTGTAAACTGCTTGAATGAATTTAACCCTAACTTTAAGAGACCATCCAAGGAAGAATTACATGGAACAATTACAATTCACAAGTAAATCTTTTTTTTATCCAAATCTACAATATGAAACACAAAATTTCATTGGAAGAACACAAATAACCTTATCTCCTTTAGATAATATCACAAGCAACTGCCTTCTAAAAATATGTTAACTCTCAACACATATGAGAAAGAAAACGCAACTGGTTATTTTTTATAAAAAGTTTAAAAGTACAAAATTGCCTCCACCTCTTGTATCTCTATTCTCCCCCTCTTTACATTTTACATCACACATATATATGTGGTTGAATGGTTTTCACACCCCTTTGGGTGAAAAGACACCCCCCTTTTAAATAAAAATAATTCCAAATCCCGAAATTGCCTTAGTTTATGTAATTAATTGTCACTTTACAAGTTGTTTAGGCATATTAGAGGTATTTTAAGGCTATTTTATGGGTATATAAAGGATAAATGGTCTTTAAATGATGTAAATACCCCCTTTGGTGCTTCACAATCCATTTTTTATGCCCATTATTGTGTTTATGTTATGGTTTCATATTGTGCAACAAATATAAAACATATTACTTGTACCTATTCAATATATATATATATATATATATATATTTAGAATTTTTCTCATTTCTTGTCTTGGAACCTGGAATTCTAAAAATTGCAAAATTTAGGGTTCCAACATGACTCAGGGGCTGGAGTTTGTATTAGGGATCATTTGGGTAATTTAAAAGCATTCAAATCTTGTGTTTTGCTTCTAGGAACTAACAATATGGTAGAAGTGCAAGCATTATTGGAAGGATTGAGCCTCGCAAATAAATTGGGTTATTTAAAAGTTCATATTGAAGGGGACTCCTTTCTTGTTATTAATCCATGCATATAGAGGAAAACATTAATTGGAGGATCAATTATATTCTCAGATAAATTTGGAATCTGCTAGATTCATTTAAAACATTTCATATCTCCCACACATACAGGGAAGGTAACAAGATGACAAACATACTTGCAAACATGGGCTGCGATGGGCTTGAAATTGAATAGATCAAGGATGAACATGATTTAAAAGAATTTTCACTGTTAAAAAACATTATATGTGATGAGATTTTGTGTGTGATGAGACATGGTAACCATCATATTTAATCATTTAAGTTGTCATTTGATTATACTAGCAGGAATGAATATGAACCAGGGTGAATTAATCACTTAGCATGATTGCATGTGTGGTATGTCTTAAATAAGCCACTCACCATCTTCACATACATGACTTACACCCTTGGCGCATGTGAGATTTAAACTGAGAACCTCTTGTACTTGGTTAATCAAAGTTTCCACATGCGAACATTATTTGCAAGTAGATTAAGATTTCGCAATTAAAACACAGGTGGATGGGCTGACTATTAAACATCATTTCCTCCATCTCAAAGGCATTCTTCCCTTGCAAGCTAAGTTGGTTTGTGCACAACATAGGTTTTGAAGAGTAAGGAAAAAATAAACAAAATAACAGAATAGGGCTCCTTGGCTTCAACGGAAGGAAGAATGCAAATGGACACTACTTGTGCAACATGTTGCAGAGAGAACACAGAGTATATGCTACGCAATTACAAAGTCCTCTTAGCGATGAAAGACTGGGAGAGACCCTTCTCAGAGCACATCACATACGTATTTCTGGGTTAGGTCTTCCACATTCAATCGTACCAGATCAGGAAAAGCATCAAGCAGGTGATTGGTGAAGAAATTTTGTTTCCTCAAGCAAGATGGGTCATTTTCCCCATAGCTTATCTCTATTTTCTTATCAAATGTGTTTAATTTGCTTCAATCTCTCTCAATGCTTGAGTTAATTGCTGCAAAAGTTGTTAAGAATGAATTTATGCCTAGTAATAAACTTCTGCTAGCAGTCCAAAGATATGATTTATGGGAGGGTAACGCTCACATTGGGGGTATTTTCCCATGATATTTTCTTCTAACAAGGCATGTCTTCGTGTCAATATATGACAACATTAAACACACGTTGGAGATGCACAACTTTTCATATATCCAAAGCGCTTTGGCTAGGCATCATTGGGAAATTGGGTAGGAAATGGCTACCTTGACCAAGAAAAAGACTAATGCCTTGTTAATTCTATTGAATGCGGAACTCCCTGAGGTGAATCCACTGCCAATTCCATTAGTGCCGGATTTAAATGTTACCCTAGGGCCTGTGATATTGTGGGGTTCTAATCAAGCTGCATGATCTACTCAAATTTCACATATGGTTGACAAGGGCACGGTGCAAGAACAACAAGATGAAAACGTCCAACTGATGGATGAGTAAGGCAAAGGGTAAAAATTTGTTATCCATTTTGATCAGTATAAATATGGACAATTGATGATTCTACATTTTGAAACTTGTTGAGGATGGCCAGGTTGCGAACTTATAAGTTTATGTACAATATTAACCGTTATTCAAGTTAATATTTTTTGGATTGTAGCAAGATTGAGACAGATATGTTGTCCTGTAGCCGATTACAAAAATTGGTAAACTTGGTTTTGTAAAAATGATATTTATATCATATCATTAGTTTAGTTTCATTAGGTTAGCATTAGTTATTTAGGGGATTTCAATTGTAATTAAAGCTATAACCTAAGGTTTTCTTTTTTCTGGTTCTTTCTTGCCAGTATGCTTGTCAAACCAGATTTTTGTATCTTATTACTATATTAATATATATGTGGCTTGCCACCTTGCTAAAAATAAATAAATACTAAATAAACAATAAATCAACAATAGATAAATAAACATTAAATCTTAAATAAATAAATAGAAGTCATCAATAAAATATAAATCAACATTAAAATATAAAGGCACCATTAAACAATAAATAAATATCAAATAAACGACAAACCAATAAATACCAATTAAATGATAATTAATCAAAGTAAACTATAATAATAATCCACCAATTAATTTAATCCTTAATAAACTATATGAATCAAACATTAATTAATTAAATAAATAACCACATACTCACAACCCATCAAAAGACCACAACTCACTGGCAACATGGTGAATCACGCCAAGATAACTGACAACCAAGGTAGACAACTTAAGCCTAGAGTATATGAAGGGAACTCGTGCCATCTCCGAAAACTTGCCATTGGGGTTTAAAGACATGCTCAGACTTGTGAAGCCATCTGGAGACGATGTTTGGTACCCGCAAACCTCCATCAATGCTAAACACAACATATACAATATATATATATATATATATATATATATATATCATAACGAACAGGCAAGTGGTAAAGAATCACGATGACATATCATACTCGAAATGAGTGATATGACATCATCTCTACTCATAAAAATAGTCACACAATAACCAGACACATCATAACACCAACTCATCACATATAATCAGGAAGTAGGGTTAGCATAATCATAATGCTATCAAATCCATAATTCATATAATCCATTCAACATAGCAAGTGCATATAGAGGTTGTTAATATAAATCCATCATGTCAAGATCATCAATAACAAGTATCATCATAAGCATTTGAAATATAAATAGAGTCAGCAGATAGTATAATACCATCAAATATTATCATAAAGTAAACTAAGCTACGCCAATAGGGTCTATAAATGTACAAGGAGAAGGATGAGTCAGGGCGGGGCACTACAAAGAGGCTTAAAAGAAAAAGGTAAATTAATTAATTAATTAAATTAGAGTATTTATTTAATTAATAGAGAAAAGGCAAGATAAATTAAATAAACAAAATATTTATTTGATTTAGGACAAAGGAGGTGAGATTAAGTAAATAATAAATATTTATTAAAGATAAAAAGGAGAGGCTTAGTGAATTAATTAAATAAATTAAAATATTTATTTAATTAATAGTAGAAAAGGTTTATGAATTAATTAAACAAATAAAAAAAATATTTAATTAATATAAGACATTAAGATAAAATAATTAATTAAATAATAAATATTATTTAATGAAAGGACAACTTTAGGTGTGTGTGTTTGTGTTACATATACATGTTGGATATTGTTGAGAAGTTTGCTACAATGATGTGTTGTCATTGATGTCAACATATTCTTCTATGTGTTACAGTGTTGCAGTTAGATTAAATGATTTGGTTTGGCCAGTGTGTTGCAGATGCGTTGTTGTGGATTAAAGGGTTTTGAGATAAATATCTCTAGTTGATTCAACTAAAGTTTCAGAGGTCTGCATGGTGATTTGATCGAGTTATGAGATCCAGTATTGTTGTTGGTTTTCAATTGTTCAGTGATGACAGTGTTCTGTATTTTGCTCTGCATTGCTCCAAAATTGCAATATCTGTTAGGCCCAAAATGGAAAGCTAATGTACTGAGAGGGGAGGGGTGAATCAGTACCTCAAATCCTTTCTTCAATAATATTTTTACTATTATGCATAAACCAAAAACTGTTGTAACATAACATAAAGCTAAAATAAATAAGTAACAATCATACATGATTCACTCCATAACACATATATTTTGGTTACGCAAAAACTCTTGGTTAGAGAGAAAAATTGCGGTGGGGATGACACCCACAACTTCACTACTACAATAATAAAGGTTGCTAGGTTAGAGCTACATGTTTAGCTAATTCTGATAGCTTACCCTATTAGGAGTATCAAGATCTGTTAGATCTACCTTGCTAAACGATTTTACAACACTTATTCTAAATGTTGCACCTGGTTAAAGGCTTTACAATTTATAGACTTAGTTAGAGTCTTTTACCCTGTTAGAGGTTTCTCTTACAACTTCAAAATATTACAATAAAATCATTACAAATATCTGCAACTTCACATCTGAAATGTTATAGCAGATTCTATGTGCTCAAATAAGATTACCTTGCTTATAGCATACCTCGGTAACCCATAAAGTAACTCGGTAAACCCTTCTGTTTACTCTGTTCTTTGACTGTTCTCTGAAATCCTTCTCGGTGACCTTTGTGTCTATGACAGTCACAATACTTTGTGCTTCCTTATTTATTACACATGTCTTGCTTCATACACTCATTCTTGAATGATATTTCATGTTGTATAAATAGATCTCTTATGTCAGTGATCAGGCTCATGCTTCGATCTTACAAACATGATTTATCGAATGAATAACCATGCAAAATATTTCATTGGATAAATGAGCTCAAAATCATACAAAATCTTTAAGTGTAATTTCCAATGAGATAACGATTCTATTTTCCTTGATCTTGTAACACATTTCCATATGTGTGTTTAGGTTCAATGAATATGGTAACACGTTTCACTCGGTGTATCATCTTTGCTGCTTGGTAGTCATAGAACATTACTCGGTAGACTGCTCGGTGAATACTAAGCTCTGAGACTACTTTCTTCTATAACCGACTGCTCTTTTATTATCGACTGAATATTTCGATAGTAGTAACCGACTAGAATAACTTTGAACATAAGACTAATGGCAACTTAGTGAGTAGTAACAATCTCCCCTTTTGACATTAGTTGAGATGTTTGACAAAACTACTTTCAAAGTTATTAACTCAAAAATCTATATACTTACAAAATTTTGACAAAAACTGATAGTATATACATTTGTCAATGAAAATATTTAGATATACTCCCCTTATCAATATACTATACATAACTTTGATTTTGTATGCTCGGTGATCAATATTTTGTAATCATTGTCTGGTTATCACTGTTGTTCAGCTCGATTCACTTGTTATCATTGATGGATACTCTGCTTAGTATACTCCCCCTGTATACTACACTCCTTTTTTTGATACTTTGATGCTATCACTCCCCCTTTTTGACAAACATCAAAATTTAGTTACCATTCGGTGGTGGCAACTGGTCAAAAATGGATTTGTACTTTGTTTGTGCGTCGGTAAGAGTAGTAAAGACGACATTCTTGACACTGTCCATAAGTGAATTATGAGCTGTAATGTTAGCTAACAGTGAAATTAGGCCATCTAAGGTGCTTCCCTCTTGCTGAGTGGATAGGGAGGTAGCCTTGTTGATCTGCTCTTGGACGGATGAAAGATGAGGAATGAATAATGTCTAAAGAGTCATTATTTCCATCCTTATCTTGTGCTCTTCATTCCTGAGTTCCAATTGTTGAGCCATGAGCTTTTGTAACTTTGTATAGAAATTCTGAATAGAATTGGGCTCAATGTTCAACTTACTTGAGAGATCGGCGATCTCTTTCTCAATCTCGTCTATTTTATTTTTAATGTCCTTAATGAATAAAGAGAATGTACAGAGTTTCTGAAATAAATAAAGAATGTGCTTGAGTTGAGGGGACAACTCAGCAATAAATTTGCCAAGTTTAACTTTGCCAATAGCAATAGCTTTCTATACTTCTTCAATCATTTTTGCAGTGAGCTCCGTGTCCTTTAATTTGCTCAAATATTCTGATGCATCTACTCCAGATGTCTCTATCTTGGTTAGGAGTTCATCCAGTTGAACATGGATGGTTGCATCTGTTATCACTATCGCTTTAGGTAGCACAACGGTTAAGAGTGCTTTCACCTTCTGAAGTACTTTATTTTTCCTTTGAATAGCCATTTGCTTCTCCTCTTCGGCTTTGGCTTTGCATAGTTCACCAAAATCAATGAGTGCTTGCCCTTTTAATTTAGATATATCTACATTCGGCAACACTATTGGTTTTGACAAATCTACTTTGAAACTATGCTTTTTCATTTTCTTTTCTTTACCTTTCACTGGTTGAACTAAGACAATGGCTTGTGAGGCTTGTTGACCCTCGATAGGTTGCTCGATAGAGGAAACACTTTGGTCAGTTATTTTAGCCTCTGAAGTGTCCTTTGGTGCCTCTGTGCTTGGTGTCTTGGTTGCAACATTTTCAATGCTAGAAGGTGCTTGTGAGGTATGTTCCCCAGTGGCTTGGGAAGTAACTTCTCCTTCTATAGACTTGTGACCTTTTGTGCCTTGTTTAGTATCCTGAGGGGCCTCGGTGGAAACGGGTTGTTTGACCGAAGGATAGGGTTGAACTAGGTCCAAAACTGACTCACTAGATACAAGTTGGGCATAAGCATTCCCTTCTATCATTTCCTGTTCAGGTGCCTCAGTGTCCATGATATCCTCATCAATCTGTATAGTGTTAGTAGGGTCTTTCTTGGTGACATCAGGATCTTGCTTGGTGATATCAACTATTTCAACTTCAGCTTGCTCACCAGCATCCTTGATGCGAAAGATTTCCTGCCACTTTTCCTTGGTCTCTTTCTCTACTTCCAAGTAAAGTCCATTCATCAGTTTTAAAGCTCTTTGCTTGATGAGAAAAGTTGTGTGGTAGTTTTTCAGATGTTCCTTGATCTCATCTACCGACATGTCTGGAAAGAGATGTACCATACTTCTTTCTCTAATATATTTTTCCGAGTCCATTGCATATTTCCACCTGTTATCAATATGCACATACGATTCTTTTGGAAGAGAATTAGTTACTTCCAATGGGACCAGTCGGAATTTCCAAAGTGTGCAGATGACAGCTTCTTCTATTTGTCTCTTTTCGGCATCATTTCTGGATTCATACTTAACATATCTGAATGATCCAAATCCCCCATATTGTTTTAGATTAGCACAAAAATTTTCAACACTATGTACATTTTCCTTTGTACTCTTGACAATCTGAAATTTGTTTTTGTCTTCAAATTCAGTATCACTAGACTCTTTAGCCAAAATGAGTCTCCGAGTAGATTTCTTGTAAGTTTTTGTTACCTTAGGTGTGACAACATTCTTTGGTTTCTTACTCGATGATGCTACTGATGATCTTGTGTTAGGGTGCTTTACTAAGGGAGTCGGTGATACCTTTGATGTATCATGTTTCTTCCTTTTCAGAACTTTCCCTTTAGGCAATTCGGTGCTCAACGTAATAGCTGCCTCCTAGGCTTCAGATTCCTCTTCGGTGACGACTAAAGTGCCTTTGTCAGGTGTGGAGGAAGAACCTTCTCCAAATTTCTCCGCTAATACCTTGATCATTTTTGTTGTTTTTCTTGTAGCCTTGGGTACTACAATGCTCATTTTTACTTTTTCTTTAACTTCTTCATATGTTCCATATCTCAGCTCGGTAGCATGCCTTGGTAATGTAAGAAAAGCATCTATCTATTGTTGTGTGATGTCAAAATCAATCTCATAACCCATAGGTGGCAAAGATTGAGTTCTCGGTTCTACAACATTCACATAGCAATAGTCGGTGTCTACTTTAAAACATATGTCATCCTTGTATTTTTCCACTAGCTGGGGTGGAATTCTATGCTTGTTATGCATCTTTTCTTGAAACTTACTGAAATAGTCATCCATAATATCATTAAAGTTATCACCTAGCTTCTTGATGAAGTCATTGATTTGATGGGTGATTGGTCGGTGTAGCTCCCAAACTACTTTATCGACTGATGGAAAGAATTTTTCAAAATAGAAAAACATGCATACCAGAAGTGATCCAAACTTCAATGTATTCGCTGAGTTGTTCTTCTTCAGCTTCCATATGGTATTGAGATTCTCAAATAGGTTTTTCAACAATACTTCACACAAATCAATTTTCATGCCTTTCTTCACAATTTTATATGCTAAGTCGACTGCTGCACAGGGTACACTGTTTTCCCTTGCCGATTGGAAGAAACAATAACCTATTACTCTAATGGAAAACTTTTGCTCTGCATCTGTCACATTGTTCAGCTTCAATCCTCTGCAATCAGATTCCACTCCAATTAAGCTGATCAATTCCTTATGTGATATCATTTTCTGAGCTCAGGCATGATCATAAATAGGGTAACCGATGATCAAATGAATGATTTCCTTGGTAATTTTGAATGGTTGTTCCTCTAACCACATGAAATCATCATGTACTCTACTTAGAACAAACTTGACCCACTGGGGTTTGAATACACAGGGATAGGTTAGGGCTTCGGTCAATCCCTTGGTTTTAATGTGTTCGTACTTGCTATCCAATTTCCCATCGGTACACAATTCATCATATGTATCCTTGATTTCAACATGACCGAGTTCCTCAACACGACATTTGGTGAAGAATCTGACATCCTCAACTAGCAAAACTTTATCTGGAATGAGTGAAAATGCAGTTTTGTCATCCGGTTCAGATGCTACTTTGGGAGTTAGAGAATATTTCAATGAGGGCTTTTCAACATTCTTAACAACAACGGGCTCTTGGATCTTAGGTGCCATTGCAGATTTCGGATAAATACTAACAAAAGATCCTTAGTGTTTGAAGACTTTCAAATGGCAGACGCTTTTCTCTTAGAAAATATGAAACAAAAATTCTCAATAGATGTGATCGGTAAACTAGCTTGACAATGCATTGAGATTGATGTAAATACCTTGAATTTTGCTCGGGAGGTGGTTTGATCACCTTAGAATCACTTGCTCTGCTCTCTTGAAAACTTGGTAAGTGTAAAATGACCGCGTAAATGTTTTAAGTACACAATATACCTTATCGGGCTCTGTGTAGGTTAGGTCAAAAACATTAAATGCACTCAATTCCACTAAACTGATTTACTTTCCTTTTTGCACTTTAACCGAGTAGCCAGCCTTCGTGCATTTACCGACTTGACAGACTTCCTGTATTTACCGACTTGACAGGCTTCCTGTATATTTCTCAAAAAGACTTTATAAAATTTCAGATTTTCTAATACATCTTAGCTATGCAGATTTTGAATTAAGTACATACTAAAATAGGAACTGTTAAGATTTAACCTTTGAGAGAATGTAGTCCCTTCATACTTTTACCGATTAATTTGGAATAGATGCACCTAACTCGGTAGGTAAGGTGCTTTCTTCATTTGATACAATTTCCTTCTTTCTCCAAATCATCTGGAGTTTGCTTTTTATCTCTTCAATATCTCCTCTTGGTTGATCTCTACAATCTCTAGCCAAGTGTCCAACTTTGTGACAATGAAAACATGCCATAGCATGATTTCTCCATGGTCTTCAGTTTTTCATTCCAAACCTTATAAAGCAATTGGCACTTATATGTCCATATCTTCCACAATGTTCACACCATATCCTTGTATTGTAATCCCATGGTACTATAGCATATTGTTGGTTAAGATCTCTATGAGTTCGGTAGCTTCCAGTATTTGCTTGGTGTGCAGACCACATATAGTTCTTTTGCTTATACCAACACTTCTCGATACTATGTCCATATCTATTGCAATTTTTACAAAATCCTTTGAATTTTGCCTTCTGATAATTGCTAGCAGACTTAGTCCTACATTGGTTAGATGTATGACCATATTTATTGCAATTGTGGCAATAACCATTAGACTTAGTGACATTCGATTGCTTACCTTTTTTGATTTGGCACATGTTAGCAGTATGACCTTGATTTCCATAGTAGTTGCAAATGGGTTTCTTTCTTTTGATGATCTTCTTGTTTCTAGCTTGCTTTGATGATTCTCCTCTCTTGACAGTATGAATTCCCTTCTCGGAAGAGTCTTTTCCTTTGTAGCTGAGTCCTGCATCTTTGTTTGGTATTCTTGTATTCATTTGTTCATCCAAAATCTTTGATGCTTCATAACTCTTCTTCAGTGTTTCTTTCGATTTCTTCTCTGTTTCAAGTTCATTTGTCAACCTTGATACTTCAAGTTTCAATGCTTGATTCTCATCATCTTTCAGATTTGCTTCATGATGTGCATAACCCAATTGATCTGACAGATTTTGTTGAATCTCAGTCAACCTTTTGATTTCATCATTCTTTTCAGATACTAATGCTTTAAGCTGTTGATTTTCTCTTTCTAGATCTCTTCCTTTATCCATAGCTGTCCTTAATGTATCAAGATTTTCAGTCATCTATGTGCTGAAATGTTCATGTTCTCTTTTCATTGCTTTTAGCTGATCAGTCAGTGCTTTGTTCTTTTCTTTCAATACTTCAATCATTTCTTCAGTCTCTTCAGACATACTATTCTCAAATGATGTCTCAATTTGTTCCACTAACTCTTGAGAGTCCTACAAATCATCAGATAATCTTCTTTTGACTTTCAATGATTTTTGCATTTGTCTTTGCATATCTACAATCACTTGATTAGCATGATTCAACTCTTCTTGCAGATACACAATTCTCTGAGATTGTTTATAGCCTTCCATTGATAAGATCTTTCTCTTTAGGCTATTAAACCTTTTTCCAAGATTCAAGCTCTGATACCAATTGTTAGGCCCAAAATGGAAAGCTAATGTATTGAGAGGGGAGGAGTGAATCAGTACCTCAAATCCTTTCTTCAACAATATCTTTACTGTTATGCATAAACCAAAAACTATTGTAACATAACATAAAGCTAAAACAAATAAATAACAATCATACATGATTCACTCCATAACACATATATTTTGGTTACGCAGAAACTCTTGGTTAGAGAGAAAAATTGCGGTGGGGATGACACCCACAACTTAACTACTACAATAATAAAGGTTGCTCGATTAGAGCTACATGTTTAGCTAATTCTGATAGCTTACCCTATTAAGAGTATCAAGATTTGTTGACTACTATCACCCTTATCACTCGAAGCCATAGGATTTGCTTGTTCCATTTGACTCACAGTCAGTTGATAATTGTGAAGAGTTGCACACAACTGTTGGAAAGAAGTAAACTCAGAAAATAGAAGTTTTTCTCTAATATCTTTTTGTAAATTAGAAATAAAGATTCTTTGAATATCATTGTCAGGTACTGGAAAAGAAATTTGAGCATAGAAATGCTTATATCTACCAATGAAATCAGTCACTTTTTCTTTAACACCTTGTTTACAATGCATTAAATCAATCAAAGTAACTTTAGGACTTATATTGTTTTGAAATCGTTGAATGAAAGCATTTGCAAGTTGTTCGAAAGAATTAATAGAATAAGAAGGCAACGAGCAATACCATTGTAGGGCTTTATCTCTTAATGTCCTAGTAAACAGTTTTGCAAGCAACCTTTGGTCATAAGCAAAATCGGTACATATTGTTTGAAAAGTCTTAACATGTGTTAGAGGATCACCTTTACCATTATAAAGCTCCAAATGCGGGATTTCAACATGCTTAGGAGGGATAGCTCGAACAATGTCAAGAGAAAGTGGGCTCGCAACATCAAATGTGGGCACACTAAACTTAGATTGATTCATAGAGGCAATTTGTTGCTGTAAAGAAGAGACAGTTTGTGCAAGATTGTTAATGGTCGCTTCAGTCGAAGAGCTCATATTAGACATGTTAGATTGTGATGGAGGTATTATGTTATTGAAAGAAGGTATTGATTGAGAGTAAGGTGGCGGGACACTATGATAGTTAGTCATAGGGGATGATTGGAAAAGAGGAGCGCCACAAGGAGGAATGGAATGGTTGAATGAATTGCCCCCTTGCGTCATGTTCATTTGTGGAGATGTAATAGGAACACTTATTGAAGGAATGAATGAAGAAGTTGGATTGAATGAAGGAAGAGGGTTAATTGAAGAAGAAGGATTGCCCCCATGACTGGTGATCATAGGCGGAATGTCTTGTATAGAAGTAGCCATTATGTTTGATGTAAAGGTAGGTATGCTAGCAATAGAAGTTGTCAAAGGAATAGAATGATTGATTTGAATGGGAGGTTGTGTGTAACCTAAAGTTTCAGCACAACTCTTCATAGGCATCACATTCGAATCCACAATGTGTGCAATACCACGCAAAATATCAATTCCATTCTTATCACTTTGAACCATACGTTTTAGACCCTCAATTAATGAAAGAGCTTGACTATCAGGGTATTCTTGAGACATCCATTGTCGAAAATTGTCAAATTGGTTATCCAATTTTGAAAGTTGTTCTTGAGAAACCTCATGGAGAGCTTCTTCATCATTAGGAGGATTAGAGGAATTACTCGTGTCTTCGTTAAAAAGGCTATTCAAATTAGGTTCCATCTTCTCGGTAATTAAACCTTGGAAAGACTTAATTCTACGGCTTCGTCTAACGGGAATAGTGTAAGTAGGGCTTATTGTTGTAAAACTCATGCACTAGAGAGGGAGAGAAGATTTTGAATTTAGAGGTAGCAAATCTCAAAAAAATCAGCCAATCTCCTAGATTTAAGCTGTTAAATGCAATCACGACAATCTCCCGAAATTTCGGAAAAAATGTCAGGGACCGTGGTGCTCGGGGTGCACACGGTCCTCGCAACTTTTTTTGAAATTTGTAGGGATGAAAGTTATGATGATTTTAAAGCTAATCTGAAAAAATTGAGTGATTTTACGATCTGTAGATAGGCCAAATTAAAGTTTCAATCTCAAAATTGAACCCTACCAAGATTGTTGAAAAATGCAAAATTTGAATTTTGAAAAAGAGAGGGAAACTGAAATTTTGAATTTTATGATTTTAGAGGGAATTCCAAAAGCAATGCAAGTTTTGAATTTTAAAAGTTGACTCAATTTCACGCAAAATTCAATTTTGAAAGTGGAAATCAAAGTTGTTGTAATTAAACACTTAATTTCAAAAGTCACAAATTGCAAAAAAATTTGAATAAAGCACTGAAATTTTGAATGAACACCAACACACTTTTCAGATTTAGGACAATAAGAACACAATTTTGACATAAAATTTCAATTTCAATAATTTTTGAATGATTAGAAGCCTTAATCCAAGCAATCACTAGACCAACTTTGACTTTAATTTTGAAAGTGTTGTGATTGATAAAATCAGCCAAAATTCTGGATTTTAGCAGAAAAATACGGTAAGATCTAACTCCCGAAATTTTGAAAAAAATGTCGGGGACGATGGCGCTCGGGGTGCACACGGTCCTCGCAACTTTTTTCCAAATTTTCAGGGATGAAAGATATTATGATTTTGTTGCGGAATCCAAAGTTACAGCTGATTTGGAGATGTTTTGATCAGTGAAATTATCAGCCAAAGGTTGAATCAAGAGGGTTTTAAAAATTAGGGTTTTGACACTTAACCACTTAATTTTCAGAATTAAGGCACAAATATGAATTGACAATTTGTAATAGAAGAGTAGATCTGAAACAAGCATTAACAATTAAACATTTCGCAAGCTCAATTACTAAAAAGAAAATTTAGGGTTTTCATGCAATTAACCTCTAAAATTTGCAAGAGATCAAACATGAAAATGTAATCAAGGCATCCAATTTTCAGATCTAACCATGAATAATCAGAAAGGATGTTTCATGTCGGGTTCACCAAAATGTAAAGTGGAAAATCATGAGCAAACCCTAAGTGTTCCCCCCACCACTCCAAGGAGAGAGAAAGGGGGTCACTAGGGTTGACGGTTTTCACTTAGGGGAGACTTTACATTCAAAAGAGGGGTTGAAACCCACAAGATCCAATCCCATACAATGCAAGATTGGATTCTAAATGAGTTTCAAGGGTTAAGACAGCAAGGCTACCCTCTTTTGTAAAGAATGTAGATAGAAGGATCAAGCTAGGAATGCATGAAAAGTGAGAAAGATTCACTTATAAATAGAGATAGGAATATAGGATGAAGCTGCGGACCTGGAATTAGCAGTAAAATGTTGAGACAGCGTTGTCCTGCAAATTTGAGTGAAAGTTGATGGGACGATGGCGCCCGGCGTGCACACGGTCCTCCGAAAAATCCACGAAATGAAGGGGGATCTGTTCGTCTCTGCACAAGGATTCCAGATCTTCAATTACGACCGCGTACCTGCAACCTACACAAAGAAAAGCGAGGATGATTGGGGGGTTAGGGATTAGGGGTTTGCCCTTAGGTCAAACCCCAGTTTTGGAATTAACCAAGAAATGAGAATGCTATAAATGTAAATGATCGTAATGTAAACAAGTACTGATACCTTGTTGTAAGAATGTTTGTATTCTTACATGCGAAGGTGTAAATGTTGTTGTATGTTGTATGTTGTAAGTGATCTCCTCTTCAATGGTTGAATCCTTGTCTTGAATGCAACACTTAGCCTTGAATGGAGACTTAGGATGATCAATTGCTTGAAGGAATGCTTGAATGCTTGAATGCTTGAATGTTTGAATATCACTTTCACGTCTTGTACACATATGTCCTTCCTCCTCAAAATGGGAGAGGAAATGTAGTTTATATACTTGTCAATTAGGGTTGATAGACTGATTTTTCCGACCTTAGGCCAACCAGGAAAGATTATTTTCCAATTTGCAAACATAAAGACCCGAGACCCAAAACGAGACCGGGCCCAAAAATAGGGCCAGGGACTAGGGCGCTGGGCCCCATGGTCCTGGGGGACCAGGGCGCTAGGTGCCATGGTCCCACCTCTAGGGACAGCAGGGTGCAAGGAGGATCAGGCCAGGGTGCTGAAAAATGCAGTTTTTGATGTCATGAACAAGTTTCGGGGTCTCCATTCAGGTTCGGTGTTGCGTCGCCATCGTGAAGACCCAAATGCAGTCAAAATTGCAAGTGTCACCATTTTAGGACGCTACATACACGTCTTGCTTCATACACTCATTCTTGAATGATATTTCATGTTGTATAAATAGATCTCTTATGTCAGTGATCAGGTTCATGCTTCGATCTTACAAACATGATTTATCGAATGAATAACCATGCAAAATAGTTCATTGGATAAATGACCTTGAAATCATACAAAATCTTTAAGTGCAATTTCCAATGAGATAATGATTCTATGTTCCTCGATCTTGTAACACATTTCCATATGTGTGTCCAGGTTCAATGAATCTGGTAACACGTTTCACTCGGTGTATATCAACTTGGTGTATCATCTTTGTTGCTCGGTAGTCATAGAACATTACTCGGTAGACTGCTCGATGAATACTAAGCTCTGAGACTACTTTCTCCTATAACCGACTGCTCTGTTCTTACCGATTGAATATTTTGGTAGTAGTAACCAAATAGAATAACTTTGAACATAAGACTAATGGCAACTTAGTGAGTAGTAACAATATCTTGGTTTGCGGATTTGGCAGAGTGTTTGGGATGTTCATATGTGTCCTCAATTCAGATGGTTCATGATTTGGAGGTCCGCAAGTGAATCTTTCAGTTTGGCAGGCAGTATGGTTGATGTTCTTGAGGTTCGATATAATGGTGATGAAGATTCTAGTAAGTGGTGATGTTATGGTTGTTGTTGTAGTAACTCATGATTCTTGTGGATGTTTCTAGATCATGTTCTATCTGTGTCGATGGTCCACATTGATCATTGTGTGTGTTATTGATTGTTTATTTGATCTGGTGGTGTTCATGCTTGTGTTATACGGCATTCTTGATTATAGTGTGTTGCGGATGTTCGAGGCATCATTCTTGGAGGTGTTTCTTGATTGCGGTGGTGATTTAGGTCCATATTATGTCTTAGCTTACATTGTTTTGGTCTGCATGTAATATTGTAGCGTGTGTGGTTATATTCTTGCAATTTGTGATGAGAGTTGAGTCAAACTTGAAATATAGGTTGATGATTTGTATAAATACATGTTTATATTCATGTGAGAGAGGTATTTGTGTGTGTGAATAATGTTTTGATCCTTCGATCGCTGAGAAGAGGTGCAAAGAAGTGTGAAAGAGAAGATTTTGTGTTATGTGCTTAACTGGAACTATAACCAGGCATGAGGAGATGATATTTCATCAATTCATGATCTTCTAGATATATAATCTAAATGTTTGTAAGGTATTGAGCCTTCCTAGGGTTGTAGCCCTTTGTTGTTTTTAAGCAGTGATCTCTAGCTAGTGTGCCTAAATGCATGTGCATTCCCCATTGCAATATTTTACTTACTCCTAATAGGGTATTATCTCATTTTGTGTAGGTTCCCATCGTGGTTTTTCCCTTAACAGAGTTTTCCACGTCAAAAATCTTGGTGTTATGTGTGTTATTTATGTGGTGTTGATTTGTGATTTCACTATTTATTATCAGATTTGAAATTGTGTTTAAGCTGAGTAAAATTTGTGAGCAAATTGATTCACCCCCTCCCCCTCAGTTTGTTGCATTATTGCCAACAATTAGTATTAGAGCTAGATCCTTTGGAAGAATCTTGATTGCTTGAGGTGATTCGAGATGACAACCTTTTCTTTTAAAAAGGATAGTCTGTGATTTGATGGAACAAATATACTCTTTAGAAGAATCAGATGGAATGTCACTTGAGATGCATTGGTGAAGATTATTGGAAGATTACTAATAATGTGTATAATGTTCCTCTGAATGGTCCTACAACTCCAGATGAGATAGAGGAAACTGAATTCAATATCAGAGCTAAGGAAGCCTTGTTGAGTGCCTTGTCTAATTTTGAGATGACTAATGTGATGGATTTGGAGACTGCTCATGAGATCTAGAAGAAGCTAGAAACTTTGTATGAAGGTGATAGCCATGTGAAAGTTGCTAAGTTGTAGAGCTTGAAACAAAAGTATGAGATGCTGAAGATGGGTGAAGATGAGAATATTACTTCTTTTATGCAGAAAGTGAATGAGCTTGTGTTGAACATCAGATGTTTCGATGGACTATTGGAAGAATCAGAGATTGCTGCTAAAGTGTTGAGATCCTTTCCTCCTTCTTACAAGCACAAGGCTGGTGCTATTGAGGAGATCCAGACTATGATAGATGTGACTAGAGACAAGCTGATTGGAAAACTTGTTGCCTTTGAGTTGAGCGAATTTGGTGAATCTCTTCCTAAATTAGAATCTACATTCAAAGCTACTGTATCCGAAAAGTAGAGATATGATCCGAGAGAAAGTTCTACAAGGGTATCTAGATATGAGAAGGAGATGAGAGAGCTTGAAGAAGAAGAAAGAGAGATCAAGGAGCTTGAAGCCCTGATTGCCAGAAGATTTCCTAAAGGAGGCAATAAGTATGAAGGGAAGTTACCTCTTAAATGTTTTTCTTGCAATTGTTGGCTTGATGATAATTTTAATGTATTCATCACTTGTCATTGATGAAACACTCTCACGCACATATATGTTTACTTTGACTACCGGTGTAACTTCAATTGGTTTACACTACCAACCAGTATGTTTAAGGTCTATCTCTAACCGATACTTTGTGTCAACCAGTATGTGCCTAAGAGATAACCTATGGTAGCACTAAGTCGGCATCAAAGTGAAGATAAAGTTGAAGGTGAAGATCAAGTGGAAGATTCCTAGACAACGATTCACTAGTTTTATTCCAACCGGTATTGACTGCTCTAACCGGTATCTGATTTTGTGATGCGTTACCAGCATTGTTTGTTTGGCGGTTATTTTTGTGATGAGTTATGTTTAAATGTCGAAATACACTGCACCCAGGAAATTATGTTCCTATGGACGACATAAGGTTTGAATGCCTATTTAAAGACATCTTAGTGAAGCATTTCAAAATGAGATGAAAAAGAGAGAACATATATAGTAGAGGTGATCTATGCGAAAGCTTTTGTTGAAAAGCGATAAGTGTTAAGATGAAGAGCAGTGTTGAATGTACTTAGAATGATCTGATTTTGTGCTACTCAGAACATATCAAATCTTTCTTGTTGTTTTCTAATCATTACAACAAAATAAAATCCCCTAACCAAGTAAGCTCTAACAAGCTTCATTGTACAAATCCTCTAACAAGGTGATCCATTAGTTTGGATTCTAAAATCCTCCAGCAAGGTTACTCCTAACAGGGTAGTACTCTTAATAGGGTATAAGCTTCTAATCAAGCTTGGGATCTCTAACAAGATTCACTCCTAGCAGAGCTCTTTGTAAGACCTTAACCGGTCAGTTTTCTATTATTGCAGATAGTTAACTTGTGAGTTCCATCTCACCGTGGTTTTTACCTATTTGGGTTTTCCACATATAAACACTTGTGTTATGGTGGATGTTCTACTTTATGTGGATGTTGTTATTTCATTTTCGATAGCATGTATTTTGTTTAACTACTTGGTTAAGTTCATCTACTGGTTAGTGTTTAAAGTAGTGTTTGTTTTGGTGTCACTGATTCACCCCCCCTCCCCACGCCTCGCCCCTTTTAGTGATTTTCAAGACCATCAGCAATAAGATAGGACATTTTGCCTCAAGGTGTCCAAAAAGACCTAAGAAGCCATATAAGCCTAAATATCAAAAGAAGTGTTATTATGCTACTGATGAAGGTATGCCAAATGATGAGTTTGAGAAGGGAAATTCAAGAGATGAATGGGTGTTTATTGCTATCAAGGAAGATGATCTAGTGACTGCTAATTCTACTAGATGCATTAATGAGGAGAAAGCTTTGGCCGCTAAAGTTGAAGAGAAATATGAATGGGTTATTGATAGTGGATTCTCTCATCATATAACATGTGATAAGAGTAAGTTTGTGAGTATGGAAAAGTATGATGGTGGTGTATTTAGATTTGGTGATGACAAAGATAGTATAATCTATGGTAGAGGTTCTATTTCTCTTGATGGTAAGCATAAAATTGATGATGTCTTGTATGTTGAAGGTCTAAAGCATAATCTTTTGAGTGTTGGGCAGATGGTTGATAAGGGATATGATTTGCAATTCAAGAATCACAAGTGTAAGATTTTGAGTAGCTCCAGAATTGAGATTGAATGAGGTACAAAGACTAAAGGTAATATCTTTCACTTGAATACTGGTGGTAAGAGTTGCTTGTTTGATCAAATTGATGAAAGTTGGTTATGGCATAGAAGGATGTGTCACGTGAATTTTCATTGCATGGTGAAGATAAGTTCTACTCAAGTAGTGAGAGATCTTCCTAAGTTGGTAAATCCTACTAATCTGGTATGTAAGGAATGTCAATTAGGGAAGCAGACAAGAGTTACCTTAAAAAATAAATAGTATACTTCTAATGAAATTTTGGATCTTATGCATACTGATTTGTGTGGTCCTTCTAGAATGAGAAGCTTGTAGGGTGACAGGTATTTCATATTGTTGATCGATGACTATTCAAGAATGATGTGAGTTACTTTCTTGAGGGAGAAGTCTGAAGCCTTGGATAATTTCAAGATTTTCAAAGCTATGGTTGAGACTGAGACTGAACTAAAGTTGAAGATTCTGAGATTTGAAAGAGGTGGTGAATTTATTTCTGGCGAGTTCAATTCATTTTGTGAAGAGCATGGGGTGAAGAGATAGTTATCTGCTCCATGGACCCCTCAATAGAATGGTGTTGTGGAGAGGAAGAATAGAAAAATTCAAGAAGCTGCTAGAACCATGGTGATTGAAGGAAATGTTTCGCATATCTATTGGAGAGAAGTTGTGAGTACTGCAATGTATACCTTTAACTGGGTGCATATCAAAGGTGATACCGGTAAGACTCCTTATGAATTATAATTTGGTCATATTCCTACAATTGGATATATCAAAAAATTTGGTAGTAAATGCTATATCAGAAGAGATGAAGATCTAGGAAAGTATGATGCTAGATGTGATGAAGGAATCTTTCTTGGTTATTCTACTAAGGGCAAGGCCTACTAGTGTTATAATAAGAGATTGAGGAAGATAGTTAAAAGTGCTAATGTGAAAGTTGATGAAGGAAATGAAAGACAAATTAGATCTTGCAGATATGATTCGGATGATCAAGATGTCAATTCAAATAAAGGAAAGCTAGTGTAGACCTTGAATCAAATTCAGATTTCTCTGAAAAAGCCTAAGAATGAAGGATAAGATACAAGTGATAGTGTAGAAGAAAGAGCTCGAGAGTCTAGAAATTAGGAAAATCCTAAGACTCCCAGGTATGTGAGATTGAATCATTAAAAAAATAAGATCATAGGAGATAAGAATAAAGGTTGGATGACTAGGAGGAAAATTGTTGAAGAGTATTGCTTGATTTCTAAGATTGAACCTAAATATTTTAGTGAAGCATGCACAAATAAAAATTGGGTTAAAGCAATGGAAGAAGAACTAAACCAAATTGAAAAATATAATACATGGATTCTTGTTCCTAGACCTAAGGATAAAAATGTAATTGGAACTAAATGGGTGTTTCAAAATAAATTGAATGAGCAAGGTGAAGTTGTTAGGAATAAATCAAGACTTATTTGTAAGGGTTATTCTCAGATGGAAGGAATTGATTTTAAGGGCACTTTTGCTCTGGTAGGTAAAATTGAAGCTGTTAGATTATTTCTTGCTTATGTTGCTTACAAAGATTTCAAAGTGTATCAGATGGATGTCAAGTCAGCCTTTCTAAATGGAGAGTTGGAAGAAGAAGTTTATATTGAGCAACTAGATGGATTTCAATTGACAAATTAGAAGGATATGGTTTGTAGGTTGAAGAAAGCATTGTATGGATTGAAGAAAGCCATAGAGTTTGGTATGCCAGATTGGACAAGTATTGATGAAGCTTGAATTCAATAAAGGTACTGTTGATAGTAATATGTATTTCAAGATTGATCATGATAACATCTTGATTGTTGATGTTATCATTTTTGGTGGAAATGATGGTTTATGCAAGAAGTTTGTTGATGATATGTAAAATGACTTAGAGATGTCTATGATTTGCGAAATGAAATTCTTTTTGGGATTGTAAATTACTCAGTTGGATAAAGGCATTTTTATATCACAATCTAAGTATGTGAAGGAATTGTTGAAGAAGTTTGGTTTAGATGATGCGAAGCCAGTTGGTACACCTATGGTGACCGGATGTAAGTTGACAAAGGATGATGATTCTCCAAAAGCAAATCGGGCTAGATACAAAGCTATGACTGGTGGATTGTTATATCTGACTTAGACTAGACTAGATATTATGAATGTTGTTTGTCTTGTTGCTAGATTTCAAGATGATTCTAAGGAATCTCATGTTGTTGTTGTTAAAAGAATTTTCAGATATTTGAAAGGGACAATTGATTTTGGTTTGTGGTATCCTAAAGATGATGATTTTACTTTGAGTGCTTTTATTGATGCTGATTGGGCAGGTGATGTGGATGACATAAAGAGTACTAGTGGTGGTGCATTTTTCTTGGGTAAGAGGTTGGTTTCATGGATGAGTAAGAAGCGAAATGCTATTTCTTTATCTACTGCGGAAGCTGAATACATTGTTGCTGCTAGCCATTGTACTTAGGTGGTATGGATGAAGCAGATGATGAAGGATATAAGAGTTGTTTATGATGAGCCTACTACTATATATTGTGACAATTCAATTGTTGTCAATATTTCTAAGAATTCAGTGTTGCATTCAAAGACCAAGCATATGTCAATCAAGTTTCATTTCTTGAGAGAGAAGGTGAATGAGAAGGAAGATAGTTTGGAGTATGTATCTACAAAAGAACAAATTGTAGATATCTTCATGAAGCCTTTGCCTAAAGATACTTTTGAGTATCTCTGAGAGATGTTAGGGGTGATTGCCCCTCATTATGAGAACTAAGATGCATGGATTTGCATCAGTCTAGTGGACTTCACAGAGATATTTTGTGATCCAGATTGATGAGTGAGGTTGCTACTTAGGGGGAGTAGTCAGTGTGTGGTTCAGATGCTCATATTTGTGAATTTTTTATAAAGGGGGAGAAAATCATGATTTGCATATATGCCTTTTGCATTGATGTCAAAGGGGGAGAGAGTCATGTAAAAAACTGCTATATCATATCCTAGATCTCAGGGGGAGATTGTTGAGAGTTATGGGAGATTGTTGATTTCTTTGCATTGATTGTTTTTCACATCCAAATGTTGCCATCAATTCCAAAGAGGAAAATTGTTGGATATTGTTGAGAAGTTTGTTGGAATGATGTGTTGTCATTGATACCAACATATGTCTTTGTGTGTTCAAATGTTGCAGTCAAATTAAATGAGTTGGTTTGGCTATTGCATTGCAGCTGAGTTGTTGTAGATTAAAGGGTTTTGAGATAAGTATCTCTAGTTGATTCAGCTAAAGTTTCAAAGGTCTGCATGATGATTTGATCGAGTTATGAGATATGATATTGTTGTTGGTTTTTAGTTGTTCAGTGATGACAATGTTCTGTATTTTGCTTTGAATTGCTCTAGAATTGCAATATCTTGGTTTGCGGATTTGGCAGAGTGTTTGGGATGTTCATATGTGTCCTCAATTTAGATGGTTCATGATTTGGAGGTCCACAAGTGAATCTTTTAGTTTGACAGTCAATATGGTTGATGTTCTTGAGGTTCGATATAATGGTGATGAAGATTCTAGTAAGTGGTGATGTTGCAGTTGTTGTTGTGGTAACTCATGATGCTTGTGGATATTTCTAGATCATGTTCTATCCATGTTGATGGTCCACATTGATCATTGTGCATGTTATTGATCAATTCTTTGATCCGGTGGTGTTCATGTTCGTGTTATGCGACATTCTTGATTGTAGCGTGTTGCGAATGTCTGATGCATAATTCTTGGAGGTGTTTCTTGTTTGCGGTGGTGGTTAAGGTCCATACTATGTCTTAACCAACATTTTCTTGGTCCACATGTAATATTGTAGCTTGTGTGGTTATATTTTGTAATTTGTGATGAGTGTTGAGCTGACCTTGAAATATAGGTTGATGATTTGTATAGATATATGTAATGTTCATGTGAGAGAGGTATCTGTGTGTGTGAATAATGTTTTCATCCTTCGGTAGTAGAGAAGAGGTGTGAAGAAGTGTGAAAGAGAAAAGTTTGTGTTATGTGCTTTACTAGAAATGTAGCCAAGCATCAGGAGATGCTATCTCATTAGTTCATGATCTTTTGGATATAATCTGAATGTTTGTAAGGTAGTGAGCCTTCCTAGGGTTTTAGCCCTTTGTTGTTTTTGAGCAGTGAGCTCTAGGCAATGTTCCTGAGTGCATATGCATTCCCCATTGTAATATTTAACTTACTCCTAACCGGGTATTATTTCATTGTTGGTAGTTTCCCACTATGGTTTTGCCCTTAACTGGGTTTTCCACGTCAAAAATCTTGGTGTTTTGTGTGTTATTGATGAGGTGTTGATTTGTTCTTTGACTGTTTATTATTAGAACTAAAATTGTGTTTGAGTTGAGTAAAATTTGTGAGCAAACCGATTCACCCCCCTCCCAGTTTGTTGCATTGTTTCCAACAATATAGACACATATACGCACACACACATACACACACATATGTATGTGTGATGCTAAAAATGTGGTATATAAGAGGCATACACATATAATGAGACAATATAATGTAATTGAAAAGCTTAATTGAAAACTAGATTAGAAATGCAAACCATAAGCCTTCCTTGAAATGTCCCATTTTCCTCTATTCTTGAGGACCTTGAAGGTGTTGGATTGATGGGCTTTTAGCGGAGCAATGACCTCCAAAGTGGCAACTCAAGAGTTGAGTAGCTATTTGATCATGATTGACTATGGAGATGATATGAAATGCATGATTTAAAAAACTAGATTAACATGCTATGATTAATCCAAAAGCTAAATGCTAGATAATTGAAATGCAAATTGCCTATAGTAATGATGCCTAAATTGATATGAGATCGGATCCATATTGCTCCAAAATGAAGAATATTTATAGGAATTCCAAGGCCAAAGCTGAGGTGGCAGGAATCGACGGTCCAAATTTGATCTGAAGATATCAAGGGCCAAGATTGAGGAAGTTGGAGAAGAGGTTGGAGGAAGGGACAATTGTCATCTCTATGGTGACAAGTGTCAAGGAGCCTTGCTCATGAGAGGGCAAGTGTCCAAGGGAGGAGACATGTGGCAAAAGTGCCATGTGTCTCAAGGAGAGAATATCCACACCATGGGAGGTTAGGATAAGGAGGTTAGGATGTGCAAGATAGGATAGGGTTAGTTAGACCCAAGATTAGATTGAATGGGTTAAGTTAGGGGATGGTTAGGTTAGGTGGTTAAAGTTAGGAGCCATGTGCTCATTTGAATTTAGAAATTCAGATAATTGGAAAATGACAATTAATCTCAACAAACTTGAGTTTGTTAATCTTAATTAGGGATTAGAAGAATTGATTAATATGGGGAGACATTAATTAATTTAGAATTAATTAATCAAAGGGGGATGTGAGATGAACTATATAAATAAGTCATTTAGATTTATTTAGTAGTAGATGAATAGAGAAATTAATTAAATTGCTTGTGAATTCAATTAATTGGGAAGGGGAATTAATCAAATAACTGTGTATTTAATTAACTATCTTCAAACCATTTTTAGGTGTATACATTTTGCCCCTCTTTGAAGCGATGTGTGATGACGCGTTGGTTCAAAGAAAACTTGATTGATGATGTTGCTGATTCGATAGAATGTAGATTTGATCTTGATTTGATGCAGACTTGGTTTCGATGTGATACCGATTTGATTTGGAGATGATAAATCTCGATATGATGCGGTTTCGATCTTGGAGATGATAAATCTTGATATGATGCAGTTTCGATTTTGGAGATGATAGATCTCGATATGATGTGGTTTCGATCTTGGAGATGATAAATCTCGATATGATGCCCCAGACTCTGATTGATACAAATTGATGCGAGGATACCCCCTTGGGAGATGAATCGGATAATTTTCGAATGTTTTTGAATTTTTCGCGATTTTTTTATTTTTTTGAAATTTTTGAAATTTTTCCAATTTTTAGATTGTTAATGATTTTTTGATTTTTAGAGTTTTTTAGAGATTTTTAGAGATTTTTAGAGTCAATTCAATTCATTTCTCGATAAAAAATTTGAAAACGCTGCCCTGCCTAGCTGATTAGTTGATTAGATGATTAAAAATAAGTGGAATAAAAATCCCACTTAAATGCCCCATTATGAGTTTAAAAAAGGTGAATTCCTTTTATCACTCCTCATTTGTGCACTGCAGTTGTTGGAGAAAATTTGCTCTAGAGAAAGGAAGTGGTGATCTCATACCACCAGCATAGGTTGGAGTGAGTTCGGCGATATGAGCGTCCTCTGGCATACGGTCCACTAGTACGTACTTTGAGAAAACCCAGCTTTGTTAAGTTTTGAAAAATTTAACTGTTTATATAAAAAATCATTTTTTTAGCGTTTTTGCTAGTTGGGTTGGGAAGAAAATTGTATTTTTGAAATGGGTTTTCCAATTTCTAAAATGGGTTTTTTGATTTCTGAAATGGGTTCTTTCGGACTTTTAAAAAAATTCCATTCGCATTTCAAAAAAAAAATTCTTTTTAGCTATATATGCATATAAAAAAAAATTATTATTTTGAAATTTTATTTGGCATCTTTGGGCGGGAAAAAGGGGGGGTGGTGGCGGGAGGCGATCGCCACTAGCACCGCCGCAGGAGGCACTACGGGCATCGTCAACACCGCAGGAGGTGCCTTGGGCGTCACGAGCGGTGCTTTGGGCGTCACGAGTGGCGCTTTGGGCGTCACTACGAGGGGAGGGTGGTTTTTTTTTTTGGAATTTTTACGAGTTTTTTTTTTTTTTTTGACATTTTTTTTTTTTTGATGATTTGTGACTTGATTTTTGGAAATTTTTTATTTTTGATGACTTGATTTTTGGAAATTTTTTATTTTTGACGATTTTTGATGATTTGATTATTCTAAATTTTTTATTATTCTTGATTTAGGTGATTTTGAAAAAATGATTTGATTTGTTGATTGGTTGAATTTGTGGTCAATTTGATTTGATTTTTGATGGGTAAGATTTGATTAGCTATCTAATTGATAAAATTAGACGTTCTTGATTGATAAATTTGATGATCAGTTCCAATTATCTCGATGCATGCGCAAGATGAGATAAGTTTGATAATGACCTCATGATAGATGAGCGTCATTGATAGGGGCCCAACGAGATTTGATAAAAATCTCAATTGAGCAAAATAGGTCGATAGATTGATTGATTTGATAGATAGATAGATCAAGAAACTGATATATGATGAGATGATTTGATTGCAGGAGCATTTTACCGTTCTTCAGTCTCAGGAGCATTTCCTGAAGACATGGATGTTGATACCCCACCTTAGCTAGGCGGAGCAAGACCACATTGGCAGGTGTGGCTTATCTTCCCTTCTTGACATGCCCCAACCTTTGATAAATCGAGGATTACTGACAACTTTAGCTGAGTGTTGGCATAGTGAGCATAACACGTTCCATTTGCTGATGGGAGAGATTATGGTGACACCCGAGGATGTCTACAGCATTTTGTGCATCCCTGTGATGGGTGATCTAGTATATTATGATCTCAGCGAGTGGGGTGGGACAGAGGCACTTTGTAGAGTGTTTGAGGATGATGAGATAGGCGGGTATGATATTGCGTGGCAGGAGATGCTAGAGCTAGGAAATGCCACATTACTGACTGTGCTTGTCAGATTTATTGGAGGCTTCCTTTGTCCTGGTCACAGGTCAAAGGGATTATCTATTGGATGGGGTCGTCTACTTGAGTAGATGGTGACAAAGGGGACCCGCTTTGCATGGGGGTCATGTATGTTGGTACATTTGTATCATGATTTGCACCGAGTTGTGTATCAAGGATCAGCTGCGTTATCAGTAGGTGTGACCGCGCTTCAGATATGGGCCTGGGAGCATTTACCTATCACATGACCATTGGTGGATAGAGATAGACCTGTAGGCAGACCTTATGCTGAGGGGTATCCAAGTATTATTGTCTAGCGAAAGCTGGGCAAATTAGAGTACTGGCAACGAACCTTGGATGATCTGGATACTGTGATATGGAGACCATATAGGGATTGTGAGATTTGGCTTGAGGATACAATGGAAATGTCGTATGTATTCATGACACGATATCTGATTGGATCAACAACCTATTTCATCGAGCGATTCCTTTGCATGAGGGTGTTGAGACAGTATGGAAGGATACAGGGGATGCCACAAGGTACAACTCATTATGCTCGTCGGAGATTGGATGTGGCTACTTGGGGGCCTTCTATTTCATATGACCAGGCTTGCGCAGAGTATCGATCATTGGAGCCAATTGATTGGGATCATTTTCCAGATGTGATGGATAGTGGGATGACACATGAGTATGCCATGCACCGTACTATACATAGGTTTTTGAGGTTGACACGTCCGGATGAGCCAAAGCCAATTTTTGATGAGGATGACGTGAGGCTACGATGCAGAGCTTCTAGATGACAAAGGGATGGTGGGGGGGAGGAGATGGAGGCAGAGATGATAGTGGAGATAGAGATGGGGGAGATGGTCGAGCAGTGGTAGTGGCAGCGACAGGCACACTAGGAGCTAGTAGTTCTAGATCTGCCAGAGATGTATATACAGATTGGATGGCCTAGGTGGTCAGACGCAGGAGATCAAGTCCAGGGGATCAGGGGCATCAGGTTCCAGAGCAAGAGGTTCCCTCGGTTGAGCAGGTACCTATGACAATATCACGGCTGAGCAACCATAGATAGAGGCACTTCAACGGATCCTCATTAGGATGCCATCTCATCAGCAATAGGCTCAGATTATGAACTTACAGGCTCAAGTTCAGCAGCTAGAGAGTTGACTAGCAGAGAGGGACTCTCAGATGGCCCAGCTAGAGATTGAGATGGCTTCTCTCATAGTTGAGAGAGACGTAGCTATGGATAGGTGTTGACATGCCAAGACATAGGTACAGTTGTTAGGAGGGTCTACTTCAGGGAAGACTACCCTGAAGATGATATGTCGGGGGATCCGAGAGGCTGAGTATTACAGGACCTTATATTTTACTGTTGTTCTTGTTGATCAGAGGGCTCCAGGATTTTCACAGCTGAGCAAGAGATCGGGATAGAGCCAGACCAAGAGTCAAGGAGTGACAGGGCCTCTTTAGAGAGCTCCCCTAGGTGGGGACTCAGGTACAGGGGTACCAGCTGGTGCTACTCTACCTACTGCATCAGGACAAAGTTCCGCTCCGTGTCCTAGTTGTCACACTGATATGGGACATTAATCTATTTATGTACACATGTTTTTGTGATGAGATATGGATGATTCCTGTGATGTATATTTGTGATGTATCTCATATATTTTGTGATATCATTATACCTTGGACATTGATCTCATTTTGATGATATGATATGCAGTCGATCTTATTCGCTCTACATGACCTATGAGATGATGGATGCATTCTATTTGGTATATGATTATGATGTGCAGTTACCTTCATGATGTATGCTTGATGTATGTTTTAATTTTTATATGCTTATGAATTCTAGATGATGGATATATGATGATGCAGTATTTACATGATGTATGCAAATATGCATGGTGATATTTATAATTGTTACGTGATACATGTGCAATGTAATGCTTTCTATGTTTATGATATTTTTATGATTTTCTCATGCATGTTAATATGAGATGGATGCAATGATACTATTTTATATGATTTGAGATTTGATGAATGCCATGCAATGATCTTACTAAATAAATGAATGATTTGATGCTTTATATGAATGATGCCTTGGTATGCAATGGTTACATGAGATGAACTAACTTATCATGCAGGATGAATGAATTGATTATTTTTTTTATTGTCCAATGTACTCAATCACATAATAAGAGAGATAACACCATGTTAGTTTTGGCCTTGGAAAAGATGAGCATTGTGATCCCATGCAAAATTGAAATGCGGGTCTATCTTAAAATGCAAATGCAAAACATGAAATGCAATGTGGTGATCAGACCGGTCAAGGAGTTATTGCTTTGTTTCATCATTGAGCCTCTAAAATGTGGGAAGTGAGTGCAAACATCAATGGTATAATTGAACCACGATGACCTGAGCACTACTTTCCTGGGTTTTGATATGCAAGTTAGCACAAGCATCGAGGTATAATTGAACCAAGATGACCAGAGTGTTACTTGTGTAAAATAAGCAGTATTAACCATTTCTATATGCAAGTTTGAAACGTCTTCCATGATACTCTGATGATCGTGTCCTTAGACAACCTTACACATATTAATGATTCATTTATAGATAGCAGACAAGAAAAATATCATGTTCCTTCATCGTTCTTCTAGTCAAAGACATCCCGGAGTTACTCAGAAATCATGATAGCGAAAATCAAAATAAAATATTTAAACCATTATTGCCAAAGTGTTAAAATCATGAATCAAGATATATCATCCATTGATATGCATTTTGTCATGTTTAGATTGATATGTGATAGTTAATGGTTGACAATGTGATCTTATGTTCAATGTTGGATGTATCTCAGTTTTTCACTTGACAAGCGTTGTCTGATTGTTGTTCTACCTGTTTGATTAAGCTCAAAATGATAAAAACTTTTTGCCCCCAGCCTAGAAACAAACTTTATTCAGTGATCCAAACCATGACGAGAAATCACTTGGGATGCCTGTGTATGTACAAAGGCTTTATGATATGAACAACACTGATGGAAAATAATGCAAGTGAAAGAATGCATGAACCAATAGATGGCAGAGCTAGCCAACAGATAGCGCCTATTTGCTAGGTTTTCACCATCTATTTTTATTGCACTTTTTCTCATATTTGATTTTTTTTGGATTTTGCTTTTTTCACTATTTTTGGATTTTCAGACATAAAACTTCTTCAGATCCATGCTATTGATGGGTTCCTCAAGTTGATCCCCATCTTGTGTTGATAGCTGATATGCTCCTGACCCAAATATTGTTGTGACCACAAACGGACCTAACCAATTTGGTTCAAATTTTCCTTTCTTTTCTCGATCTGACTGATTTCGTGGATTTTCCTTTAATACTAGTTCCCCAACTTGAAAGATTTGTGGTTTGACCTTGTGATTATAGCTTCGGCACATTCTTTGTTGATATACCTTTAAGTGATCAAAGGTATTTTGTCATCGTTCATGGATCAATTCTAACTCTTGCAGTCTAGATACTCATTGTTCTTCATTTGGAATAAGACCTTTTAGTGATACACGTAGAGAGGGTATCTCTACTTCGATTGGCAATATGGCTTCTGATCCATATACAAGAGAGAAAGGTGTGGCACCAATTGGTGTGTAGATACTGGTGTGGTAGGCCCAAAGCGTGGGGTTTAGTTGAATATGCCAATCTTTCCCAGCATTGTTCACTGTCTTTTTGAGGATTTTTAGAATAGTTTTGTTAGATGTTTTTGCCTGCCCATTCCTCAGTGGATAATAGGGTGTGGAGAATCTGTGTTGGATCTTAAACTTCTCACATAGCTCTTGTACATCCTGATTCTTGAATGATCGCCCATTATCAGTGATAATGGTCATTGGTATTCCATAGCAACAGATGATGTAATTCAAGATGAATGTAGCAGTTTGTTTTCTTGTGATATTTGTGAGAGGTACTGCCTCGATCCATTTTGTAAAATATTCTATAGCTACAAGGATGAATTTGTGACCATTAGATGAAGAAGGATTTATCTTTCCTACTAGATCAAGACCCCATTGGTAGAAAGGCCAAGATGTTGCCAAAGCATGAAGTTCTTATGCTGGTGCATGGATCAAGTTTCCATGGATCTGACATTGTTTGCACGTTCTAGCTATCTGAAAAGAATCTCGTTCCATAGTCGGCCAATAATAGCTCAATCGTATGAGTTTTTTCGAAAGGGTAAGACCACTTGAATGAGTGCCACAAATGCCATTATGGACTTCCTTTAAGGCCTTCTTAGATTCTTCTTGTTTGAGACATCTTAAAAGAGTACCGTCTAGACCTCGTTTAAATAGGGTATCCGCGATAAGAGTATAATGGGAGGATTGGCAAATAAAGTTTCTCTTTTGATTTTTTGATAAGTTAGGAGGTAAGATGTTATCTTTCAAGTATGTGTAAGTTTGGCCATAGCAGGAGGAATCGTGTCCAATAAGTTGACAGATGGTTTGGGAATCAGGACAATTATGAGAAGGGTAAAACAACTCTTCAACCAAGAATTCATATCGCTATTGATTTTCCTATGTTTGTAATAGAGAAGCAAGTGTTGCCATGGCATCTGCTGCTTTGTTATCATTTCTTGGAATTTGTTCAAAAGTGATTTCAACAAAATATTTCTTGAAGTCATCCACCATCTTTTTGTAAGGCATGAGTTTGTCATCTTTTGTTTGATAGTCATCATTGATTTGATTGATGATGAGATGAGAGTCTCCAAAGCCCTGAAGTTGTGTAATGTTCCATTCCACAGCCATTTTGATACCTGTAACCAAAGCTTCATATTCTACGGTGTTATTGGTGCATGGAAAGCTTAATTTGTATGCTTTTTGGATGGTATGACCTTGTGGTGTGATAAATATAATTCCTACTCCTGATCCATGCTGCGTATATGAACCATCAAAGTATATTTGCCATGCTTTTGTTGTGACTATTAGGATATCAGCGTCAGGAAACTCAATCTATAGAGGATGATCATCTTGAAGTGGTGCCTCTGCTAGTTGATCTGCGATGACTTGTCCCTTGATAGCTTTTCTATCTACATACTCAATATCAAACTCAATTAGGATCATGATCCATTTTTCTAGTCATCCCGTCAATGTTGCCTTGCTGAGCAAATATTTCAATGGATTGATTTTAGCTATCAACTTGATGGAGTGAGACAGTAGATAGTGTCTTAATTTTTGAGAAGCAAAAACTACCACCAAGCATGCTTTTTCTGTTGAGGAATAGTTGAGCTCATATCCCACTCATGTTCTGCTGATGTAGTAGATGGCTCGCTCTTTTCCTTCATTATCTTGTTGTGCAAGCAAAACTCCTAATGATACTTCAGTGGTCGATACATAGAGCAATAACGACTTGTTTGGAATTGGTGACATTAGAGTGGGTGGTTGCATGAGATATGCCTTGATCTTGTTGAATGCATCCTCACATTGATGGTCCCACTTGAAATGAACATTTTTTATGCAATAGATGGGTAAATGGTTGACATTTATCTGCTAGTTGAGCCACAAATTTTCTGATTGACTGCAGTCTTCCTTGTAGTGATATGAGTTGACTTATATTCTTGGGAGATGTCATTTCCATGATTGCTTTGACCTTAGCTAGATCTACTTCGATACCTCTTGTTGAAACAATGTATCCCAATAGCTTTCCTAAAGTGACACCAAAGACACATTTCTTAGGATTTAGTCGTAGCTTATACTGTTCTAACCGATCAAAGATCTTTTCCAGTATTTTGATATGTTCTTCTCTATTGTATGATTTTGCCAAGATGTCATCCACATAGTCTTCCATGAATGTATGCATCATGTCATGGACTATCATTCTCATAGCTCTCTGATATGTGGCACTTGTGTTCTTTAGTCCAAAAGGCATGACGTTCTAGCAGAAAGTACCCCACGGACATGTGAAAGTTGTCTTTTCTTGATCTTCAGGTGCTATTTTAATCTAATTGTATCCAGAGAAACCATCCATTAGAGAAAACATGGAGTGTCCAGTTGTTAAATCTACAATGATGTCAATGTTAGGCAAAGGAAAGTCATCCTTTGGACATGCGTTATTAAGATCTCTGAAGTATGTGCATACTCTGATACTTTTGTCTAGCTTTGAAATAGGAATAATGTTTGATACCCATTGAGGATATGCTATAGGTCTGATGAATCCTACATCCAGTAATTTTTTTAGTTCCACTTTGACCAAGAGAGCAATATGTGGATGCATCTTTCTTAATTTCTGTTTGACTGGTTTGGCTCCTAGATTGACATTTAAGTGATGCATAATAAGCTCTGGATCCAATCCTAACATGTCTGCATATGACCAGGCAAAATTGATTTGTCGTCATGTAAAGAATTCCATATATTCTTTCCTTTCTTTTTTCTGATAGAGAAGTTGTTGGATGTAGGATCTTTGGTTGCTCTGTTGTCCCAATATTAACTACTTCTGTTGGTTCGATCAAAATTGATGACCTTTCTTGATAGTACTCAGGTAAGGTGTCAAATCTCCCATCTTTCAGCGCCTCAAGGAGGTTTTCACCGTTAGATGCATCCTTTCTTTTTACTTTTTCTTGATCCAATGGGTTTTCAACATTAGACTTGATATTGTTTTCTTTATTTTTGCTTTTGCGACTAGGAGATTTGGCACCCACTTGACTGGAAGATGCATTGCTGAAATTCCTGGTGGAAGTTGTTGCAGGTTTGATTGCATTAAGATATACGAATATGGCATAGTCATTCGGAAAGGTATCAATGGCAGCAGGCCTAGAATTTGACAGGCTATATGGCCATTTTTGCACTTTTAGACTGTATATTACAACTAATAAAATTAGTAGACCGTATGTATCGATAGGCTATTTTTTCCACAAAGTGTATATATGACACTTGAAATTATTAATAAGACGTAAAATATTATAATAGGTAATATATATTGATATATATTATTTTACAATGTTTATTATAAATATATGAATTTATTTAGAATATTTTAAAATGGTAGGATTAAGATATAATTGTTTCTAATTTTATATTATTTTTATATGAATTTTTAGTATGTTTTTTCTTATATAAATTTAGAAACTTTGTCAATTTATTTTTTAATATTTTTAAAGATTGTCTTAAATATCAATATAGAAACTTCTAACAATTGAAATGATAAGATATAATCATTTCTAATTTTTTAAAATATTGTAATAAAAAAATCTAAAATGGTTTCTATTTTTATAATAAACAAGATTTTTGGGTTGAATTTAGAAACTTACAAGTAGATTTAAGATTTTTTTAGTGCATTACTAATTTATCATTGTTTTTTAAATTTTTACATTTTTTTGATGGAATTATTTCTTTTCATCTCAATTGAATTTTATTGGAACTTCAATTCTATGAAGCTTAAAGAATTGACACTTAACATTTTTTTTTAAACGTAAAATGAAAGGCATTAAAATTACTAAACTGTCAAAAAAAATTCATATGACAGGTAGGGGTGACCGTCAAATTCCAGGCCTGAATGGTAGTATGTACTTCATTTTCCCATTCAATAAGTTCGGGGTGGATTAGAGGTAAAGGATCATCAAGTTGAGATGCTTCAAGAGTATTTAGGGTCATGATTGAGTTATCAAAGTTTTCGATACATATGTCAATGTCTAGAACGGTACCCTCATCAAAATGACCTCGCCCAAGAAGTTCTTGATCGTCCTCAATTAAGTCTAAGTCATCCGAATGTAATTCTAATTCAAGTGAACTAGTTCCTAACGTTTGCCCTGCATACGTGTGAGCTACATCAACTCCTACATCTTCTTTAAAGCAATTTTCTTCAAGTGATTCTTCAGAATGATAGGAATCCCATTCCCATTCGTCAAGATTTGTCTCACTTGTAGCTTGCAATCTACAAATTTGTTCATATAGCTTTTGATGTGTTTCTTCTATTTGTCTTGCTATATCTTTCCTTCTTTCATATTCAACTTCTTCTGGACTAAGATTGAGTTATGTCAACTTTACTATCAACTCTCCTTTATTAGTACTAGGTCCATGCTTGTTTTGATTGAGAGTTAATGTTGCTTGGGAGGTATTATTGGTTTGTTTCTCTTGTTGATTTGAGGATTGTTTCTTTTGCCATTTCATGTTTGTTTGTGCTCATTGCTTTGCAGAGGCTTCTTCCCTTTCAATTGCAAGTTGTTCTTGTCTATTTTCATATTCGTCTTGGTGCTGATTAAAGAATATGTCTTCTGGTAGAGTAATTTGTCCATACCCTAAGCCTGCTTTGTCTATGGCCTGCTGAGTATGAGGTTGGATAGGTTCTGAGATACCTTCTTTTCTTTTTCCTGTAGGACTTGTTCTAGTGTATCCCATCTTTTGAAGAATGTTGAATCCTTTTCCATATTTTCCTATAGGTATGCTAACATTGTTGACCTTTTGTTGAACTTCTTCATCTTTGTATAGCCACTGTAGCACATCTTTGTCTTCTATCTCCTCTGATAAGGTTCCAGCACTAATGAATGCTTCATCAAATATCAAAAGATGTTTCACAATTGGCTGTTGTTTAGAGTTTGATGGTTTTCCAAAGGATTTAGGAGAGAGTGGTAATTGTGATATTGAGTATTCTCCATTTCCTTGATCTCTTAACTGCATTTATTTTTCCATACTTGATAAAATAGAGGAAAAGGATTGTTCTTTGGATTGTGTGTTTGAAGATGACGCCTCCCTGTTATGAGGAACAATGACTTCTTGAGCCATTTTTAGATTGCTGCAATATTGGAATGGATTTGAATCTGCAGATATTGTGATTTCTTGTCCATTATAGGGAAATTTGACACACTGATGATAGGTTGATGGGACAACTTACAAGTCATGTATCCATGGTCTCCCCAGGAGTATATTATATGATAAGTCTAAGTCCAGAACTTGGCATGCTATGTTTTTCTATAAAGGTCCCACTCTGATGGGTAGTATCACAATTCCCTTGGAGGAATGTTCTTCTTTGTCATAGGCTTTTATGGTGATCTTTTTGCGGGGATCAACTGCATCTTCTAAATATCCTAAGGCACAAACAAGACTCAACGAACAAATATTTAGGCCAGCTCCACCATCTATTAGAACACGTTTAACTCGTGTTTTGTGAACGAGGAATTCAATATGCAAAGGAGGGTTGTGGGGATGTTGCAAGGACATGTCATCTTCTTCGATAAATGATAAGCAATGAGGAGTTGTGAGGCATCCCACCATGGTTTGGAATTGATCAATATCAAGATATTTGGACATTGTGGTATCTACTAATGCTCGTTCAAGAATTTCTTTGTGTGCAGGTGAAAGCTTTAACAGTTCTAAGATGGATATTTGTGTGAGTGTTTTCTGTAATTGATCCACTAGATTGTATTGTTTGATAGTGGACGACGTGTTTGTTGTAGGACCTGGCAAAACCACTTTGGCTTTGCTTCGTGTGATAACATGAGCAGGTTCGTGATATTGTTGCTCTTTAACCATGATCATAGTTACCACATTGTCATATGTATGAGCATAGTTTGCCTTTGCTTTACCTTTACCATTCTGCCCTGTTGATGATTCACCCTTTTCATATTTAGGAAGTGGAGTTTTGAAAGCTATGTGAGATTCATTTATTGTATGTCCATCCACGGTTATTATTCCATTATCAATCAAATTTGGGATGACATGTTTTAATCATTGACAAGCATCTGTTTGGTGTCCTTTGTTTCGATGGAAATCACAATAATGGTTGTCATTCCACCAAGCAGGTTTTACCTTGGGTTCAAAGTTAGTTTCTTCTGGTAAAGTAATCAATTTGTTTGCGACAAGTGTTTTTAATGTGGACCCAAGGGGTTCACCAATGTTTGTAAATTATCTTCGAAAGACATTTTTGATAATTGCTTTTTGGTGATTGTTGTTTTGCTGAGCTGCTGCTGAGTGATTGGATAAATTGAAAACCGGTTGCTTTGGTTTTACATTGTTGTTATCCACTATCCCATCATTGACGACATTACGATTTCTATTCCAAAATTTTGGTTTATCATTGTGATTTTTGTTGTTAGTGTTGTTAGGAGGGTGAACTCCTTCTTTGAATATTTTCAACTCACCTTTCTTTATCATGGCTTCCTCCATTCTGATTCCATTATCAATCATTTTTGCAAAACTTTGATTTCCTTGCATTTTTAAGTAATAACTCATTTGATCATTTAAGTTGTCGATAAATATATCCATTTTTTCATACTCTGGCACTATACGAGGATACCTTGAAGCTAACCACCTCCATCATTGTAAGAATGTCATGAAGGGTTCTCCGCTCTTTTGTTTTGTGTTACATAGGTCTAGCATGGTTACTTCATGTTGTATGTTGTATGAATTAGGATACAAACTTATCCACCAACTCTGAAAATGATCTGATTCCTGGTGGAACTTTGGAGAACCATTCTATAGCTAGTCCAGTTAAGCTTTTTGGAAATAGTCTCATTAAGTATGTATCTTCATGTGCAAACTCCATGCTCATTGTGCAAAATTCTCTTATATGATCTTGAGGGTCGGTGCTTCCATCATATTTTTCATACCTAGGAGTCTCGAAACCTATAGAAAATGGTATCATGTTTAGGTTTCTGTCGAACAGATAAGGACAAATTTCTTGAAGCGAGTATCGTCTAACATTTCCTCTTTGCATATCTTGAATTTGTGTTTGCAGTGTTTGTAGTTGTTGTGTGAGAGTCATGATAGGATTATCCACATGATTTGTTCTTGTATGACCATGATTTCACATTCTAGGAGGATCTTGATCTCTTTTGATATCATCTCTATCCCTTCTTGTATCCTCATTGGATTGAGAGTTATTTAGAATTTCTACTTCATCCCTTGTGGGAATGTAAGTTTCCTCATTGTTTCTGGTGTTGCTAGGAATTGATGTGTTATTCATTTTGAGACCAAATATGTCCTCATATTGTTCGTTATTAGGAGGAGGATCACTTTTCTTTTGTGTCAATTTGTTTACATCAAAATCTTGGGGGAGTGTAGCACCAGATTTGGCTAACATTAGGAAATATTTTTCTTTTTCTCCCTCCAATATTTTCTGCATAAATTTTTTGAATTGAGGATCTTTTTTGATGTCTCTGACATGTTGTTATGTTATTTCCTCTTCAACTTGTATTTCATCTTCGTGTTCCATGTTTCTATAGTCTTTAGTTATTTCAAACATTTCTGTTTCTGTTTCTACAATCTTTTGTCTTTGAGCCCTGGTCAGAACGGGCATACACATGTTTTGAATGTTTTTTGAGGTTTAAATCTTGAGTAATGTGTCGTTATAAGTGATCAATTGTTGAGGTGAAAGTTGTGGATGTATAGACACGAAATGATCCTTTCAAGTATTTTCTTGTTTACAAGTTTTTCGATCTTAGTTTTGGAGTGCAAATTTTATGATTTTTGATATGACCAAGTTCAAATAGGAACGATATATTCTATGATAAAGAACGAGGTTATTTTGATCAAGTGTTGTAGTTTTGTGATTAAAGGATGATAGATCCTGATGAGAAACTATGTTTGAACGACCAGTTTATCAAAGACAATGTGGTGTTGCACTTTAAGGTGTTTGATCTTTAACTTGTTTGAGGTGAATACTCGAGACCTTTGTGTGTCTTGCTCTTGAATCTGTTTTGACAAAAGATAACTTGATTGAATGACCCAACAAGATGACCTACTCTCTATGTTTGACTGTTTGAGAAATGGGTTGTTTTTGTTTTCTAATTTTGATGCAGTTTACCAGAAACGCTGACAAAATGACCAGGAACTCTGATGTTTAGATTAGGAACGTTGTTCTGTACACCAGAAATGCTGACAAACAAACCAAAGATGCTGACAGAATAACCAGAAATGATGTTCTGCAAACCAAAAACGCTGACAAAAAGACTAGAAATGCTAACAAACAAAACGGGAACGCTGACAAATAGACCAAAAATGCTAACAGACAAACCAGGAATGCTGACAAACAGACCAGAAATGCTAATAGACAAACCAGGAATGCTGGCAGATAGACCAGGAACGTTGTTCTGCAATACAGTGACTCTAAAGTTCAAATGATAATGTGTAGACTTAGCAAATCAAGTTTTTGAACTTGAGAGGTTTCAATTTTGACCCAAATTTGTGATTTTCAGACTCGGAAAGCGGATATGCAGACTTAGCAAGCACAAACATGAGCAATTTGATATGCAACTCACAAGAGTTGTTGATTAGACCAAGGGATCTGACCTTTAGACCAAGAGAGCTACTATTTAGATGAAGAACTTTGCTATACTGACCAGAAACGCTGCTAAAGGGACCAGAAATGCTGGCAAAAATACCAAAAACGCTGGCAAACTTACTAGAAACGCTGGCAAACTTACCAGAAACGCTACTAAACTAACCAGGAACTCGAATGTTTAGACCAGAAACTCTAATGTTCAGACCAGAAACTCTAATGTGTTCAACCTTGGAGAGTTAATGTCAAACTCTGAGAAATTTGACATTCACACTAAGAGAGCTGACGTTTGGATTGGAAATGCGACTGTTTGGACTATAGATGTGACTGTTTGAACTATGGATGTGACTGTTTGAATTGACAGTGCTAATTTTTGGACCCAAAAAGAGCTAGGATTTGGACTGTGAATGCAACTGTTTGGACTGATAAAGCTAATGTTTGGACCAAAAGAGGTAAGATTTGGACTGTGAATGCGACTGTTTGGACCGTAGATGCGATTGTTTTGACTGAAAGAGCTAACCTATTGTGAAACTTGTGCATTTGACAGTTTGAAGTTTGAGTTTTCAATGTATGTTGTATTTCAATGGATGATATCTTGACTTGACTTACAAACATAGAATTCCGATTGTATTTTTGTCCCAAAGGACACATAAAGTGTATGTTCGAGAAGCTTTAAAGAAAGCCCAAGTTTTCATGGGTTTTGAACAATTTGAAAACACATCAATTAGTCTATCCTAAGGAGATTGGATTCATTATTAGTTCTTAGCCCACAACTTGGTACCCTGTCAGCTCACACAGCCTTGTCACCCCCTAAAGGGCGCCCGTGTTTTTGCCTTTGCGAGAGCTAGAGGAGTCCCGTTATGAGCCTAGCAATAAGGTCTCAAAAGGGGAGTTCACACATACGCTCAAGAGGGACATATGGTGAGTATCTTAAGGAGAGGTTCTCCCCCCTCCATGCACTAAGAATTTAATAATGTTCGGAGGTAAACCAGGTAGCTTCTAATTTACTTGGAACTAGTAAGGGATCTGTTCGGCACGTCGGGGTATAAACTCAATTAAGAGGTCTCCCAACCTTGAAAACCAAGGTTTGATATACCCAAAGGTACGGAGGAGAGCTATTCCCAAGCACTGACATTGCTTTGATTTTCATCAAAAACACATTTAATTTATAGTGGGTTGGAGTACTTGGCGTTAGCCATTCCCACTTAGGTCGTTCTCCTCTCACCGGCCTTAAGGGCTAAGAGTTAATAACTCCTCGGGAGGGCAGGCCTGCTAAAGAAATGCACTATTGAAAGCAAAGGATGAGTCTGGTTTTCTGATCACCTAAGAAAGGTGAGAGCATACTTGCCTATCATCAAAACACATAAGACATGTTTGTTCATTTCCATTGTAATTAGTCTATGTGCCTAATTTAACAAATATAAGTGCAAAATCTCATGACTGCAAACAAAGTTAGTAGTTTAGATTGCATTCTTTGATGATGAAATAGTTTGTGACTCCAGTCTTTCACAGCGAAATAAGTACCTGCAAAACCAACAATCTACAAATTAGGTCCGAGAAAGTGACAGTCCAGAAACAAAAATGAGGAATGCAACATACAATATTTGCAAAATCAATAAAAAAATGAAAACGCCATCAAATTGACCAAGAATGCCATTATATGTGCCAAGAACGCTGCTCTGCACACTAGAAACACTGCTCTGCACACTAGAAACGCTATTCTGCACACCAAAAACGCTGTCAAAAAGATTGAAAACGCTGACAGATGTGCCAAAATTGCCACCATACATACCAAAAATGCTAAAGTACAGACTGAAAGCGCTAAAGTACAGAAAATCAAAAAAATAGAGTTGAGGAATCTCCCATAAACGCCATTTGAGGTTCCGAAACGCCACAATAGAGGCCAAGAACGCAATTCAGGAGCCCAAGAGAGCTAATCTGCACTCTGAAAGAGCTAATCAACCTGTCAATGAAATTTCCTGCAAGAAAACTTGTTAAAGATCAAAGGGGCTAGGCCCCACGATGGGCGCCAATTAATGTGATGCTAAAAATGTGGTATATAAGAGGCATACACATATAATGGGACAATATAATGTAATTGAAAAGCTTAATTGAAAACTAGATTAGAAATGCAAACCATAAGCCTTCCTTGAAATGTCCCATTTTCCTCTATTCTTGAGGACCTTGAAGGTGTTGGATTGATGGGCTCTCAGCGGAGCAATGACCTCCAAAGTGGCAACTCAAGAGTTGAGTAGCTATTTGATCATGATTGACTATGGAGATGATATGAAATGCATGATTTAAAAAACTAGATTAACATGCTATGATTAATCCAAAAGCTAAATGCTAGATAATTGAAATGCAAATTGCCTATATTAATGATGCCTAAATTGATATGAGATCGGATCCATATTGCTCCAAAATGAGGGATATTTATAGGAATTCCAAGGCCAAAGTTGAGGTGGCAGGAATTGACGGTGCAGATTTGATTTGAAGATATCAAGGGCCAAGATTGAGGAAGTTGGAGAAGAGGTTGGAGGAAGGGACACTTGTCATCTTTGTGGTGACAAATGTCAAGGAGCCTTGCTCATGAGAGGGCAAGTGTCCAAGGGAGGAGACATGTGGCAAAAGTGCCATGTGTCTCAAGGAGAGAATATCCACACCATGGGAGGTTAGGATAAGGAGGTTAGGATGTGCAAGACAAGATAGGATTAATTAGACCCAAGATTAGATTGAATGGGTTAAGTTAGGGGATGGTTAGGTTAGGTGGTTAAAGTTAGGAGCCATGTGCTCATTTGAATTTTAGAAATTCAAATAATTGGAAAATGACAATTAATCTCAACAAACTTGAGTTTGTTAATCTTAATTAGGGATTAGAAGAATTGATTAATATGGGGAGACATTAATTAATTTAGAATTAATTAATCAAAGGGGGATGTGAGATGAACTATATAAATAAATCATTTAGATTTATTTAGTAGTAGATGAATAGAGAAATTAATTAAATTGCTTGTGAATTCAATTAATTGGGAAGGGGAATTAATCAAATAACTATGTATTTAATTAACTATCTTCAGACCATTTTTAGGTGTATACAGTATGTATGTATGCATACATACATACATACATACATACATACATGTTAGTTATAAATTGATTAGATCTATTAGATTTCCATAGTCCATGATGCTGATTATAATTAGCTTTTGGATTCAATTGTGTAAGAACTTTTGCATCAACGTTTTGGGTCACACTCCATGAACCACTATCAGGATGAAAGAGAACAATTCAAATGACAAGATCGTGATAAAATGTTCATATGACATGTATGGCTGGCTATCAAATCCTATGCTTGGGTGCATGATATTTAAAAAAGAGTTGCAATAAAATATTAAACAAAAATAGTGTGGGGCTTACTTTTTGTTGTTGGTAGTATTCTTTATGCCCACACAACCACTACTAAACTCTACCTTTTTTTTTTTTTTTTGCCTGTGAGACTCTTGTTTCCCTTACCTTCCTTTTTCTGGAAAAGCCTTCTTCACATTTTAGAATGAACTCAAATGAATGAACAAATGAGTTTTAATGACATCCACGCCACCATTAGTCTATGGGACCAAGAGAATCATTATTAACAATTTTCAAGTTCTTTTCAATGTTGGTTCGGCTATTGTGGATCTTGATCAAGAAACCCATAGTTTTGTGAAGCCTTGTCTCCTTAAATAATTCATTTCAACTGCTCACCTTCAAATTGTTTTCATATTGTGTATGAATATCCTCATACGTTGCACACTCAAACAAGATGTACCATTCGATTTCCACCACCTCTTTATTGGAAAAAGACACGTTCTTTCATCTCACTCTTCCTTAGGGATTGCCCATCTACTTGTCTCATATCTAAGATGGTGAGAATCGGTTCTTAGCTGTGCAACTAGAAGTCCAACCTTTCCCTTAATTGCCACCCTTAGGTAGTGTTTTTCATCATGTTCCCTTAAGGGGTTGAAGTCTTTAATATAGTGTTTGTTTTTTCCAACCAACCTTTTTTTCCCACATGGTAGTTCTAATTTTTTCAAACACAATTTTTTTAATCTCTTCATTATTGTTGAGACAATCTTACAAATTGATGTCCCACTTGCTCATCCACTTGTTGTTTTGCTTCATCTAAGCCTTCTTCCTTTGTCTTAATTCCTCCTCAACAATAGTTTTGGGCTAGCATTGCTTGTCCATGTTTTTAACCTTTCTTAAATAACTTAGCAAATAGATTATTACTAAGGCCTCCATTAGGAACATTCTTGCTTTTGCCAAAGAATCTCATAAGGAACTGTTGACTTGACCTTAAGACTACTAATGATTATAAGCTTTTGGACTCTTTCTAATTGCCTCCACTTTTGGTTTGGCAAGCCACTCTCCCAAATCTCACAACTATAAAGGACAACTAGTATAACTAACAAACCAAAAAGGATTTTCCTCATTTTTCAATCCCATAATTATGTTTTCCTACATTGTTTTACAATAGATAAAATACCATTACCTAAATCTATTATATACTAAAGTGTAAAAGATTAAATTGAACATAACCAAAAAATAAAATAGAATAAAAGACTAAAACAAAAGACAAAAAAATAAAATTAAATTAAAAAAACCCAAAAAACACTTAAAAAAACTAGAAAACTGATCATAAAGGCTGTTCTCCCTCCTACCTAGCACAATGGTATAATGTAAAAGCCAAAGTTAAATCCGAGCACATGATGTCAATATGACGAAAGATGACGTCATCTTACCATATTCTTTTCCCAAACTTCCACGTAGGCTTGACCCGGTCCACTTGGCACTCTGCGTGCGTTCTACGCAAAACAAAACAATCTTTTCCTTACACCGCTGCACCACGACCTCCCATCGGACGGCAAAAAATAGTTACTTATCTTAGATGCTTCATCTTCAGCCGTCCGATCTCTCTAACTTTACGTCCACCTACCTTATTTAAACACCTCCCCACACGCTCTTTTTACTAGCGGTGTTACAAGTCTTGCGCTTTCGTTATTGCCCACGCAAATTGAGAGGCAATTGAATATACACATGTAACACATTGTATATATGACCACGGGAATTACGTTTACACAATGAATATGTACCCGATCTAAAGGTCTATAGATATACAGTTTCGGGATTTGTGCTCACAATTTCGGAGGTTTTTGACTTTGATTGTGTATATAATACCGGGATATACAGCGTTGAAGTATACGCATTGAATATACTTAGTCTAGGCGTCCTTTGGGAGTTTAGCGGAGGGTTTTGTTTCGATGGCACAGGAAAGCTGGAAGAAAATGGAAGAAGAGAGCGGGCCGCAGCCGCCAGAAGGACCGATCATGTGCAGCAACAAGTGCGGGTTTTTTGGCAGCTCGGCCACCATGAATATGTGCTCGAAATGTTACAGAGATTATGTTTTGGACCAGACGAAGGCGTCTAAAATTAAAGCCGCTGTGGAAAAATCCCTGGCGGTGGATTCAAATTCCTCGGTTGAGCAAAACTCTAGGGACAAAAATACCCTTCTCGCGTCTGTTTCTTCTTCTTCTTCTTCTTCAAGTGATGAGGGTTTGTTAATGGCTGTTGCAGGAGAAAAGCGTAGTAGTCCGAATCGGTGCAGTTCGTGCAGGAAAAGAGTGGGTTTGACGGGATTTAAGTGCAAATGTGGGGATGTTTTCTGTTCGTTGCATCGCTATTCGGAGAATCATGATTGTTCTTTTGATTACAAGACGGCCGGCCGGAGGGATATCGAGAAGGCGAATCCTCTTGTGAAGGCCGAGAAAATTCAGAAGATTTGAGATCAGGTTGGGGTTATGATCTTTTTCAGTGTTAGAATTAAGGTTTCTTTTTTATTCAGGGTTAGGGTTTTATTTTTCATTTTTTAATTTGTTTTCTGGGTTGGAGTTATTGGCCATAAGGCATTTATGGCTACAATTGTACAGTTTAAGTCTGGGATTTTTTCTAATCTTTAGCTTTGGAGGGGTGTAGGTTAATCATATGATATTGAAGAATTCGATAGAATAATTTCAATAATCAAAATTTTAATAGGGTATTGTAGCTGTCTATTTCGTTCGAATTAAGAGTTTCGTTATTTGAATTTTAGTAAATTGTTATAACAGCTGTACAATTCTCCTGCATTTGAGGATATGGTTTCAATAAGTTGGTTTAATATTGATATAACAGCTGTGCACTTATGGAGTGAATGTCTTAGACCACTGTTAATTTTTTGTGGGTTTTTCTCCCTTGTGTTACTTGGAGATTGAAACCGGGAGTAATTGTGCAGGTTAATTGTAACGCTAATTAGAATCTTCTTTCAGGTATGTTAAAAATTGCATGATCAGACTGGGTATGTCAAAAATATATACTTAAATTGTGGCTTATGGTCATTAATGCAACTAATTTCAATAATTGAATATCTAGCGCTTTCGAATAAAACGAATCAGTGATTTCAGTGATTTCTCTAATTGGGGTTCTATTAACAGGTGCGCGATTGTGGTGAATTTGACAGAATGAGGGTTCAATTTTTTTCTTAATTGGGTATAAAAGCTAGATGCAAGTTTGACCCATCGAATGGATTATTCAGAATATGCTGGCATGGAGTATACCTAATGATGAGTTGTGTATACCTAATGATGAGTTGTATTGTTGTGAGAGTTTTGAGTTTGATCGAAAGAGGTTTAATAATCTCTTATAGGGAATAACCGCTACTATTATAGCATTTTGAATCAATTGAACAAATAGGTTGGCATGGGTAATGGTTAAATACCAAGTTATATCGTTATGCAATTCTGATGAAGCTGACAAAAGGGATTCGATCATTTTTAATATGGGATAACAGCTGTGCAATTTTTACTTATGAAATGAATTGGCCAGAATAGGTAGGCACGAAGTGTAGTGAGTACTTAGCGATATCGTTGTGTAATTATGATGAAGTAAGAATTCAATTAAAATTTAGCTGACTATGTCAAAATGGATTGATCAGAATAGGTTGTCATGGGCAATAATGATCGAATTTTGTTGTGCAATCAGATGGCCTTTTACTGAAGGGATTTGATAATCTTTTAATTGTGTTTTGAATCTGGGCAGTTCTGATATGTTAAATGGGTTGATCAGAGTGGATTACAGTAAATGCTGAGTTTTATTGGTAAGAAATTACTTTTGGGGTGAAAACTTTGTGTTATCCGATCCCTGTTTCAGGCCACACCACCATTCTCAAAATTATATGATATGATTGCGTAGCAGACTAAGAGCTCTTTATATAGATAACACTAGTCTATTAGATGGTGCTCAACAGGCTCGCTTTGCTAGTCCTTGTATAGCGTGGTTACACTGCATTAACTTTAGTATGTTGTAAATTAATGTAGTGCTGAATTATATGAATCATTGTGCAATTCCGATGAAATAGCCTAGAAAGTGGGTTAATTACTGTATTTGGGCAAAAACAGCATTACATTTCTTAATGATTGAAAGGATTGAGCAGAATAGAGATGCATGGACTATTATTAGGCTGAGGCATATAGGAGTGATTCTGTTGAATTTTTAAAAAGAATGCCAGGTTCAGTAATTATTTTCATTGGGTATATTAGAGCTGTGTAATGCTGCTTTGTTGATTGGAATGGCCATAGCAGGTCGGCATTGACTAAAGTGAACACCGAGTCATATTGGCAATTGTTAATGAATTTGATACAAAACGGATTCAGTAGTTTTCAGGATTAAATGATATGGCAGACTAAGATCTCCTTATAAGAGATGGCGTTAGTCAATTAGATGCTGCCATGTTTAAATTGCAATGAATTTTGCCTAAAAAGTGTTTCAATTACTGTGATTGGGTAAAAACAGTTCTGCAATTCTGAACAATTGAAAGGATTGATTAGAATAGATGGGCATGCAGTATTGCCAGGCTGATTCATATCATGCAATTCTGATGAATTTTAATAAAAAAGTAGGTTCAGTAATTATTTTCATTGGGAAGATAATAGTTTTGTGATTCTGATTTGTTGAATGGAGTGACCAAAGTAGATTGGCATTGAGTAAAGTGAACACTGAATTATCTTGGCAATTGTTTGTGAAGTTCGCTGAAGAGATTAAGTAATTTTCAAATGGTCACTTGGGAATGACAGCCGTGCAATTCTAATTTATTGAATGAATATAGTGAATATTGAGTTGTTTTCTTGAGCAACTGTCATGATTTGGATAGAAAGGGGTTTAATATTCTTTTTTATCGTGCAGAACAGCTGTTCAATTCTGATTTACTGAATGTAATTATAGGAATAGGTTGGCATGGACGTTAGTAAAGCTATGCTGGGTAATTTTGATGAATATTACTCAAAGGGATTCAGTAGTTTTTTAATTGAGTGAAACAGCTGTACGATACTGTTTTATCAGATCAATGATCAATTAGATTAACTTGGCATGAAATATTGTGAACACCAAGCCATATTGGGTTTCTTGTTGGGCTCTTTAATGTGTGAGTTGTCTTGAAAATTGATTATGTATTTCGCCATTTCGGTCCTTGAATGTTTTAATGGTGACAGATTGAAGCTGAATTGTTAATGGTCCGTCAATGGAGACTGAATTTCTCAATTGGTATGTTAATGAAATATGGATTCTCTAAGATACTTGTCAAGATAAAAGCTCTGTTAGAATTGGGATGAGCTTCAAATGGTATGGTTTCTACTGCGCCTATATTTTAGTTAGTTGTGTGAACACATATTTTTGTTCATTTTTCATGTTAGGCGGTGTGAATGTGTCAGGTCTTCTCTAAAATTTATAACTTACGTAAAGTAATTTCATTTCTATTGCCTAAGAAAAATAGTTCTGGTTTAGCCTAGAATTATGCCTTGCTTATTTTTGGTATATTTAACTTGGGTAAGGCACTGAAGAGCTGCAAAAGTAATGTCGAAGTGTGGTATCCTAATAGTATCAGGCTCATTAGATCGATTTAAAAAACTAAACCACTTCAGAAAAATATCATTCAAAAAACTCTTTCTATATATATGTCAAGAATGAGTACATATTTCATTGCTTCTGCGGTTCTGCCAACTGCTTATTATAAGCATTTAAGGCCGATCAAACTGTTGCCACCTGTGATACATTTAAAGGGAGAGGGCCAACCTTGCCAATAATCAACTCCATCTCATCGTTGTTGAATAGCATTCGAGCTGTCATGAAACATACCGTCTTCACTTGCTCGTAGAACTAAATCATAATTTTTAAAAAATTGAAGGAGGTGTCATTATTGTGCTAAACGTTGGGTTAGAAATTCCTTCAAGAACCTCTAAATCCTTTGCCAATTATTTTAACCATCTCGAGAGGAAAATTTGAGTTCTTCATTGCTAAAATATAGACAACTCTTGATTGCAGTCCAATCTGTAAGAGCATTGCTAATTCATCTGATATGAGATAATTTCATCTGATGAAGTTGCCTTAATTTGTGATCTCGCTTCTGTCCAATAAGTTCCTTATTATGTTTGTTAAAATGTAGGATTTTTCTTGATTTGTAATCATCAAAATAAATGTTAAATCTAGAATCCTTCCTTACGCCCAATTTCATCTAGAGCTTCCCTTGACAGCCTCATTCAGACTAGAGTTTAAGGTTAAAGCTGCATCCCTATAACTTGTTTGCTGCCCTAAAATCTGGAACCATTACAAGAATCAGTTGACCATGACGATTCCTAAAAATTCATCTATTTCAAGCCTCTGCCCAGTACTATTAACCTCAGCGATCCCGTCAAGGCTTAGCGTTCAACTCCCATCAAGGCTTACCGTGAAACTCTACAAATCCAGAAGTTGGATGTTTCTAACAATAGATCAAGCTTTCATATAATCTCTGCTTACTTCTATCTTTCTGAATCCATCTCAATCTGTCAATTCTCATACCGTATGTTTTCTTCTTCCCCAATGCACCAATCTTGCTTACACAACTGATCCTAATTCTATAATTCATTTAAGAGGTTTCTATCTATACCCAAGCTGGTCTTGCTTACACAACCGTTTCTAATTCTATAATTCATTTAAGAGGTTTCTATCTATACCCAAGCTGGTTCAATTGGAAGTGAGATGTTTAAAGACTCCTTTGGCTCGCTCCAAATAGATATTCTATACGCGTTCCATATGCTAATGGAGTGTAAAACCTTCCATAATTGTTGAAAGCATTTATTTGTAAAGCAACTCATGGAAGGGACCAATCCTCCTAATTTCAATAGTAAACAATGGAATGGTAGGGAGAGGCTTCTAGAGACTTGATCCATCAATTGAAGTCACAAGTATTTTAAAAATTTTAAACACATAAAACAACACAAAAGTAGATAGAGCAAACGTTAACAAGGAGAACACCAAAAAATTTAAACAAACACACAAAACAACGTAAAAGTACATAGAGCAATCATTAACAAGGAGAACACCAAATTTCATGTGAAAAACCCTTTCAGGTTAAAAACCACAACAGATAAATAACTTTCATTAACGAAATGGGGACCAACCTAGACTACTTAAGTGAGCATCAACTCACAGAGAGCACCAACCTTACTTGAAGCACCAATTTCGTTCAACTTTTTACTATAGATAGTAGATTGAAATCAACAGTAGTAATTGCATATATTAATCTTCCATAAGTTTTGACACCAAAGTCGAGCTTCAGTTGCGAAGTAAGTGATAACCCACATGAAGCACTTCAAGTGTATCCAAATGCCAAAGAAAGTTTTCTTAAAACAGAGAAGAAAAAAAATGAATTTTTGATAAGCTAGACTCCCAACATCATGTTCGACTTTATCATCATGCTCGACCCAAAACTTTGGTTTTGCATGAGTGCAAACTGTTGACACCAAGTAAACAATATAACAAATTTTTCTTTTGCAAATTATCTCTGACAACAAACATAGTAGTGTCTCGATAATACTCACACCACACTATGTAATAATGCCTCCAACATAAAATTAATGTTTATTTAACACAATACCTTCTTTGGATACAGTCGCCAAACTTCATAAATTAATCCTTTAGAGCTTTCACACCAATATAGATATAGTCACGATTTGCCATCACCCACGCCATAGAAGCATCATGCCAAAAAAAATCCTCTACAACAGTTTAGATAATAATGAATTTACTTTTCTCCCAAAGCCAGGCCACGTGAACATGGAAATAATCACCCTGATAATATCTTATTTCAAAAAGTTGATTCGTTCAAAATAAGAAAATGACCTCACTATTTCAAGAAAGGATCGATTGTTTAATATTGAAAAACGTTACAAAGCCAGCTGTATTGAGTTACTCCACTCACAAAAAATGTTACAAATTTGTTGTCATCAGAATCAAGCTGTTGCACGAAAATAAGGCGAATAGATTAAAGAATCGGTTCCTAGTAAAACTGCCTACCATAAATTTTTGATGCCATCCAAAAAATATTGAGAATATATGGGATGAAAACATATTTAGCCGCCGTTTGCTAAAGACTATCACATCACATAAATAAGGTAAACGTGCCTCTCATCATCGGCTTGCCTTGAAGAGTCAACCTTCAAATGGTGACATGGCAGATAATCTAATTTGGTACAAAGAAGTAGATAAACAAGCAGCTCGAGTAGATGACCAAGCATCTCAAACAAACAACCAAGGAGCTCAAGCAGACAGCCAAGCAGCTAAAGCACGAAATTAAGTAGCTTAAGCTAAGTCACCAAGTAGCTCAAGCAAGTAAGCAACCCACTCAAGCAAGTAGCCAAGCAGTTGATGAAAATTTGATGAATAATCAACAACTCGATAAGTATTTCATTCCAATTCTCTTTTCAGAAAGCCAAGCATAGTAAAACAATGTACCATAGTTTCCTATTACTTTGAGTAGTCTTCCAAAATTTGCAAGTCCTTGATCATCGGCCTTTGACATCAATGACACAATATTCAACAATCTCTCTCTTTGTCATTGATGGCAATTCTCTTTGTCATTGATGGCAATTCCATCTGGAACCAAATTGCTTTTGACATCAATGACAAAATATTCAACAATCTCTCCCTTTGTCATTGATGGCAATTCCATCTGGAACCAAATTGAAATCGAAATTGCTTTGAAATAACATTGCTCGCTTTGACTCACTACTCTCCCTTTGACATCAATGATTGATACTAACTTACATAGCTGAAATGGGGTTGATAGAATATGACAATAAAAATTTCCTCCGAGTCATAATAACAATTCAAAGATGGTGTGAAATCACTCCCAGTTTCTCTTTTAAGAATTCAAAAGTATATTTTAGTAGAGGCTTAGTGAACAAATTTGCAATCATCTCTTTAGTTGAAACATATTCCAATTTAAGATTAGTAACTTGTTTTATTAAAAAGTGATACTTAATAGGAATATGCTTGGTTCTGGAGTGCATAACTGGATTTTTAGAGATATTAATAGCACTCGTGTTGTCCCAAAAGATAGATATAGGATGGTCAAACTCTACTTTAACGTCCTTCAATGTTTGCTTCATCCATAGAACTTGTGTACAATAAGACACCGTTGCAATGTATTTTGCTTCAGTTGTAGATAGTGAAATAGAAGCTTTGTTTTTACTCAACCAAGATACAAGACAACCACCTAGAAAGAATGCACATCCACTTGTGCTCTTTCTATCATAAAAAAAACCACCTCAATCTACATTTATATAAGTTGTGAATATAAAATCATTACCCTTTGGATACCATAGCCCATAATTCATAGTACCTTTAAAATACTTGAAAATCCTCTTAATTGCATGAACACTAGTATCCTTAGAAGTAGCTTGAAATTTAGCAACATAACTAATTGCTTGCATAATGTCAAGTCTAGTAGCTATAACATATGATAAACTCCCTATCATAGACTTGTACAAAGTTTGATTAGTATTTGGAGACTCATAATGTTTACTTAACTTACTTTTTGTCACCATTGGAGTGCTCACATCATTGCAATGATCCCTTCTAAACCTTTTCAACATCTCTCTAATATACTTTGTTTGAGAAATGAAAATGCTTCTCTTTGATTAATGAGTTTGCAAACTATTAAAGAATGACAACTCACCCCAACATGGACATTTCAAACTCCTTCTATTAGTAGCAAAAACTTGACACATCTCTTTAACATATAGATTGTTGTTCGCAATCCCTCTTCTGAATCCCTGTTGTTGCAAATAACTGTCTAGTTTAGCATACCAAGCATGTGGGTCTTGTTTAAGACAATAGAGTGCCTTTTTTAACTTGCATACATAGTTATGATTTTTTGATATAACAAACCCATCTTGCTACTCTATATAAACTTCTTCATTCAGATTACCGTTCAAAAAAGTAGATTTAACGTCCATTTGAAAACTTTAAAACCTTTGAACGAAGCAAAGGCTAAAAACATTCTAATAACTTTTAAACATGCAACATCATCAAAAGTTCGCATTCATAGTTATGATTTTTTGATATAACAAACCCATCTCGTTGCTCTATATAAACTTCTTCATTCAGATTACTGTTCAAAAAAGTAGATTTAACGTCCATTTGAAAACTTTAAAACCTTTGAAAGAAGCAAAGGCTAAAAACATATTAATAACTTTTAAACATGTAACAACATCAAAAGTTTCTTCAAAGTCAATACCTTCAACCTGTGCATCAAACAAGTCTTGCATTGTCTCTCACCATTTGACCATCTTCATTCAACTTATTTTTGTACACCCACTTTGTACCAATCACGTTATTGTCTTTGGGTCTTGGGACAAGTTCCGAAGTTTCACTTTTCTAGATTTGATCAAACTCTTCCTCCATGGCTACCACCCAATGTTTATCTTCTGTTGCCTCTCCAAAACTTTTGGGTTCAATCATGGATATCAAGGAGATTATCTTCATCTTCAGAAGAATCAACATTTTTTCTTGTCGCTCTTGGTCTATCCTCTTGCAAAATTTGATCAATAAGACGATTTCTTTGAACCAATTTGGATGAAGTCTTCAAAAAGATCCTAAATTTGTTCTTACCTTGGTCATTTGTAGATGTTTTTTTGTAGAACTACATCTGCTGTCTCATGTTGAACACTTAAAGGTGTATTACCAAAATTTACATTTGATGTCCCATGTTGAACACTTGAAGGTGTATTTCTATAAATTACATTTGTTGTCCTATGTTGTACATTTGAAGGTGTTTGTTGAATAACACTTTCTTCTTTATCTACTTGACAACTACCATAATCATCTTGCATTTTGTCATGAATGTTAGCGTCTTCATGAACCTTCACATTAACACTTTCAACAATTTCGCGTAATCTTTTGTTAACACATCTATAATCTTTACTTTTAGAAGAGTATCTTAAGAAAATCCCTTCATTAGCCCTGGGATCAAACTTCCAAAGATTGTCTTCATCTCTCTTAATATAATAAAGACTACCAAAAATTCTAAAATATTTAATTGAAGCAGTTGCACCTTTCCAAAGTTCATATGGAGTTTTGTTGTGCTTTGCTTCAATCAACCCCATATTTTGAATGTAAACAACAATATAGACCACCTCTCTCCAAAAGGAATCATTCACTTTAGACTCATTCATCATACTACGAGCCACTCTCAACAACACCATTTTGTTGTGGTGTCCTTGCAGTTGAGAATTGTCCTTTTATACCATGTTTTTCGTAGAAATTTACAAACTCATTTGGTGTTAACTCTCCTCCATTGTCTGAATCTAATCATTTAATTTTTAGACCCTTCTCATTCTCCATTAAGGTTTTGAAAGTCTTAAACTTTTCAAGTGCTTTTGATTTTTCCTTAAAAAATGTAACCCAAGTCATTCTTGAAAAATTATCAACAACAATATAAAATACTTCTCACCTTGCATACTCCTAGTTTTAGCAGGCCCCACATAAATTAATATTGATCAACTCAAGAGGTTTTGTGCTATAATACTCTTTTGATTTGAAACTTTTTCTTGTCTGCTTTCCCAATTGACATTCTTTGCAACATGTTTACCATCTTTACTAATTTCACAACAATCTTAATTGAAAACTAAACTACATCCTTGATACACTAATACTATTGACTCACAATTAAAAGATCGTCTTTCAAGCCTTTTTACACATAAAATATTTTTAACTTTGGTTTCGCTATCATGCAAAACAAGTATACCTTTACCTTTGATTATGTAGATGTATTACCACCAAATTTTACCGTACCTCCATTAGTGTTTTTGAGAGTGAGAAACTTGCTCTCATCTCCAATCATATGCTTAGAACAACCACTGTCAATATACCATATGTCTTTTTCATTTTGTGGAAGAAAGACTTTGCACAATCAAGGATTTTACTAAATCTTTTTTTTTTTCTTCTTCCTCTAAATTTTAGTAACCTCCTTTGCTTTGTCCTCTTTCTCAACCTTATTGTTCTGCTTAGAGAAACTACCATACCACTTTTACGAACTTTGCAGTGTGACCAAAATTATTACATTTATAATATATAACATTGCACTTCCTCGGAGGAGCAAAAAAGTTCCTACTCATAAGTCTAAAATCATTTCTATAGTTGTCTGCCTTGTGTACAAAATAATTGCAAGAGAAACAATAACCATAAAAGAAAGAATTGTTAAGCTTGGTCATAAGTGCTTGCCTTGAGATAGGAGGCCTTTTGAAAGCATTATTTTTTATTTTTGATGGTGAATCCTTTGTGCTGTCACCGTTGGTCTTCTATTGTTCTTCTTTTGTAGACTTAGAACTTTGACATTCTTCAAGACCAACTTCACCTTTATTGGTAGACGATTTTTGTGAGCCAATAACCTTCTCCAAGGACATGAAATTTTTCTAATTTATCTTCTCATGATTCAGTTGTGTCAAAAATTTATCTTTCTAGGTGAAATAATTTTAGCTTCGAGTCTCACAGTTTCTTCATTGAGTTTAAGCTAATTAGTAATTTCTTCTTTTATCTTCTTTGCTTCTTTAACTTGAACCATCAAATCAATTGTAAATTTTTCTGCTTCTCCAAGAGCTTGAGATGTCTTGGTTTTCGTTTCATTCTCTTTTTGTAGCAGCAAATCAATTGTCAATTTTTCCTCTTCTCCAAGAGCTTGGGATGTCTTGGTTTTCGTTTCATTCTCTTCTTGTAGCAGCAACTTCAAGTTCTTATTTTTCTTTCTAAGTCTCCTGATTTCACTTAGAGCACTTATTAGCTCTTCTTCAAAATCCACTTCTCCTTCATAAATATGACACATTTTCTTGATTTTCAACGTGCACTTTATCTATGGCATGAACAATATTTTTTCACTTAAACTCTTCATCACTAACATCAGATGAACAACTTTCTTCTTTTGAATAAAGACTCTTAATTTTTGAGACTTCTTCTCCTTTCCCTTATACTTCTTGTTGAACTTAGGCTTCTTTTTATAGCCCTGTCCTGACTTCTGTTGACAATTGACACTCTATTGGTTGGTTTCACTATGTTGTCATTGATGACAACATGATTTTGTGTTCCGACTTCATATGGTGTACTGACAGCTACTTCACAGATTCTTCACCGACATCGACATCGACACGACAGAAGGACTTTTTTGGTCATCGACAATGTAGGCTGACATGGTATAGTAAAGGTTATTGGTATTGGAGGCTGATTTATCTTGGATCCGACATTGACAACTTGTTTTAATGTTTATTCATTTGTGATAACTGACCGACATGTAATCTGGTATTATGTATATCTTTGTAAGCCGACATAAGGCATAAATTTGTATAGGGTATATAGGGCAGATTGATTAGATCATTTTGAATAAGAAGGAGAATGATAGGGATGTAATCTAATGGATATGCGAATGTGATACAATGCAAAATATATCAGAGAGATTATGTATGTGAGAAATTTATTGTAAGGGTTATTCTGGTAAAGGGTTTTAGGGTTTCAATCGAAACATACAGAGCTTAAATCAGAATTGTATTCTGGCATAGAAGATGCTATCTTAGTAGTTCACATATGAAATTTTATGTAGTCAGTGAGGCTTCTATTGTGATTGAGTAGTGCGCTCTAGGCTGTAAGCCTTCCTGCAAGTGCAAGACCATCATATATTGTAATATCTCTTCATATGGCCATTGGATTGATATTGTGGGTCACAAATCCCACTGTGGTTTTTCCTCATTGAGGTTTTCCACGTATAAATCTGTGTGTTATGGTTCTCATTTATGTGTTTGGCTTATTGGTTGCTTTAGTTCTTTCAATTCTGTTTATACCTGTATATCGATTGGTGAATGAATGTTTTGTTAAGGCTAAAATTTACTATTCTGGTATAACACTGATTCACCCCCCCCTCTCAGTGTTATTGGTTTCCAACAATCTTTTGCATATTTATTGAGTGGACTTGTATCTATCTGCGACACATTCAAAATTGGCTGGGATATTTATGTGGAATTACTGGAGAAAGCTTATCCGGAAATCTTGAAACTGGTTAAGCTTCGGTAAAACATTTTTTGGAGGTATTCAGTACAGTACTTATTCTTTGACATTTTTTTTGGGCATTGATGTCAAAGGGGGAGTAGTATAGATGTGGAAAAGGATAAAAGGGTTGCATACATTAGGGGGGGTATTGGAGATATGGAGTATTTTGCATATTCAGCTCAGGGGGAGCAGGGCAGGATGAAACAGACATGAAACTATGACCATTTTTCACATGAGTGTTGCCATCAATGCCAAAGGGGGAGATTGTTGGCAATTAGCACTCTATTGGTTGGTTTCATTATGTTGTCATTGATGGCAACATGATTTTGTGTTCCGACTTCATATGGTGTATCGACAGACACTTCACAGATTCTACATCGACACTGGCAGAACATAAGGACTTCTTTGGTCACCGACAATGCAAACCGACATGGTATAGTAATGGTTATCGGTATTGGAGGCCGACTTATCTTGGATCCGGCATCAGCAACTTGTTTTAATGTTTATTCATTTGTGATATTTGGCCGACATGTAATATGATATTATGTATATCTTTGTAAGTCGACATAAGGCATAAATTTGTATAGGGTCTATAGGGCAAATTGATTAGATCATTTTGAATAAGGAGAATGATAGGGATGTAATCTAATGGATATGCGAATGTGATACAATGCGAAATATATCAGAGAGATTATGTATGTGAGGAATTTATTGTAAGGGTTATTCCGATAAAGGGGTTTAGGGTTTCAACCGGAACAGACAAAGCTTAAATCAGAACTATATTCTGGCATAGGAGTTGTTATCTTAGCAGTTCACATTTCTCCGGATTGTTGTCTGGAATTTTATGTAGTTAGTGAAGCTCCTATTGTGATTGAGCAATGTGCTATAGGCTATAAACCTTCCTGGAATTGCGGGCCAATCATATATTGTAATATCTCTTCATTTGGCTAGTGGATTGATATTGTGGGTCACAAATTCCACCGTGGTTTTTCTTCATTGAGGTTTTCCACGTATAAATCTGTGTGTTATGGTTCTCATTTATGTGTTTGTCTTATTGGTTGCTTTACTTCTTTTAATTCTGTTTATACCGGTATACCGGTTGGTGAATGAATGTTTTGCTAAGGCTAAAATCTACTATTTTGATATAACACTAATTCACCCCCCCTCTCAGTGTTATTGGTTTCCAACAACTTCTTGCATCTTGCATATGGACATTTAGCTGCAAAATGTCCCACCTTGCCATAGTTAAAGCACTTGAAAGACAACTTGCCTTTAAATTTACCAAAACATTTTTTCAACTTCCTCATGAAATGTGCCTCTTTAGACTCAGATTTTTCATTAGAATTTTCACTAGATACATGATCCTTGTCTTTTCCTTTCTTCAAAGCTTTGAAGGTTGCCTCCCTTTTGGATGAAGAATTAGAGTTTGTTCTCATCTCATAGGCTGTTAGAATGTCATGAATCTCATCAACAATCATCAAGTTCCTTCATCTCTTCAATCACTGAAACCTTTGCATCAAATCGCAAAGGAAGGGACCTTAAAATTTTCCGAACTACAATGGGCTCCTCAACCTTTTCTCTTAAACCCTAAATAGAGTTAACAACTTCATCTCTCGCAGAAAATCAATGACAATGTTTTCCTCTTCCTGTGTCCCAAGGCTTTCAAAAATTCTTCTATGAGTATGAAGTTTTGCCTTCTTAACCTTGTCATCTCCATATGTTTTCTGAAGTTTCTCCCAAATGTCATGAGCTGTATCACAATGCATAACTTTCACAAATTCTGTCTTTGACAAACCGCATAAGATTGCATTCATGGCTTTTGCATTGTTTTCAAAATCTTTCTTCCCATCAACATTTGTTGGAGAAGTTTAAGGAATTGTGTAACTAGGCACCACACTTTTCCAAACATAAAAACCAAGAGACATTAGATAAGTACACATTTGAAAACTTTAAAGTTTATAGATGGATCTATCAAATAAGGGCGCTCTGTTCGTAGCAAGACCTTCAAGAGAATCTATGTGTGCAATCAACATCAATGTCTAAGGGTTTAAGCTATATTTACAAAGGAATCTAGCTCTGATATGAATTGAAAAGCACACAAAAAATATGGAGAGGGGGAGGGGTGCGAATCAGTATTTTAAAACTTTTAAACACATGAAACCACACAAAAGTAGATAGAGATAACATTAACAAGGAGAACACCAAATTCTACGTGGAAAACCCTTTCGGGTAAAAAATCACGCCAAATTAATAATTTTCATTAATGAAATGGGCACCAACCTAGACTACATAAGTGAGCAACTTCGTTCAGCTTTTTACTATAGATAGTAGACTGAAATCAACAATAGTAATTGCATACATTAATCCTCCACGAGTTTCGACCCCAAAGTCAAGCTTCAACATCAAAGTAAGTGATAAACCATGTGAAGCACCATGTGAAGCACTGCAAGTATCCAAATACCCAAGAATGTAGTTCTATTTTCTTTAGCATAGAAGAAAAAAACAAATTTTCGATAAGCTAGACTCCCAACATTGTGTTCAACTTCATCATCATACTGTTCTGCATGAGTGCAAACTGTTGATACCAAGTAATCAAAACAATACAACAAAATTTCGTCTCTTGCAAATCATCCCTCACAACAAATAGAGTAGTGTCTCGATAACTCACACCACACCTGCTATGTAATAACACCTCCAACACAGAATTAATATTTATTTAACACAATACCTTCACAGGATATAGTCGCCAAAATTCATAAATTAATCTTCAGAGCTTTCACATCAATATAGATATAGTTGCAATTTGCTATCACCCATGCCTCAAAAGCATCACACCAAAAAACAAAACAAAACTCTACAACAGTTTAGATAATAATGAATTTACTTTTCTCCCAAATCTAAGCCATGTGAACACGAAAATAATCATGCTGATAATATCTTATTTAAAAAAGTTGATTCGTTTAAAATAAGAAAATGACCTCACTATTTCAAGAAAGGAATGATTGTTTAGTACTGAAAAACATGACAAAGTTGGCTGAATTAAGCTACTCCACTCACACAAAAACCGCTACAAATATGTTGTCGTCAGAATCAAGTTGTCACACCAAAATAATGTGAATAAATTAAAGAATCAGTTCCAAATAAAATCACCTTTCATAAATTTTTGACGTCATCTAGAAAATGTTGAGAATATATGGGATGAAAATATATTAAGTTTAGCCACCATTTGCAAAGGACTATCGTAGCCCATAAATAAGGTAAACGTGCCTCTTATCATCGACTTGTCTTGAAGAGTCAACTTTCAAACAGTGACATGGCAGATAATTCGACTTGGCTCAAAGAAGTAGATAAGCAAGCAGGTGAAGTGGACAAACAACTAACTCAAGTAGATGACCAAGCATTTCAAGCACACAACAAAGTATCTCAAGTAGACAACCAAGCATCTCAAGCACACAACCAAGTAGCTCAAGTAGGTAACCAAGTAGCTCAAGCTAGTAACTAACTAGCTCAAGCAAGTAGCCAAGTAGCGGATGAAAATCTGATGAATAATCGACAACTTGATAATTATTTCATTCCTTTTCTTTTTAGAAAGTCAAGCATAGAAAAACAATGTACCATAATTCCCTATTACTTTGAGGAATCCTCCAAAATTTATATGACATATCAACCTTTGACATCAATGACAAAATATTCAACACTTGGACCATGAATGTATGTGGTAGACATAATTTTGTTACAATCTCACTTTCTATAGGTATAGTCTCGAAAATAGCTTCAACCGCAAGGCCTTGATTCATTTTGGACAATTACAGAACCTTAGACCTGATTAATCATCCCACACTCATTGTTTAGCTAACTAGGTAATACATTTTCTTTATCTTCCATTCCACTTCATAAAAAATTGCTTTGAAGAGTAGAGATGTTCTTGGTAACCTTACTAGGAATTTACAAAATGTATTAAATAGGTGGGATAACTAAAGGAGAGACTTTATTTAGAGTTATCATGTGGAGAGAGGCTATATTCCATTATAGGAAATAATTTCATTTGAACTCTATTCACAAGATATTCTCATTCCCTAGTTGAGGCTTTTAATCAACATAAGGCATTTCAATATAAGAACTACAAATCTTTTTGATCTCAAAATTAATAATCTCGTTTACCTTTGAGACAACACAATTACCATTTTAAAAAAGACCTTAGAGTTTTATCTATTGATCTTATGCAGAGCATTCACTTAATGCCAATCTATAATTTATTTTAAAGTTTTATCTATTGATCTTTTGTAGAGAATTCACTTGGTGCCAATCTAAAATTTATTTGGAAGCTTGAATTTTGACCATGAAGTCTTGTAAGTTGTATTTATGCTCAACATTTACAATAGGAGAAAGATCAAATGCTTTTCTCTAAACTATGTTGTAAGATTAGAAACATGGCATTAATAATTCAAAATTCAATTCATACACTGTAATAGATATGTCGTCACTTTCTATTCATCATTTATTTTGAGATAGAATATTAGGAGTTTAAAATATTTTCCTTGTTACTTATTTCCTTTTTCCTCACGGAAAGCTTGATTTTTGAGCCATGGAGTCTCATAAGTACTTACATCAAAATTTAGCTTGTTGGAGGACTTGGACATGGGTGTTAATATTTATAAGGGTTCTTTCAACATCTACTATTGTGAATAGTATTTGGCTTTGTGTTAAGTTTTTTGCCTTTGAGTTTTCCACTAACCACTTCCCGGAGCTTCTCAATTTGTGCTTTAATTGTCTCCCTTTGATCCAAAGTTCGTTGGAGCTAGCTATGCAGAGTTTCTATCAGTGTGCTTATTGTATCATACACATCTATCATAACATCATATGTAAGTTTGAAATGTCTTTCCCGCTCCTCCCGCTCCCCAGCAATGGCTCTCCTGCTTCGATCGATGCTTCTGCTACTAGTGCTGGGTTTGGTGTGTGGGCTTCTTCGTCCTTCTCCACCCACATGCCCTCGTTTGCAGATTCCCTCCCCCCTTCCTGGCATGGGGGCTGTTGGTGACCTTCCCTTTCCCTTATGTTCTATGCCGGTTGAGGTTGTCTCTCCCGTCGATGCTTTGGCTGGCTCAGACCTTCCCCCTCCTCCCGTGGGCTCTAGCGCGGGGGGTCTTCCCTTTACTAAAGGCATTGCTGCTTCTTTGGCTGCTGCTTTGTGTGGATGCTCCGATACCTCCTCCTCTTTCTGGTGGAAGAAGTTACACTCGTGCGACTAGGGCTTCTACTATTAAGGGGGTTCGTCCCCTTCCCTGTGCCAAATATTCCCCTGTGGTGGTTTGTGGCCAGGATGTTGTGGACAATATTGACTTCTATCAGAGTAGTGCTTTGGTGTGCAAATTTTTTCGGCTCTGGCCCTCTCTTCTAGACCTCCATCATTGGGTCAGTAACTCTTGGAAACCCCTGATTGCCCACAACATTGAGCTCTTTCCTTGTGGGAAGGTTTTTTTTATTGCATCCTTTACTTCTACCTTGGATAGAAACTTGGTTTTGGACAAAGTGTGGGCTTGGGGAGATCACTCCCTTTTTGTCAAGCCCTGGACAACCTCTTTTAATCCCCTTAATAAATCATTGTTTGTGTGTCCAATATGGGTCCGCCTTCCTAATCTCCCTCTCCATTTTTGGGAACTGTCCTACTACGAGGCCATTGACAACTCCATTGGTCGTTTCTTGAAGGTGGATGAGGCCATGTCTTCTATGGGGCACTCTACATTTACTCACTTGTTGGTCAACATCGACATCTCCTCACCTCTCCCCAAGGATGTTGTGGGGATAGGCCTTGGTCTCAGCCATTGGATTATGAGGGTCTACCCTTCCGTTGTTGAAAATGTTTCTCAACAGGGCATCTTGCTTCATACTGTTCTCTTCCTCGCCATAAGGGCACTACTACTTGGTGGAAAGATGCCACCATTGAACATTTGACTATCAATGCATTGGATACTACTTGTTCCTCTCATGAGGATGATGTTTCCTCCTGTGATGAAGAGCCTATCATTGCTGTTGAACCTTCTACTGATCCTCTCATTGCTGTTCAACAACCTTGTTCTACTACTGTTGAGCCTGTTTCTGGTGCTGCTCTACTTCAACAACCTACCCTGCAACAATCTGCCGCTATTTCTCAGCTTCCTGTTGCGGTTCTACAACCACACTCTGCAATTACTTTTGATTACAACTCTGCTGAATCACTTCCACCTAATCTCTCTCTTGGTCCTAATGATTGTATCGCCTAGACTATGGTTCATCGAAGGCGGAAGGGGAGGTCTTCCCCCCTTGTCCTAACCTCTCCCTCTCAAGGCTTGGGTGTCTCTTCCCCTCCTTGAGTTGGGTCTAGTTTGTTTTTGATCTGATTGTTGTAAAGGGGCTTGCTCCCTTGTTTTGTTTTGTCTTTTTGATAGTCTCTGACCATGTTAAGGGTCGACGCCAATTTGTGGAAGTTGGGTCTCCACATGTTCAATTTGAAATTGAACTTTTGTCATTGTAGGTTACTATAGGCAAAAAATGGTGGAGTGTGTTAATATCATTATTTGTAGTTTAAAGAGTGTTAATTTGTCTCCATATTGGTGTGGTTTGCCATACATTTTTTCCTTTATCTCCATTTTTTTCTTTTCTATTTGCTCTTAAATTTTATTCCTCACTGTAAATTTTTCTTGTTCCATTTGTATGATTAGAATGTCTATGAGGTGTTTCAATTGATGGCCCAATGATAAAATTGTAAGCATGAGTTATTTTGGCTTGAACTTCCTCTTAAATTTTATTCCTTATTGTAAATTTTTATTATTCCACTTGCATGATTAGAATGTGTATGAGGTGTTTCAATTGATTCCCCAATGATAAATTTGTGAGCATGAGTTATTTTGGCTTGAATTGAATTAATTGACTTTCTATCTATTTTGTATTTTCCACACGTTTCAACATATCTAATTGCAATTGTTGTGGTGTGATTATTGGTTTCATTTTTTTTGTTGTGCCAAAATGTCTTTGGATGTTGCATTGGTGAAGTAGAAATGGTTGCTCTTTGTGGTGGACTCATTGAGCTGTTTGTTGTGTTTGTTCATATGCCTCATTGGATTTTTTCTCCTTTTTCCCATGGTCTCTTTTTTCTCCCCTCCATTAGTGTCATATATGCTTAAATTGTCAACATTATAATCTCTCACTAAATCTTCGCCTTGGCTCCTTGGCTTTGTGTCATTTATATGTCTATATGTTGTTTGTATCTTAATTATTTTTGTTATAGTTGTGCTAGATTTTATTTTTGTTCAACAAAGAGGGTAAGGTGTTTTATTTTTTCAATGCATTTCTCCTTGTTTCTTCCTCAATCCTTGTTGGTTTCTCTCATTTTTTATGTAATGGATGATTATAGTTGTTTCAAAAAGTTCTCCATTATATACATTGTCTAAGGTGGTGGTGGAAGTCATAGGATGCTTGATTATTACTTTTTCAATGATTGTTTAGTTCTTTGAGTAGACTTGGTTATACATTTGAATTATTTGCTCCAACATTCATTTTTTATTTAGTGCATTGGCTAGGAGGGCAACACCCATGGGGTTTTCTTTATTGATTTTTGTTTTTGTGGTGTTTGCTTTCTATGTTTTGGCTTTTTCCTTTGTGACTCCTTTCTTTTTTGAGATTATCCTTCTTTTATCTCCTTATGGAACTTTATATTTGATACTTGGATTGGTTTTTGTTTTTTCCTTTTTTATGTTGCACTAAGTTGCATAAGAGCTTCAACGACTTCTTGGATTGTAGGCTCTTTTTGTGTTGCATCCTAGGCGATGTTGGTGGCAACTTCCTCTTTGTTTTCTTTGCAATCCCTTGTTCATCTTGTTGTTTGGGGTCTCTTATATCGAATCCTATAGATCTCACAATCAATCTTTTTGATCTCCTAATATGTTGGGTGGAAGTGCCTTGTTTTGGTTGTGAGGGTTTTTGAATACACCACTTTTTATGTAATTTTGCTTTTGTTTTCTCCATGTGTTCTTTCTTCTTACTTAAGTTTTCATTAACTCCTTGTATGTTGTGAATTTTTGTGTGGTGGGGTCCTTGGGCAATTTGAATAATATAATGACATATGAGTCTAATTTGTTAGAGTAAAAGGTTTTATTTACTTAATTAATTTAATCATATTGATTAATTAATTAAGTCACCTTTTCTTTTTTCACTTAAGCTAAATTTTGGAAGAGTTTTTAGGCATTTAATAATTATTTTATTTCATGCATTCAACGCTTAGTGTTTGCTTTAGGGTTTTGATCTCCTTTATTAAAGGATTGATCTCATTGTAATTATTCATTCTGGCAAGTTAATTCAATTCCGATTCTTCTTGCAATTGTCTCCAATTATTCTTGCACTCTCTTGTTTGTAGGTTTTCCTCTTATACGTGGCAGGTATTTGCATGCAGGTGATTATTGGGCATTGTGGAATTCCTCAATAATGAATTCTATGATGGTATCAAAGCTCCAAACTTGACACACCCTGTTCATCAAATTTGGGATTTTTTTTACAACGAGGTTTTTTGTACATCTTGGGTTAATTTGAATCTAAAAATCAGATCCAGAAGGTTCGAGATAGTCAAGATCACCTTTTGTTTCGCTAAAATCGGACATATGGGGATAACTCCACAAGAGTTTCAAGTTCTAGGGTTTTCTCTATTCTAGGAGGAACTCAAAAATTTAGAGCATTTTGGGTCTAAATGAACCTCACCATTAGTTTCAGAAGGCCGATTCCATGAATTTTGATATATAATTCGACATATTTGGGCTACAACAGCTTCTGGGGCAATTTTTTTTTTCCCTGTAGGTCGTACATGTACGAAATTAATAAATTTCGTCAATTTTTTTTTTTTGGGCCACCGGCAGCTAAGCCACCGACGGTTCCATATTCACCTAGCAGTCAGCGATTGCATAGACTGCTGACCACCAACGGCTGCATAGACTGCTGACCACCAGCGGCTTGCAAAACCGTTGAGGGTAGCGGCCAAGCCGTCACGACAGTGGCCACAAAGCCGCTAGCGGCTTCTCAGCGGCCACCACATGTGGTAGCCTAGACTGCTAGCGGTTAAAGAACCGCCACCCAGCCCACTGTGCTCTGACCCTCTGCTCCACCACTGTGTTGCCCATGCTCTGCTCCGTCAGGCCACTCCGCCAAGGAGCCACCACCTAACCACTAGGGGGGTGGAATTTTTTTTAATCAAGTCTTATTGAAAGCCAGGTGGTTTTTTCCTGATATCTTGGGCAAACGGAGGTGAAATTGGACAAACCATATACTGTCAAAAATCTCTTTTCGAGACAAATCCGAATCTAGAGGTAATATTTTCTGGTTTTGCCGTTTTGCATCTGTTTTTTCTAGTGAAAGTTAGAACTACTTTTTGGCGCTTCCGGGGCCATATCTTTTGCATATGGACTCCAGCTTTTGCAAACAAATAGGCGTTGGAACACTCTATCCATATCTACAACTTATTTTATCAGAAAATTCATCAAGTACACAGAGATCAATCATTTGTGTTTTTTGTTTTTTCGCACTTTCCAGCTTTCAGATTTATGCTAGTGTTTGAGTTTCTGTATTGTGGGGGAAATTTTTCCTCTATTTCACATGGAAAACCCTTCCTCTATTGAGCGTTTCAATCCACACAATTATCACACCCGAAAAGCACATATGACTCGCCTTCTCATGACGAAGGGGTTATGGTTCAACCTTAGTTGACTTGTGCATTTGAGATCATGCAACATCGGAACTGCATGGATGAGGCCATGGGGATGCTTCACCTGAATATTTTAGATAGTCTTTTGTTCCACCTTGAGGGTTGCACTACACCTTGGGCCATGTGGATCAAGTTTCAGACTCTCTTTGGCACCATCAACAAATTTTGGGCTCTACAGATTGAGGTAGAGTTGACTTCTTTGGCACCCGATTCCTTTCCTACCATTGATGACTTCCTAATGAAGTTCAAATCACTGTGATCTTAGTTGGAGGGTGCTGGTACTATGAAGACAGATACAAAGTGCATCTACCTGATTCTCACCAAGCTTCGAGGTCCTTTTTCAGACTTTCTCTTGTTTTTTCTCCACCATGGATGCTATGGGGGCATGTCATACCATACCCACTTTTGAGGTGTTTTGTGATTGTATGACTCGTGAGCAGGCCTAGATATCCTAGTTGGACTCTCACACTAGATCACAGAACCATGCCTTGGTTGTACAATCATCCAAGGAGCCACAAAAGTAGAAACAAAAGCCGAAGACCAAAGAGCCCGTGAAAGATTCTAGTTCACAACAGTCCTTATTGCAACAAGCCAAACCATGATGAGTTTTAGTGCTATGAGAAGAAGATTGATGGATATGCAAAACAAGTTTAAGATTTGACAACTTTTCTTCAAAAGAGCAACATTGATATTTCTTCTTCTTCTTTTTCTTCTTCTTCTACTTCTCACAAGTCTTCTTCTTCTTCTTCATTCCAGACAGATGGACAAGACATAAGTAAGGGTCATGCATTATGTGCAACAGTTGGTCCACCTTCTTCTAGATGGTTACTTGATTCAGGTGATTCACATCATATGACATATTCTCACGATATTTTCTCATATTTTCATGCTTCTCCTACACCACACATTTTTGTGGGTAACTACATTGTTATTATTGGGAAAATGGTGTCTCAACTTTCATTTACATGAGGTTACTATTTATAGTAAGTTTTCATTTGAGCACCTAATGGTGATAAATTCTCCCTGAAGCTTCTGGTTGGCTAGATAAGCATTTCGGTAAAGTTACTTCGCAAGATCACAACTAGTTTTGAAGATATTAAATTTTTTGTTTTGGAGGGGTCCATTGAAAAGTTTAAATTTGATTTTGAGGACTTTAGAGGCCTCGAAACGCCTTGAAAAGTAGGGGTAAACCACTACAGTTTACGAGGCAATAGAGCACTTCGCGAGCTTTTTGCCACTTCAAACATTTCATCAATAGGACACACGGTTCTCAAGTTATGGCCTCCAGAAGTTTGTACTATTGAAATAGGAAATATAAAATACATCAGACACATAGATGAGTTGTAAAAAGGGAGGGACACATCATAGGGAATTTAGAAGGGAGACAAGGTTGGCTACACCTTATTGGGTGGTTTTAGCCCATGGTTTTGTAATACCGTTTGACGGTTTCGTGTATTGTATCTCTAATATATGAGGTGCATGTGTAAGATTCATATGGCTATTGAGTTACCTCCGAATCTATAATTAGTGGCACTCCTACAAAGTGCTTTCTCTACAAGTATATTGTAATCTGTTTTGATTGCGAAATAATATATTGGGTAGTTTTTTAGAGTGTGAGATTTTTCTCTCGAAAAAGTCTTCCCCATGTAAATCACTATGTTATGGTTTGAATGTTATTATATCTATTTCTATTTTCTGTAACTATTGTGATGATTTGTAAAAGTTTTTGCATTACCCTCCTCTCAAGGTTAGTCTAGGAAGTTGTTCCGCTACTTAACTTCCTTACAAGTGGTATCAAAGCTTGATCACCTTTGATTTCAGTTGTGGGTTGTTGGGATTTTTGAACTAATCCAGATTTGAGTGGGAGGTTTTTCAGAAAACACTTTTTGATCTTGTTGCAGGAATTTTCAGATGGCAAGTTCGTCAGGGAAAATAGAGGTGGAGAAATTTAATGGAACAAATTTTGAGATGTGGAAGTTGAAGATGGAAGATCTATTAATAGATTGATATCTATGGGATGTTGTTGATGCGAATGTCCAAAGGCCCTGAGATCCTATTGCGGTGACTCAGTATGATGTTCTGGACCGAAAAGCCAAGGGTCTAATTAGACTGTGCCTGGCAGACTTTGTTCTGATCAATTTCCACGAAGAAAACACCGCAAAGAAGCTACAGACTAAGCTTGGTGAAATGTATCAAGCAAAATCTTTATTAAATCAGATTTTCTTGAGGAAGAAATTATATTCCTTAAAGATGGAAGAGGGTGGAGGAGTTGCAAACCACCTGGAAGCATTCAATATGTCGGTGGCTCAATTAGTATCTGTCGGTGTTAAGATGAACGGAGAGGAAAAATGCCAGATCTTGGTTTGTTCTTTGCCTAATTCGTGAGATTCTCTTGTTATGGCTATCGATAGTAATTCTATTGTTTTGAAGTCTGAAGATGTGGTGGGTGCCCTACTTGGTGAAGAGATGTGAAGGAAGGTATCCCACAGTTCGAAGGAAGCCTTAACTGTTCGTGGAAGACCTAAGGAGAAAGGCAAGAAGAATGAGAAACGCGATAAGTCCAAATCGAAAGGGAGATCAAAATCACCTGGAAAGTCCAAAGTCATTTGCTGGAATTGCGGTAAACCAGGTCACATCTTGTAGAGTCAAAAATATCACCCTCATCACCTTTAGTGGCAATTGTGACATGTGGCGCCTCCCTCACGCTACTTGGAGGACATGTTCGCCAACTTGTCCTTTTGTCCACTGAAGAAGTCCTTGTCAGCTTCTCCAGAGGCATTACCAACTCTACCAATCTGACAAATTCAAAGGATGCAGATGTGGCACAGTGACATCTGCGCCACATGCTATCATCTTGCCAACCTGCCAGCTAGCAAGAGGCCGTTGGGACTTTACAACCCACACCAGGAAGGAATCGTAATGCCTCCCTGTGCGGCCACCGACATTCAGATTCGTCCCTTAGCCTATATCCTTGGTTTTGAGACATTTCCAAAGGATCCTTTTGGCATATTGGAGACTTACTCTTGGAAATTGAAGCTCTTGGAGACACCACCACCATTGTTGCAGCATCGTCAAATTACCAAGTTTATCAAGCATTCCAACACTTGCCTAGCACTAGGGGAGTAATATAACTCTATCTTGCACTTCCAATATCTTGTTTATTTTCCAATTACCAAATAGCATTACATTGTCTTTGTATTTGTCTTTAAATTCTTCTTTATCAGCTTCTTCATCATCTTCCTTTCCCATGGCTTTTTGGATTGTCCATGGAGGTGGAAACACCAAAACGGGGGTCTGACTTAGGTAGGCTCCAAAATACAACCCTCAACATTTTCTCTCTTGCATGTGTGTAGGCACAACTTTGTGAAGAAAAGATTATCTTGTGGGAGGCTTCACAACATGGACCGGTTGTGAGATTTCTTTGTCCTCTAGTATTTTCCCTATTCTATTTCGTAATCTGTGTTTTTTTCATAATTTTCAATATTGTTTAGCTGTTTTATAAATTCCATTGGCACATCCAGGAGTTTTTGCTCAGACTCTGCGCTCCATCCATATAGGACGATAGTGCGTTGCGCTGGTGTCCCAGCTCCGCACGCTCATCCCAAGGATAGAGGCTCTACAGAGCTATCCATAGATGCTTCTCGGGTGCTTGACACTCCTTGAATAAATCTATCATCCCCTGGCTCATCTTAGGGCCAGTTCGCAGATGTAATCGAAAGGACAATTTGTCCCTTAGGATTTGTTATCCTTGTGGTGACAAATTCCCTCAATTATATTTTGGTGAACCCAACGCGAAGAGGGATTTGTGTGTGTTTGGTTTTTATAGTATAGCTTAGTTGCTTTATTTCATTTCCTTTTCCAGTTTAGTATAGTTGTTTTACTTCTCATCACACTCGTTTAAAAACTTAAAAAATTAACAAAAAAATAAAAATTAAAAAGAATAAAACAAAGATCGAGAGCAACAAATACCTTTCTCCCTTTCACATTTTTATCTCTTACACATCAAAATAAAATAGTCCTACATATTTTTCCAAAGAATTGATAGGTGTCCCTATTCCATGATTTGGTTGTCAATCAACTTATGAGCTTTACGACCCAGATTGCGACAGGAGCCGTAGTTAGGAGGTCATCCATGAGGAGTTTCCCTCCTGATCGTTACAGTCCTCCTCTACTTGGTGCCATGTAGGGTGAGTAGTCATCCGATCCCAATGAGTTCTTGACCTCTCACAGTCTGAAATCTATCCTGACTAGGGGGCCTTCTCCTTCTAATTCACAACCTAACTCTCCTAGAAGTTCTACCCCGTCTTCCACTCTTGCTATCGATCACGATTCTGCTGTCTCTATCAATTTTGAGTAGATCAATTCTTTAGAGAAGAATCTGAGAGATTTTGAGGGATTCCTGAATCGAGAGAACATCCTCCCCCAGATCGAGAATGTTGTCATCACATTGAGAGACATGTTGATATTTGACAGGAGAGAACTGGAGATGCTGAGGGCCCTATCCATGATTGTTAAAAGCCATGTGCCCCTAGCCAAGGTACCCCCTGTGGACACCCAGTTTGATCCATTTGGGTCCTAGGTCAGTGTTAGCATCCCAGGGTTGGGAGTCCACATGGTGGCTTCCACCATCTCCAATATCAATGCCTCCTCCATTCCTTTAGGTTACACAGGTATGGCTAGTGATTCGACTACTTTTTTCGCTACTACCCATATTGCAGTTGTCTCTACCAGTACCACGTCAGCCGACATGTCGTCTGGTGGGGGAGGTGGTGCAGCTCCACCACCTCCTCTTCCGCCCACGAATTTGGTTCTGAATACCATTGTGTAGAACATGGGCTAGCTTCAGTTGCAGCTCACTTCTCTGGCTTCTGCTTCCAGCCAATCATCTGCACCTGCGTACTATAGGAAGAGCCCTTTAGACATCACTATCTTGAATACGATCCTTCCAACGGCTACCGAGTCGTTGAAGTTTGATAGGTTTAGTGGTGATGGTGACCTAAACATTCACATTGATTCATTTATGGCCATGTGTAGTGACTATCACAATCTAGACTTTGTTCTCCTTAAGCTGTTTGCTCGTTCCCTCAAAGGGATTGCGTTAGAGTGGAAATTATTTGCCTGACTATTCCATCCACACCTTTGACCAGTTGATGGATCTCTTTCTCAAGAGGTTTCAGGCTAACATAGGCAACAAGGTCATTATATCTGACCTTGTTCATTATAAGCAGAAACCAAATGAGAAGGTGATGAATTTTATCTCACGATATCAGACGATTTAAATTAAGATCCCCTTTGCCTTGTCGGATAACGACTTGCAACGTATGTTCATAGACAAACTGCAACCGATATTGAGGGAGAAGTTGTCCCTGAATCATTATCAGAACTTTGCCAGCATGTGCTCTGCCTTGATCGATTATCAACACATGGTGACACAGTCTGGAGACTCTTCTTCGAACCCTCGTGGTGGGTCCTTTCCTGACACGTCCTTAGATGGGTCTCGTAGGAATAAAGCTGTGGCTAATGTAGTGGCTAATCCTTTGATAGCTACCTCTCAATCTTCACAAAACCAAGTCTTCACAAAATTGAACGACTCTTATTTGAGTATCATGCAACAGTTGTTGTGAGACAACTTGATTAGCCTACCTGAGCCTAAACCTCTGTCAGATAGCCGACCCTACCCCCGCTGGTTTGATGGGTCAGAGTATTGTCATTACTATGATGTGCCCGGTCATGACATTGAGAGATGTTATCATCTTAAACACATTGTCCAAGACCACATCGACACTGGGGCTATCAAAGTTGACGCAAGGAAACACAAGTCGAACAAGTTCGTAGATAAAACCAATAGTGACTTGCATATCTATACCAACCCGTTTCCTCCGCACTTGACCAATGTGATTTCTACATCTGATCCAACCTTGGATGGTAGTCCATATGTCAATATGGTGACCATCACCCCTATCATCTCCCCCTTGCCTAGAAGAGGAAGGTGTCTGACATTCTTCTCTCCTTCACACTGCTCGATGCCCCATATTATGGAGAGCCTGCTCCTCTCTATATCCCTGCTTGATTGAATAGTCAAACTGTGACATGTGTGATGATTGATCCCTCCAACAAAGTGATGTCATCATAGAGGAGACACTCTTCGTGAATGGATGGCATAGGCCGGTCTATGATGAGTGCCACACTACCTTGCAGACGCACCATGGATTCTCTATCAGCCCATTGGGAAACATCACCTTGATGGTCATGGTAGGCCCCAAGGCAGTGTCCTTGATTTTTACGATCATCCCCGAGTCTGACTCAGTTTGATCTCTTCTGAGTCAGACTCGGGATCCCGTGGTTGATCGCCATGGAGGTGGTTCCTTCCATGGTTAACAAGTGCTTAAATTTTCCTCATGAGGGTGCAGTGCATGTCGTCCAAGACATTGGCTATCGACTGTTGATTGCCCATGGGGACTTCTCTTTGGATCACTTCTGGCCTACTCAAATTGGGCCAATGCTTCCTTGTGGTGATCTTTTATACCATGCGTATTATAAATACAAGATGGGGGAGTCAGTTTCTACATCGGCGCAGCCTGCCATACCTTTGTCGCCTCCTGCATCAACTTCTACACCCAAGATCCCGGTCTTGGAACAGGTTGTGCCACATGTCCCTCCATCACAGGGGGCCGAGGCTAAACCTGCTCTCACACTGAGACTTCCTCCTCTGCCTAGGACCATGCAGACCCCAATGTTGTCCTCTGTTCCTCTGACTGCACCTAGTGCAGCCAAAGAAAAGACACCTTCACTGCCAAAGTCCATGGCCCGCTCACCCTTCAAGCTTTCCATCATGGCCGATATCCGTAGGTTATCTGGCTATGCGAAAGGGAAGTGCTCATCTTGGGTTCCTTCATCTCTGCTCACATCTACATCATAGACCACATCGGTGCCTCCTATTCCTCCACTCACTACTCGAGCGAAGTAAGGCCGGGTGCCTGTTGCTATGAATATGGTGCTCATTCAAGATGTCCCTCCTGTTTTATCGGTTAGTCTTCCTCCTATCCTTGAGCCGATCCCGAAGGCCTCTCCTATGGAACATGATGCTCATGATCCATCTCAAACTACGGTTGATAGTCCCCACCTCCGTCGGAACTAGTGTGTGCATGAGCGTAAACTCTTCGAACAAGCCTAGGCTTGAGCGCATGACGATGCTTTATAGTCCACTGGTGCATCCTCCAGTGCTGCTATTTCATAGCCTATTCCTTCGGTGGCTCCCACTTTTGCACCAGTTTCAATTTTTCTTCCCGCTTCTCTAGGGACCTTTGATGACCCTCCCCCTAAGCAGGTGCAGGTCTTCATCATGCCTTCCTTGGAGCCTCCGGTTATCAATTCTCTGTCAGACACTCCACCCTTGCCCGCGCCTTTGGATATGCTGCACACGTAGGTGGTCTCCAGCGCATCTTCCACTGCTCCACCTATTCTGTCACCACTCCAACATTTGAGTTTTCTTGGGGTCCTTCATCCTGCTATGGTTGATAGGAGGCCTGACACTCATATCCCGTGTAAATGCAAGTTTGAGCAGGGCCCTGTTTCGATGACACAAGTCTTCACAGGTATATTCTTCATCCCTTTCTTTGCATGTCTCAGTGCCTGCTAGTTTGCCTGTCTCTATTTGCATGATCAAGAAGGCCCCACCTTCTCCCGAGTTCATGACTGCCCCTCTTCCTGAGGTCGATAGTCTTGTCCTTGTTCCATCTTCTCCAAGTGAGTCACCTACTTCCTCTCTGGAAGCTTGCATGTTCAGCTCCTTGGATGATATTCCAACCTTGTCTACGATCTTCACACGATCGTTGACCCTCACCTCCTTTGAGCTTGTAAATGAAGACATTGTTGCTGCTTCATCTCTTGCTCTCGCTACTGGTGAGGCCCTTGCAATAGTTCCTCTCCAAGATCGCCCCCCTCTCCCTATGACCTAGTTTGGGTGCACGAGGCTCTTCTTGAGGATGATGAACTCCGGCAATATGATCCCATCGTAAGGGATGATCGTTAGAACTTTTATTTTTCATCTCCATCTACTTGCATGTGTGTGTGGTGGTGTTCCCCTGTGCTTTGTTTATCTGTTTGTTCCCTCCCAGAGGACCCAGGTCACTCTGTAGGTACTTGGATACAAGAGATTTTCTATCCTACACATTCTTCTATTTGTCTACCTCCTTCTATTTGTCATATCTTTTTTTTTGACATTCGAGGATGACACAAAGCTTTGGGGGCATTCTTTGCTTTCTTCCATGTTGACTTGAATTTTTTTTTTATCTTTGTCTTCTTGTGCTCTTCTTCAGATCTGAGAAATTTGACACTATGACAATACACCCATCTCGCAGTGATACTATATGTCTTTTTGACACTGCTTTGGGTTCTGATGCCAAACTATAGGATCCCCCTATCCTCTTGCATTGCATCTTTTGATGTTGTGGACATTTATGTGTCACTATCTCTTGGTGGCATTCCATGGAAACATCTCACGATGTTGATGTGCCACAAATCTGTTGGCATATGTGTAGAGTTTGATGACATGATGTTATTGTATGTTGTCATTAATGTCAATATGCTGAAGTATGAACCAGTATATTGAGGAAAGCAATTGGTAAAGTGAACCGATATGTTCATGTGAACTGGTATATGCAAAAAGGTGAACTGGTATGTTGGAATGTGAACCGATATATGCAAAGTTTGTATCGGGGTTTCATTTGATATGACTACCGGTTGGTAGTCTCAGCTTCAGGGTTTCCGGTTGATGCATTTCAAGTCTATGTGATTCGATCGATGATATTATGTGATGAGTTGGCATTAAAATGAAGATTAGATCATATTGCCACATCAGCCTTGTGCGTATGAAGGATTTCCTTGAGGATCTTGCATGAAGAAGATTGATCCTATCTACCTCGGGAATGTGCGAAGTTTTAGTAAATGGTGGAGAGTGCGTGATGGGTTATCAGTTTCGAGAAGCGACAAAAAATGGACAATGGAGAATGTCTTGAGATTTGTTCAAGATTGTTTTACTCTATGCAATGTGATTAAACGGTTAGAATTGGACCGATTGTATTGATAACCTAGATTCTTAGGGTTTAGGGTTTATGCTACCGACTTAGTTGTTGTCTATAAGGTCGATGATGATTTGCATTGTGAAGTTGTTGGCAAATGTTGTGTGTGTATCCAAGTGTAGAGATACTTGATTCTTGCCAGATCAGTGCAGTGAGTTGAGATCTGCAGAGTGTGATAGCAGATGTGAAGGAACTAAAGTGGATCTGCCTTGGCATTAAGTGCTGTTATCAGATCAGTGTATTACCTATTGACTTCTAATCATTTTAGCAGTTGGAAAATCCCTTAACTGGGTAGCTTTAACAGGCTCTTTGAAAATCCTTTAATAGGGCGACTCAAAATCATTGAGTTGTTCAAATCCTCTTGCGAGGTAACCTTTAACAGGGTTCTAACCTTTAACCGGGTATCTAGCCATCCCTTAACCAGGTGATCCCTAGCATGATCGGTCCCTAGCAGAACCTATTGTAAAGTCCTTAACCAGACTAGGCTCCTAACAGAGCGGACTTTAGAAGAGTTCAAGAACAACCTGTGGGTATTCATCCCCACCGTGGTTTTTCCCAGTTGGGTTTCCACGTGAAAAATCAGTGTGTTATGTGTGATGCTTTTTCATATGATGTCTTAGTGTTTTCTATTAAGTGGTAAATCATGTTGATCCAATGGTCATTATATTTATGATGATGTATTACTTGTTTATGCATATGGGTGAAGTGGAAATGAGATAGTAGATTTTGTGAAGATCTAAATGTTACCAGTTTATGTGTTTCACAGTCTCACCGTGTTTTATCGGTAGTGCCTTGATTTAGATCGGTGATATTGTTTACTAGTTAGTGCAGTCTTTGTAGTCAAAGTGGTTTAAGAATGTTTTGGGTATACTGATTCACCCCCCCCTCTTAGTATCTGTTGTTTATTTACTATTCATAATTATTTACAATTGGTATTAGAGTGGTCCTCCAGGGCTTCTGTGTTGTAAGCTTAACCACTTGAGGAAAAGATCTTATTCTAATGATGAAGAGGGAAGGCCCTAAGTTCAACAGAGATAACTTTAAGATATGGAAGGAAAAAATGAAGATATACATTAAAAGCATGGATGCTCAACACTTGAACTATGTTGATAATACTTATGTTGTCCCTATCGGCACTCTCACCGATGATCAAAGAAGAGAAATTTAGGAGAATGGGCAAGTCATGGAAGCTCTTATCAGCAGTCTATCTGATGTTGAGTTTATAGATGTTCAAGAAAAAGACAATCCCAAAGATGTATGGGATACTTTGGAGTCTATCTATGGTGGTGATGAGCATGTGAAAAAAGATAAGGAAGAAAGCCTTAGAGGAAAGTTTGAAGACATACGAATGGTTGAAGGAGATACCATTCAACAATATGGGATAAGGATTAAAACTGTTGTTGGAGACATCAAGAGTGCATGAGGTACAATGGATGATTTGACCACTGTTAGCAAAGTTTTGAGAACCTTACTACCGGTCTATGCAATAAAGGTTGCCGCTATTCAAGAGTTGAAATCTATTGACAAGACAAAGGTGTCCCTTGATTCTATCATTGCTAAGTTGACCGCATATGAGCTAAACAATTATGATGGTAGTGTTCAGAAGATTGATTTAGCCTTTAAAGCATCTATTGCACTATCTAGAAAGGGTAAAGAAGCCAGTACCAGTTGTGAACCAAGACAAAGAAGAGATATGGATGATGAGGAGATCCTGATGGAATTTGAAGCTCTTTTTGCCAAGAGACTTCCTAAGGGAACTGGAAAATATAGAGGTAAGCTCCTCTTGAAATGCTTTTCTTGCAATATGATAGGACACATTACTATAAACTGTCCCAATAGTGATAATAAGGACAAAATAGAGAAGTTTAAAAAGTTCAAAGGAGGAAATAGGAGAAATTGTCTTGTTGCAGTTGATGAAGGTGTCAGTGATGATGAATTAGAAGATGAAGAAAGTGAAGACATAGTGTTTGTAGCCATTAAGGAAGATGTGTCAGACAAGAAGGCTCTTGTCTCCTACTTTGATAATTCTAATGAGTGGATTATTGACAGTGGTTGTTCTCACCACATGACTGGTGACCGGAGAAAGTTGTTGTCTCTAGAAGAGTATGATGGAGGTGTAGTCCGATTTGGTAATGATGCACCTTGTATGGTAAAAGGAAAAGGGTCCATCTCTTTAAATGGGAAAATCAGTGCTGATAATGTGTATTGGGTAGAAGGTCTCAGGCATAACCTTTTGAGTGTTGCTCAGCTGAATGATAAAGGGCTCACTTTGGAATTCAAAGATAGGGTATGCAAAATCAAAGGAAAGAATGGTGAACTGATGGCCACCGGTATATAGACCAAAGGTAACCTATTTCAGTTAAATACAAATATCAATCAATGTCTAATGGCTAAGTTTGATGACAATTGGATATGGCATAAGAGACTCTCCCATGTTAATTTTGATAACATTGTGAAGGTGAGTAAGATCAAGGCAGTTAGAGGATTGCTTGTGCTGAACAAACCGGAGAATCCTTTGTGCAGATAATGTCAACTGGGGAAAATGTCTTCCTGAACCTTCAAAGGTAAATCTTTCATAGCAGATAATTTACTTGATCTTGTGCATACTGATTTGTGTGATCCTATGAAAACTAGGAGTGTTTAGGGAGATAGGTACTTTATGATTCTCACTGATGATTTCTCAAGAATGATGTGGGTCACATTCTTGCAAGACAAGTTTGAAGCTTTTGGAAAGTTTAAAGCCTTCAGAGCACTAGTTGAAAATGAAAGTGGTAAGAGGATCAAATGCCTTAGAATCGATCAAGGAGGTGAGTTCACCTCTAGAAAATTCAATAAGTACTGTGAAGAGGATGGAATCAAGAGGCAAGTGTCTGCCCCTCAGACTCCACAACAGAATGGCCTAGCAGAAAGGAACAACCAGACTGTAGTTGAAGCAGCCAGAACAATGCTGATTAAGGGGAAGGTCGCTCACACTTTTTGGAGAGAAGCAGTGAGCACTGCAGTCTACACTATGAAATGGGTACTCATCAAGAAAGGTAAGGATAAAACTCCTTATGAGTATTGGACGGGTAAAACTCTAGTGGTAAGCTACTTTAGAGTGTTTGGTAGCAAGTGTTATATCAAGAGGAGTGAACACCAGAGCAAGTTTGAGGCAAAATGTGATGAGGGAATATTCCTAGGGTATTCCATCAAGAGCAAAGCTCTCAAGTGTTTTAAAAATACGACTAAAAGAATTGTTGAAAGTATCAATGTTAGAGTTGATGAAACCTCTGAGAAACCTGAGGAAACCGGAAGTGAGCAAGCAGTAGATGAACTGGTTGTAGCCTTCTGGGAACCGGTTGCAAAACAACCAAGTACACGTAACAATGCTTCTACACTAGTAGTTGCTGATGTAGATGAAGATGAAGATGAGGATGGAGAGGAAAAGCAAGAGGAATCGACCAAGATCATTCCTAGGTATGTAAAGCTACATCATGATCCAAAAAAAATCATAGGAGATAAGGATGCATGAATTCTTACAAGAAGAAAGGTCAGAGAAAGTTCTTGCTTGATCTCTGAATTTGAGCCTAAAATATTTAAAGAGGCACACAAAAATGAAGACTAGATTAAGGCTATGGAAGAGGAACTTGACCAGATAGAAAAGAATGGTACATGGTCTTTGGTACCCAGACCGGAGCATAAAAATGTTATTGGTACCAAATGGGTCTTCAGAAACAAGCTGAATGAAGATGGCACAGTGGTAAGAAACAAAGCAAGATTGGTATGTAAGGGATATGCTGAAGAAGAAGGAGAAGACTAAGGAGAAACCTTTTCTTCAGTAGCTAGATTGGAAGGAGTTCGAATGCTACTTGCATATGTAGCCTTTAAGGGATTTAAAGTGTATCAGATGGATGTAAAATCTGCATTCCTGAATGGAATACTTGAAGAGGAAGTATATATAGAGTAACCAGATGGGTTTTCCCTATTAGAAGATAGTGATATGGTGTGTAGGATACATAAAGCCTTGTATGGATTGAAGCAAGCACCTAGAGTATGGTATGAATGTTTACACTCCCATCTTGTGAAGATTGGATTTGAAAGAACGAGTGAAGATAACAATATCTATCTTAAGTCAGAAGGAGATCAGATTCTGATTTGTGAAGTGTTTGTTGATGACATAATTTTTGGTGGAGATGACAAGATGAGTCATGCATTTGTAGATGAAATAAAGAAGGAATTTGAGATGTCACTGATTGGAGAGATTAAGTTTTTCATTGGACTACAGATTCAACAAATGAAAGATGGAATCTTTATCACTCAATACAAGTATGTCAAAGAGGTGTTGAATACCTTTGGCATGGAAGAAAGCAAAGCGGTTGGTACATCGATGGTGACCGATTGTAAATTGTCAAAAGAAGATGACTCAGCGTTGGTGAATGAGAAAGATTACCAGTCAATGATTGGTAAGTTGCACTATATAGTACACAACAGACCAGACATAACACATGTAGTGGGCATTGCTGCACGTTTGCAGAAAAGTCCAAGAGAATCCCACCTGGTAGCAGTCAAACGGATTCTTAGATATCTGAAGGGAACTATAGACTGTGGATTGTGGTATCCATATAGTAATAATTTCAACCTCAAAGTGTTTACTGATGCTGATTGGGCTGGTAATGTGGATGACCGAAAGAGCACAACCGGTGGTGCATTCTTTCTTGGTGGTAGACTAGTCTCATGGATGAGCAAAAAGAAGAGTTGTATCTCTTAGTCTACAACAAAAGCAGAATATGTAGCAACATTTATGAACTGCACTCAAACAATTTGGATAAAGCATGTATTAAGTAGTTTCAAAGTCCCTGTATCTGAACTGGTGAGTATATTTTGTGACAACACTAGTGCAATTAATATTTCCAAGAATCCGGTATTGCATGCTAGAACCAAGCACTTCGAGCTCAAGTATCATTTCTTGAGGGAGAAAGTTCAGAACAAAGAGGTTCTATTGGAATATGTTTCCAGTAAGGAGCAGTTAGCAGATATATTCACCAAGCCTCTACCGAAGGCTACATTTGTCTATCTAAGAGGTGAATTAAGGGTGCTGTCCCTTCAAGAGGTGAACTAAAGGTATGTGCTCCACATCAGTCAGGTATTGCATTGTCAAATCTTTTCAGGATTGGTGTATTGAAGGATGCTACTCTTCAGGGGGAGCAACATAGTGAAATATAGATGTATGTGCCTCCACTTTGGCATTGTTGTCAAAGGGGGAGAAGATTTGAAATAGAGAAGATATCTGCAATATTGAAGACATAATATTGAAGAGATTGGGGAGAAGATGTGAAGCGAAGAGATATCTTTGTATATTACCATCAATGCCAAAGGGGGAGATTGTTGGCATATGTGCAGAGTTTGATGACATGATGATATTGTATGTTGTCATTGATGTCAATATGCTAAAGTATGAACCAGTATATTGAGGAAAGCAATTGGTAAAGTGAACCGGTATGTTGATGTGAACCGGTATATGCTAGAAAGGTGAACCAGTATGTTGGAATGTGAACCGATATATGCAAAGTTTGTATCGGGGTTTCATTTGATATGACTACTGGTTGGTAGTCTCAACTTCAGGGTTTCCAGTTGATGCATTTCAAGTCTGTGTGATTCGACCGAAGATAATTTTGTGATGAGTTAGCATTGAAATAAAGATTAGATTGTATTGCCACGTCAACCTTGTGCGCATGAAGGATTTCCTTGAGGATCTTGCATGAAGAAGATTGATCCTATCTACCTCGGGAATGTGCAAAGTCTTAGTAAACGGTGGAGAGCACGTGATGGGTTATCAGTTTCCAGAAGCGACAAAGAATGAATGATGGAGAATGTCTTGAAATTTGTTCAAGGTTGTTTTACTCTATGCAATGTGAATAAACGGTCAAGATTGGACTATTTGTATTGATAACCTAGATGCTTAGGGTTTAGGGTTTATGCTACCAACCTAGTTGTTGTCTATAAGGTCGATGATGACTTGCATTGTGAAGTTGTTGGCAAATGTTGTGTGTGTATGAAAGTGTAGAGATGCTTGATTTTTGCTAGACCAGTGCAATGAGTTGAGATCTGCAGAGTGTGATCATAGATGTGAAGGAACTAAAGTGGATCTGCCTTGGCATTAAGTGCCGTTACCAGATCAGTGTATTACCTATTGACTTCTAATCATTTTAGCAATTGGAAAATCCCTTAACTGGGTAGCTTTAACAGGCTCTTTGAAAATCCTTTAACAGGGTGACTCAAAATCATTGAGTTCTTCAAATCCTCTTGCGAGGCAACCTTTAACAGGGTTCTAACCTTTAACCGGGTATCTAGCCATCCCTTAACCAAGTGATCCCTAGTAGGATCGGTTCCTAGTAGAACCTATTGTACAGTCCTTAACTAGACTAGGCTCCTAATAGAGCGGACTTCAGAAGAGTTCAAGAACAACTTGTGGGTATTCATCCCCACTGTGATTTTTCCCAGTTGGGTTTCCATGTGAAAAATCAGTGTGTTATGTGTGATGCTTTTTCATGTGATGTCTTAGTGTTTTCTGTTAAGTGGTAAAGCATGCTAATCCAGTGGTCATTATATTTTTGATGATGTATTACTTGTTTATGGATATGGGTGAAGTGGAAATGAGATAGTAGGTTTTGTGAAGATCTAAATGTTACCAGTTTATGTGTTTCACAGTCTCACCGTATTTTACCAGTAGTGCCCTGATTTAGATCGGTGATATTGTTTACTAGTTAGTGCAGTCTTTGCACTCAAAGTGGTTTAAGAAAGTTTTGGGTATACTAATTCACCCTCCCTCTTAGTATCTGTTGTTTATTTACTATTCATCATTATTCATCAAACTCTTCTTCTCCTTAGAATGAAATGCCTTCCATCCATATCATTCTAAGGGGGGGGGGGGTATCATATCATCATTTTTGCATTTGTGCCTTTATTTTTATGCTTTTTCATGCATTCTCTTTATCATGTGTGCCTAGGTGGGGGCCAAACCACTTGATTGGTTCTAAAGATTGCCTACATGGGGGCTAAACCATGTTTCCAATCTGCATCGTCTTTCTTGCCTTGGTAGAGGCCAATCTACTATGTTCCAATTCCAATTGCCCTATCGCATGGCAATCTATCATGTTGCTACCCATGCCAACTAACTTATCTGCCATATCACATGGTGATCCAGTGCCTTGCTACCCATGCCAGTATATCATTTTGCTCTATCATATGGTTATCCATATCGACGTTCCAATCTACCCTATCATATGGTTATCCATGTCGATGTTTCAATTTGCCCTATCATATGGTCATCCATACCAGTTTATCACGCCCTATCATATGGCTCTCGACATGGAGTATCATGCTACCTATATCGGCATATCTTGTACCAATGAAAACCACCCTATCTTGTATCTTTTTGTCATTAGGGACTTTCCTCTACGATGAGGCTTGTTCTTGTTGCATTTTGTTCCAACTTCTTTATCATATCTTATCATCCATTAGGCTAGACTGCAACTAGCGTGTTATTGATGTTCCAAGTACTTATTTCTGTTCCAAAATTCTAGCATTATATCACTCGGGGAAACTTCATCTGATCAATGAGCATCTGCTTCCCTATCATGATAATTTCTCCTCTTCACCTTTTCTACCTTTCCTACTTTAGCTTCGCATCTCTTAACATAGACATGCTTGCTAAAGTGGGGTAAAATGTAGAGTAGGAAATATCACCCTCATCACCTTTAGTGACAATTATGACATGTGGTGCCTCCCCCATGCTGCTTGGAGGACAGGTTCGCCAACTTGTCCTTTTGTCCACTGAAGAAGTCTATGTCAGCCTCCTTAGAGGCATTACCAACTTTGTAGATCTGACAGATTCACAGGATGCAGACACGATGCAGAGTCATTCGCACGACGTGCTACCGTCCCGCCAACCTACCAATCAGCAGGTGGCCATTGGGACGTTAGAACCCGTTCCAGGAAGGAATTGTAATGCCTCCCTGTGCGGCCACCAACATTCAGACTCGTCCCTTAGCCTATATCCTTGGTTTTGGGATATTTCAAAAGGATCTTTTTGGTAGATTGAAGACTTACACTTGGAAATTGAAGCTCTTGGAGACACCACCACCATTGTTGCAAAATCATCAAGCTACCAAGTTTATCAAGCATTCCAACACTTGCCAAGCACTAGGGGGGTAATCTAACTCTATCTTGCACTTCCAATATCTCGTTTATTTTCCAATTACCAAATAGCATTGTATTGTCTTTGTCTTTGTCTTTACATTCTTCTTTATCAACTTCTTCATCATCTTCTTTTCCCATGGCTTTTTGGATTTTCCGTGGATGTGGAAACACCAAAATGGGGTTTGACTTAGGCGAGCTCCAAAACACAGCCCCCAACATTTTCTCTCTTGCATGTGTGTAGGCATAACTTCGTGAAGAAAAGATTATCTTGCAGGAGGCTTTACAATGTGGACCGGTTGTGAGATTTCTCTGTCCTCTAGTATTTTCCATATTTTGTTTTATAATCTGTGAACTTTTCATTATTTTTAATATTGTTTAGCTTTTTTATAAATTTTGTCAGCGCATCCAGGACTTTCTGCTTGGACTCTGCGCTCCATTCATACAGGACGATAGTGCACCACACTGGTGTCCCAGCTTCGCACGCTCGTCTTGAGGACAAAGGCTCTGCAAAGCCGTCTAGAGACGCTTCTCGGGTGGTTGGCACTCTTTGAATAAATCTCTCATCCATTGGCTCACCTTAGCGGCAATTCTTAGAGATAATCAAAAGGACAATTTGTCCTTGAGGATTCATCATCCTTGAGATGACAAATTCCCTCCGTTACACATCTGTAAAGATTGCAAAGAAGAAAAAAAAGAAGATTGATTCTAATTGTGAGTTCGAGAAGGAAGATGGTGATGCATTTATTGCAACTTTGGTGACTCATGCAGGTAATGATGCTTGGTTAATTGAATCAAGTGCATCTTTTCATATGACTGCCAATAGAGGTTGGTTTTCTAAATATGAAGAATTTAATGGAGGTAAGGTGTACTTGGGTGATGATTCACATTTAGACATTGTTGGTCGAGGTAAAGTTAGAATCAAGTTTTCTAATGGTAGAATAAAAATGATTAATGGTGTGCTGCATTTCCCTAGTTTAAAATGAAATCTGTTATATGTGAGCAAATTGATAGATGCGTTTGTGCAGGTAGTCTTTTTTGACGCAAGATGTAAGATGATTAAGGGTGCTATGGTAATTGGTAGAGGTGTCAGGTTCGACACTTTGTATAAGCTAGATGCATACACTGTTGAGTGTAATAGCACTTATGTGAAAAGTAAATCTATGGAAGATTTGGGTTTCACCTTCAACAAATGGAAATGGATTTTGGGTACTTAAGGGTACTCTTTCTTCTGAAGCAAAGTTACCTGCAGAGAAGACTATGTTATGGCTTCAGAGGCTTAGCCACATTGGAGAAAAGGGTCTAAGGACCTTGAAAAATAAAAACCTTGTTGAAGGTTTGAATGACTATAATCTTGACTTTGATTTTTGTGAGCATTGCATTTATGAAAAACAAAACTGTGTTAATTTTTACTCGATTTCTCATAAAATTTGTGGTGTTTTGGATCTTATTCATTCTGATGTGTTTGGTCCACATATTATGTTTCATTTATTGATGATTTTAGTAGAAGGACATGGGTATATTTTCTAAAGAGTAAATCTAAAGTTTTCAGTTGATTTAAATAATTTAAAGCAATGGTTGAGTTGTAGACTGGAAAGAAAATTAAAAGTTTGAGGACTGATAATGGCGATGAATTTTTCTCTAATGATTTTGATAGATTCTGTAAAGATTGTGGCATTAACAGACAAAAGACAACTCCGTATTCTCCATAATAGAATAGAGTTGCAGAAAGAATGAACAAGACACTAATGGAGAAGACTAGGAGTATGCTGAGTGGTGCTGGTCTAGAACAAAATTTTTGGGCTGAAGCTATTGCCACTTCTTGCTACTTAATTAACAAGTCTCCTACATCAACCCTTGTTGATAACACGGCTATGGAAGCATGGTCGGGTCACAAGCCTTCATTGAGACATCTTAGAGTTTTTGGTTGTGAGGCATATGCACATGTACCAAAGGAGAAGCAATCAAAGTTGGAGAACAATGATATGAAATGTATCTTCATTGGGTATAATTATGGTGTGAAAGGATACAAGCTTTGGTACCCTATTAAATAAAAAGTAATTCATAGTAGAAGTGTTATTTTAGAGAAATTAAGTCTCCTTCTGTTACATTGCAGCCATAACATACTAAAAAGGAAGATGTGATTCAATTTCCTTACACCTGAAAGAGTTGAATCGAGACCCCTAGATAGAAAAGAAGTTGAGGAGAGCTTGTCTAGCTTTGAATCTTCAGAAGAGGAGGAAGAACCTCCAACTCAGCTTGTTTGAAGGTCTACAAGACATAGACAACCACCTGAAAGGTATTCACCTGATGATTGGAGATGTATTTTTGCTTTGAATACTAATATGGATGAACCAAAATCTATAGAAGAGGCATTAGGTATGAATGATGTAGAATCCTGGAAGATTGCTATGAAATAAGAAATGAAAAATTTGAAAAATAATGATACATGAGATCTTGTACCATTTTCTCAAAGATGAAAGCCTGTTGGTTGAAAATGGGTGTTCAAGAAAAAGATTTGTTCAGATGGAACCATTAAGAAGTATAAAACAAGGTTGGTTGCAAAAGGCTACTCTCAGGTTGAGGGTGTTGATTATGGTGAGACATTTTGTTTTGTTGCCAAAATGACATCCATTAGATTTTTGCTTTCTATTGTTGCTGCTTATGATTTAGAGGTTGAGAAAATGGATGTGAAAACTACTTTCCTTCATGGTGATTTGGAGGAGAATATTTATATGACACAACTGGAGCACTATGTGGTGAAAGGTAAAAGTAAGTTGGTCTGTAAATTAAATAAATCCTTGTATGGCCTCAAACAGAGTCCTAAAATATACCCGAAATTTAATACATGTGTTGAGTTTGGAGTTTGAACATTATAAATCAGATCATTGTGTGGAGTTTGGAATTTGAGCATTGTATGTTGATGACATGTTATTCATTGGTAAAGGGAAATGTATGGTTTCAGAACTAAAGTCTCACCTCGCTGCTAAATTTGAAATGAAAGATCTTGGTGCAGTGAAACACATTCTTGGGATGGAAATTAGAAGAGATAGAGTGAACAGAAAGCTATGGCTAGGCCAAAGTAAGTATGTGAATTCAATGTTACAAAGGTTCCACATGCAGGATTGTAGACCATTATGTGTTCCTTTTTATAGTTGGAACGAAATTATCTGCTGCAAATTGTCCTACATCCCAATCAGAGATGGAAGACATGAGAAGAGTGCCTTACAAAAGTATAGTTGGAAGTTTGATGTATGTTATGGTTTGTACTAGACTAGACATTGCCCAAGCAATGAGAGTTCTGTCCAGATATATCTAATCCTGGTAGAGTTCATTAGGATGTAGTCAAAAGAGTCTTTAGATATATGAAGGGTAGCTAAGAGTATTCTTTGTGTTATCATGGTAATTTAGTCCGAGATGTGATTTCCCTTGATATTCATGGTTATGTGGATTCATACTGGGCAGTTGATATTGATAACATAAGATCCACTAGTGCTTATGTGTTTACTTTATTTGGTGGTACAATTAGTTGGATGACTAAGAGATAGGCTGTGGTTGCTTTGTCCACTACTGAAGAAGAGTATATGATAGCTACTCATGCTTGTAAAGAGTCCATTTGGCTTAAGAGACTATGTTCAGACATTGGAATAAAACACATATCCGTGACAATTTATTGTGATAGTCAGAGTGTGATCCGCCTAGCTAAGAACCTGACATTTCATGCCCAAACCAAGCACATTGATGTTCAGTATCATTTTGTTAGAGATATGGTTGAATATGGTAGGGTGAAGTTGGTTAAGGTAGAAAATTTGATGAATTTTGTAAATGATTTAACTAAGATTGTGAGCATAGAGAAGTTCAGATGGTGCTCAGAGTCTATGGGCCTCATAGACCCTAGCAATTGATTTATTATGTTGATACTCCCTTTGCTCTTGCAAGGTGTTGGATAAGTGAGAGATTTGTTGGGAAATTATTATCTAGCCAACCAAAATCTTTGGGGAGAATTTTGCACCATTTTGTGCTCAAATGAAAACTTACTATAAATAGTAAACTCATGTAAATGCAAGGTTGAGACACCATACATCTCAAGATCACAACTAGTTTTGAAGATATTAAATTTTTCATTTGGGAGGGGTCCAATGAAAGGTTTATATTTAATTTTGAGGACTTTAGAGGCCCCAAAATACCTTGAAAACATGGCATAAACAACATAGCACTTTACAAAGTAATAGAGCACTTTGTGAGATTTTCGATGCTTCAAATAGTTCGTCAATAGGATACACGGTACTCAAGTTATGGCCTCCGAAAGCTTGTACTCCTTAAATAGGAAATATAAAATACATTGGACACATAAATGAGCTATAAAAAGGGAGGGACATGTCATAGGGCATCTAGAAGGGATATAAGGTCAGCTACACCTTATTGTGTGGTTTTAGCCCATGGTTTTGTAATACTATTTGACGGTTTCTTGTATTGTATCTCCAATATATGAGGTGTGTGAGATAGAGGTTGTGTGTAAGAGTCTTATGACTATTGAGTTACCTCTGAATCTCTGATTAGTGGTACTCCTATGAAGAGATTTCTCTGCAAGTATATTGTAATTTGTTTTGATTGCAAAATAATATATTGGGTAGCTTTTGGAGTGTGGGGTTTTTCTCCTGAAAGGGTTTTTCCAACATAAATCACTGTGTTATGGTTTGAATGTTATTATATCTATTTTTGTTTTCTGTAACTATTGTGATGATCTGTAAAAGTTTTTGCATTACCCTCCTCTCAAGGTTAGTGTAGGAAGTTGTTTTGCTACTTAACTTCCATACAGTTATGACTCTATGTGGGAAAGGTTCTATTGACATTGATGATGTTACATTTCATGATGCATTATGTGTTCCATCTTTGTCCTCTAACCTTCTCTCCATCTATTAGATTACTCACAATAGGACAGGGAAGACAATTGAGTTCACCCGAGATTCAATGCACATCAGAGACAGTGAGACTATCAATATGTTTGCAACAGGGATAGTTGATCACTCTTCTCGCTTGTACTCTTTCTCTCATTTTGGTCCACCATCTCCACTATCAGAGAATCACTCTCTTTCTTCAAGAGAGCATGTTGAGGTGAATTCAGGTAACTTGAACTTGTGTGTTGTTCCTGAGACCACTGTTGTGACTTCTACACCTCCACCTCCTGTTGAGATTGTTTCTATTCAACAAGATTCCTCTTTAGCATAGCCTTACATTGTAGCTCCATGCATTGAGCCACCTATTCCAATTGTTGAGGATATTTATGAGGATGTTCATTCCCTCTCAGATGACAAATTTAGCACATATGTTGTCCCACCATCATTGGGGATTCCATTACAACATCATCATACATTCTCCTTTGAGCATCATCTAGGCCTTCCAGTTTCACCTCCCGTTCAGGGGTATCCTCTTTTTTGTCCGCAAACTTTGTTTCTTCCGTATTGGACACACATTGCTTTGACTATCAATATAGGGGTTCTATCATTCTGGGGGGGCTTTGGAGTCTCAAACCTCTCTCATGGGGGGGTTGGTTGTATACATGTTCTTGAGAGAGTCTCTTGAGACATGCACTTGTACTTTCATTTTTCCATCTTTTTTTGGACATGAGTTTTTTCCCACTGGGTTTTCTCCTTTTCTCCACTTTACAGAGATTTTCATGTTGTGATTGGGTACCTCATCAAGCCTTGTTGCTAGGACCCAAATTTGCATTGTTGCATGTAGTTTCATTTTTTTGCATGTAGTTGCTTTCATGCACTTAGCTTTTTGGCTACTCCCTAAATTCATCTTAAGGGAGGCTATTACAGTAAAAGGTTTTATTTACTTCATTAATTTAATCATTTTGATTAATTATTTAAGTCACCTTTTCTTTTTTCACTTAAGCTAAATTTAGGAAGCTTTTTTAGGCATTTAATAATTATTTTATTTCATGCATTCAACCCTTAGGGTTTTCTTTAGGGTTTTGATCTCTTTTATTAATAGATTGATCTTATTGTAATTATTCATTTTGGCAAGTTAATTCAATTCTGATTCTTCTTGCAATTGTCTCCAATTATTCTTGCACTCTCTTGTTTGTAGGTTTTTATCTTGTACATAGCAGGTATTTGCATGCAGGTGATTATTGGGCACTGTGAAGTTCATCAATCATGAATTCTATCATAATTCATTGTCGACCTTTTAAAAAGTTGTGGTATTTATGAAACTCTAAACTCTATCCATCAAGGTACAATCTTTGTCCACTACAAACACAATGTCTTGCACATATTTGTGGACTATATTGTATGATAACCCTTCTCTACTTTGCAATTGTTGGAAAGATTTGAAGAAGCCCCAATATATCGCTATATAGCTAGCATCTTTGAAGTGAAGCACATTCTTGTTTATTTGAGTTGTCATTGATTTGTTATTTTTTTACTAGGTTTTCTTAGAGAATGCTAGTAATGAATTCATAAAATAAAATGCTAGATAGATAATGAGAGTACCATACTCAAATTGATAGAAAGTGTTATTTGTGTGTCAGATGTTCTCAAGTAGTTGGTCTAGTAGGACTTTGAACAACATTGTCTGTCCCTTCAACTACTATTTCGTGTGCCGTGTAAATATATATGGTAATTATCGGGCCCTTTAGTTTGTGTAGTAGATTTTTGAAGCTATACTCGTTGTGGTAAATGATATTGGAAGGTTTATGATTTTTGTAAAACTTAGGCTTCTCCTATCATAGATGGCATTAATTAGCTCAATAAATTTGTCATTGTTATGACCTTTTTGGAAGGTACCCCCGCCTTTTGTATTTGTCCCCTTTATGACATATATACCTTCTTTTGTATTTTGGTAGGATTGTTTAAATACATGAATCATGAATTTGTTTGAGGACTATCTTTATTTATCCTTCTTTGAAAAGTTTGGGAGTCTTTCAACACATCTAAATTTTTGCCAATTTGTTGGTATTATGGTAACTATTGAGCTTGCTTGGGTTGGAGTAGCATTTGCTAGAGTGATTCAAAAGTTGCAGTCAATCTTTGAGAGCGATGCTGAATGTACTTTCATACATCTTCGGTGCTTATCACATCAATTGGTACCTATGAGAATGTACCATTTGGTTCTACCTTCATTGATTTATATAGGAACTTATATTGTTGGTTGTGACTTTGGTAGACATCTATGAGAGTAGGGTTTTCCATTGTTACATCATAAATCCTTGAAATGGTATACATGATTTGCATAGGAGTTTAGATTTTTGAAGTAGGAATTTGTGATTTTTAGTGACTTGGATTCTTGTTTTCTCATGATAAGACTTTTTTTAATTACATTTGTTTGTGGCTTTCTCTTTCTTTTGTAACCATTACTTTTTTGTGGCTAATTTTCTATTGGTGTGACTTAGTTATATCTTTATTTGTAATTCAAATTTTGTTTTTCAAGTTAGTTGATGCTGAAGTTTTAACCTTGCCTCATTTACATATCCTACCAATAATTTTCCTTCTAATGTTTTAAGTTTTACCATGGCTAAATGAGATATTTCCTTTGTGTGATATGGTCCTAGCCATCTTATCTTTCACGTTTTCTTGAATTTGCTATCATAGGTTGGAACCAATTCACCTTTGTTAAATGTTATATATCTTATGTTCTTATTGTGCCATGTTCTTTGACATTTACAATTTATATGGTATACATTTCCAATGGTCTATTTTTATCTAACTTAGCAAGTTTTTCAATCTTTTAGTCTAAGGAGTCATCTTCAATCAACCGTAGAGCAACCGTGGTATGTTGATTTGGTATTATGAAATCCATAGGTAGATTAGCCATTCCATATACCTTTGATGGGTAGGTGGGAATAGTTAAAGTTTTTAAATGATAACTTGGTTGATCTTTTATAGTTGGTCTTGTATGCCACTGGTATCTTAGAAAATTTGAAAACCCAATCTGATGTGTTTCCATTGCACATTTTGGTTATTGAAGTACCTATACTTTTGTTTATGCTTTGCTCCATTTTCTTGTGGATGATATGGAGTGCCTAACCATAAAATTAATTGGGAGTTTTATAATTTCCTTATTAACAAAATATTTTCTTTGATCATTAGTAATGCTTAATGGGCAACTAAAACTAGTTATAATATTTTTATAAATAAATTTTGTGCTGGTTTTAGTAGTGTAGTCCTTGGTTGGTTCTATTTCTATCCATTTTATAAGATATTCTACTCCTATAATAGTCAATCATTTCTCAATAGCTAGAGGTACATCATGAAAAACTTCAGGGCATGATACATATCCCCTACACCACACCATTTAATGACTAAAAAGATCCTATGCTATGATGTACAAGTGATTATGTGAGTCCTCAAAATACCACAAGGATATATGAGACATATTTATGAATAATAGCTCATCACAAGTGTGGGTTGGGAATGTCTACTAGGTTACTCAAATCAACCCCACACTCCCGATTTGAAATCACCTAAACATTGAAGATTTGCTAAAGATGACATGACTAGATTGGGGTAAAATTTTTATTCTCCCACCTTTATATACCTTTCCAATTAATGTGGTTGAGGTTGTCCTCAGGTTGATGAAATCTGTAGGTATACCTCCTAAAATATAGGATATGTTAGGCATTTCTAATGTTTAGGATCACACGAAGTGCAACGAGATAACACACGTGTAGGTTAGCACTCCTAGAATAACACAACATGACAAATTATTTCATGATTTTTGATCCTCAAGCTCATGGAATAGGGCATGGGGAGAGCATATGTCAATGAAGAACCCCAAACACAACACATAAATTAATTGACCCTCTTTCAAAATGAAGTGTGCTTAAATTAGTAATAAAAGACATATATTTGACCATGAACCTACACAGAATAATATTAATTAATATGTATAAATTCATTGATCTTTGACTAAAAAATAGGTTGCACAAATGTGGTTAGCATGATCACGAGTAGTCCAAGTTAGTGGATTAGTAGTGAAATTGCAAACAATTAGACTAAATTAACTAAAACTAAAAGTAGTATTATACCTAATGCATTAATGTTAGAATATATGATATTCATCCCTATATTCACTTATTCATCTCAATTTGTCTACAGGTGACTATTTAGTGCATTCACTAAATAGGGTTAGATTTTGCTACGAATTTTTGGAATTTCCCAAGTGTGATAGTAGATTATCCAACAACATATTAAATCATCTGGGTATGAATTCACATTGATGCACAAAATTTATTATCTTCATGAAATTATCCGTAGTTCATTCACACAATTATATGTAGGTTCACCTTTCTATGGATTGATTTTGCCTTAATTCTTGCAACACAAAGGTTAGACTTACTGGCTCACACATGCACCTTAGTAAAGTCACATTTGCCCATTTGGAGATTGCATTTTCCCAAATAGAAACACATTCACCTTTTATAAATATCCAAATTTTGATTAGTCTACTTGTTATGTGGGTCTCATTGAGCATGCCATAAATATGTATATGAAAACCAAGTCAAAGTGAGTGAAATTATAATAAAATCAAATAACATAATGCTAAAAAATACTCACAATTGGGACAAGAAATTAAAAAAACGTATATTTTATTGAAATTAAAGTATATTAGACTCCATTTTGTGTTGATTTTCCCATGACGATTTTTTGCAATGTTTGCTCACTAACAATTTCGATAGCATAACAACACTTGATTGCAAATGAAGTTAGAGAAAGATAAAATTGTTAAGTCATGGATATATATGATATTGGATGAAGAGGATAGAGGGCTAGGATGAGCTCAAATGATAAAGGGCTAGGATTGATTAGGTTGTCACAAAGCATGAGATTATTCCAAGTGGCACATGGATGATGAATGAGAGGGAGATGGGTACTTCAGAGTGTGAGAGGATATCTTGACATAAGGGAATATCTATCCTCACACTCCAAATGGGGAGGCATGGAAGGAATAAAGGATTTAAAAATTATTTTGGAGTACTTGAGGGGACAAAGCCCATGTTCTTGATGTGATGGGGAGATTTGACCTCACTTAATCAAGCATTAAGTGTGTGCAAATGGTTAAGGGGGTGATTTAAATTAGGTTAGGGATGCTAATGAAAATAGTTGGAGAATGTGTTATGTGAGAGAAAAAATGAATAAATAAAACTTATTTAATTAATTTTTGCAAAAAAGGGGATAGGGATAAGGGTAAATGATTAAATTTAATTATTTACCTTGGGCTAGGCATTAGGAAAATAGATAATATTACTTAAATAATAAGATATTATTTAATTAATATAAATGACGAGGATTTAAATGAAATAGGAGTAAATTGTTCAACTGTGAATGGTCAATTTTAGGTGTCTATAAAACTATTTTGGTGATTCAAAAATAGTCTAAGAGTAGTTGGAAGAACTAGTGTAGGAGAAGGAAGAGATGTGGGAATGTTAACATTTTTCTTTTTTTGTGTGTATTATATATGTAGTCTCCTAATGTGTAATTAGTAGTAAGAGATATATTAGAAGTAGTGCATTTAGTAATATGCACATAATAACTTGGAGATCATTGTCTATTAGAACATCGTGAATGTTATTGATTTATTTTCTTTTTCTCTATAGAAATAGATTTTAGGTTTTTTAGGTGCATTGGGAGAGCAAGAAAGGCCATATTAATAAATTTTTAGAATCATCATGAGATGTAAAAGAACTTAAAAAAGGGTTTGAATTAGGAGAGAGAATAGAAATACATGAAGAGGAGTTTAAAGAAGCATTATTTTTAGAACAGGGTATTTGTTATAAATCATTAACTTCATCTAAAGTGCTAAAATCATCTTTATAAAATATATTATCAAATGCATGGAAGGTTTGGAGAAAGAGATATAACATGGTAGGATATCATGCATCACCAAACTTAGAGATAAAAGAGTATAGAAGATATAAATGGTTGAAAATAAGTGTTTAAACAAAACTCTTGTTTACCAAAATGTATTATGAGAAGGTTGTGTATAAAAAAGAATAATTTGATAATAAAATTCTTATACTACCTCAAATGAAACAAAACCTCTATATTATCCTATAGAAATAAGATGTTTTTATAATAAGAAAGAAGAACACATTTTAAATTGAGATTGTTAGTCACTATTAAACCATAGACCCTTGAGAAGACAAAAATTAGAATTTATAGAAAGTACAGAGAATATTAAAATCTTATTCTAATTAGGAATGAAAGTATAGATACAAAGGAACTTGGTAATAGGCACAACAATATTTTTTCCTAGGACACTATCTTGTCACATAGATGTCCTTGTGTTGTGTTGTCATCCTTCACAACTCACTCTAAAATCTCTCAAAATGCACATGACTTAGGTACTATAATCACCCCAACCTACATATACATAGAGGTAAAAAATTATTGATTCTGTTTAAGGGTTTTCTCAATAAACCCTCATTTTGGTCTTTCGACCTCCACCAATAACTCCGATAATTGACACAATGAATACATTTAAATCCTAGATACATTTAGATTAAAAGTAGATAAAATAGATAGATTGATAATGATGTCAAACCTTGTATACATGGAAGACCACCATTGCATGCAAGTAAAATAAATACTCCTAAGGTAACATCGTAAATTGTACACCCATGCTAGGGTGGTACAATTCCATGCTTAGTTTAGCACCCACCTTAGTGTGTTTGCATCTTGCATTGTAATTTCCCTTTAAGCATTTAATTAAATCTAAAGTTATATTTCAGCACTCCCCACATCACAAAATTGGGCCCTTTACCCTAAGTGTGCCCCTTTTTATTATATTCCTCCAATAAATCATTAAATCATAAAGCCTAATAACGTCTTATTTTGACCTTTAAGGCCCAATTTCACATGTCAAACATCTCAAAATCAACTGTAACATTGGGATTCACTCTAATATCATCATATCTAATGAACCTAAAAATTTGATGAAAAGTTGGTCGGACTGTGCGTAAGTTATGCACGGTCCCCAACATTTTTCCCAAAATTTTGGGAGCATAATTATATGATATTATAATGCTTAACCCCAAGAAATTGGTGGAAAATTCAAATCCTAGGTTAGCCTAAAGACGAAATTAAGATCTAGGGTTTCATACATAAGAGCTCTCTTTCTTCATTTGAAGAAGATGAAGTTTTTGGCTAAGTTATCTAGCAAGCACAAGGAGACTTCTATGCAGTGAAAGAGCAGGTCTTTTGGAATCTTCAACAAAATTCAACAACATCTATCAAGAATTCATCAAGCATTCTTTCATCAATTTGGGGCTTTTGAATATTTAGGAAAGCAATAGGAGATCATCGACTGAAGATTGGTTTGTACCCCTCCCTTGGGGTTGGGTATGATTTCATGTTGTTTTCATGTGTTTGTATGAGCTTCATCACATCAATTTGTAGATTTACATTCATGCTTTAGATCACATAGCATCATTGATTTATAGCATTTAATTTTTCAATTTCAAAAATTTAGGGTTTACTCTTTAAAGCATAGGGTTACTCTAGATTGTTTGCATTCATCATTTTAGGGTCTTGCGTACACACAAGATTCCTGCACACACTATTTTACTATACAAATAGACTATTTGTTGAGGTGGAAATCACCAAAGTAGGGGTTTGACTAAGGTAAAACCCCATATAGCCACCCAAACCCCTCTTTTTCAGTTGCAGGTGCAGGTACAGGTACTTGAAAGACTTACAAGACTACTAAAAGACACAAGGACTGTCTTGAGGCCTCATATCTATTCCAAAATAATTAGGGATAGGGGCATGGATCCCTTGTACACCCCAAGATAGGGGTGTGGCTCCCTTGTCCCCCTAATTTTAGGTGAAATTTAGTAGGGTGGAAGCTTAGGACCTCAAGTTTGCAGACCTTCAGTTGCAGCTCCCTATCAGACAAAACAAGACTGAGGTGTGGCACCCTTGTCCTGAGAAGTTTGACTTAGTTTTTGGCATTAGGTACACATTCAAATTCCTCCCCCTTCACCACTTTTAGTATCTCAGTTTCAGTCCTACAAGTTTCTGCAATTTTAGTTCATATATGCTTCATTGTTCATCTCCTAGTCTAGTTGATCAATCACACCCTATTTTTCACATCTTCCTTTCATATACAATAGGAGGAATAGAAACCCTAATAGATAAACCTTTGATCTCTCTTTCTCACAAGAAGTAGCCAAAGTGAGCTATCTCCCTAGGCTCTTTCGTATTCCCAATGTGTTGGCAAGAGCGGGATTAGGTGCTAGTCACCCGGTCTCGCTTTTCCCCCTCCACATTTTGGTGAACCCGACGTGAATCCAATCTTCTTTACTTTTGATTTATGTCCTTAGATATGAGTTTTTTTTCTATTTCAAATTCAAATTTACATTTACAAGTTTCAATTCCTTGCAAATTTCAAAAATTTAGGGGTCAATTTTGTTAAAACCCTAATTTTTGAATTCAAAATTGAACTTGTGGATAGCTTAATTTGTATCATTAATTTCAGATCTGATTTAGGAACACATTTCACTCATAAATTTAATTTTCTAAATCACCATTTAGAGTGCTTGCATTGGTTAAAATTTAACATTTCCTTCCATTTTGCATATGTTATCATTTGAAAGAGGAAATTTGTTGTCATGATGCATTCATTTCATAAATGTGATAATGGCACTAGTACATTCGGGTCAAAATTCGACGGAAAATCGTTGGAATTCCGACACAATTTCATCGCACTACCGACAAAAAAAGCCATCAAAAACTTTGTGTCAGAAGTTCCAACTATCCTTGTGGTCGTCACAATCCCGACATCACCTCCGACCTTTCCAATGACCACCATGGATGCTCATACCTCGAAAGAATACCGTCGCAATCTCGGCCTATTGTCAGAATTCTGACTCCAAAGGATAAAATTCTAACAGAGGAATGTCGTCGGATGCACAGCATCCTCGTCGAAACTCTCCTGGAGGCCATCGTACAATGGCCTCCATGAGAGTTTCGACGAGGATGCTGTGCATCCGACGACACTCCTCTATCGGAATTGTATCCTTTGGAGTGGGAATTCCGATGATAGGCCGATTTTTTGGAATTTTTTTTTTTATAGAAAAAGATTGACATTGGTATCTCTCTTCTTTCTCTCTTCTCTATCCCTCTGTACTATCTCTCTTCTCTCTCCCCTCTCTAGGTCTCTTTCTCCATCCCTCTCTTCTTCTCTCCCTCTCTATTTCTCTTTCTCTACCCTCTCCAGGTCATTATCTCTTCCTCTCACCCTCTCTCTCTCTCTCACCTCTATAGGTCTCACCTTCCATTCCTCCATCATTTCCCATGTTGTCAAGTTGCAAGATATTTCCCAAAGTACTTGGTTGCTAGGGTTGATTTGCTTAAGTGCTGGAGCCAGAGTTAGATGAGACTTGCATGATTAAGCTGTATTAAGTGATCAAGTCACCAAGATCTCAATTGTAAACATGACTAGGTTCTAGGGTGTTAGGGTATAGCATAGGTCAAGATTGAGGTATGGTGGTCAAGAATTACCTTCCAATGACAAAAGACATCCAAATGATGAAGAATGAAGGTGATGAACTCATAGGAGTTTGGAGGAGATAATTTGACTAAGTTAAAATTTTGTTCAAGTCATGGTCATGATACTAGCTTGCTCATCAAGAGCAATTTGTGCGAATAAACCCCAGAAATGTGCCCATGCTAGAGAAGCAAGAATTCCAATAAAACCTAAGGCAATGCTAGTAAGGGGTCAAAATTAAAGAATTAGGGTACCAAAAACAAAATTTGGCTAAGTCGAGATGTTGCTCAAGGATGACCTAAGTCATGGAGTGTAAATCAATCATGAAACATGAGAATGGATAGGTCTTGACCCAAGCAACGTAAGTCCCCCTTGTGATTCTAGCAGATATCACATCACAATTATTGAGTCTATCTGCAATATAAAGTCAAGACTTGACTATTAGAATCTTGGAGTCATCCCATTTGATCACGTAGTTTAGCACTTGGGAGGATTTTGTTCAAGAGAGGATAGAATACTTAGTATTTTATTTTGTGTCACATAGTGCATAAAAAATACATCAACAGAAACCATTGAAATGTTTGGTTATAGCCTTCGAATCACAATCTCTACGAGAAGCTATCAAAAGTGCCCAGAATTTGGAAACTTTAGTATCCAAGAACATAATTTATAAGGCACCACTTTTAGAGCAACCAAAGAAGCCTATCAATGTAATATTTTATTTACCTTGGATATGTTTTATCCTAAGTGTGATATTCCACTATTAAAAAGCTTAATTAGGTAATATTTTTACTTAGGTAGAATAAGATAATGAGTTGCACATTCTCCTTCTTTGATTGAGATTCTACTTTTTCCTTGTCACAAATTTGGAAACTTGGATAAGCAATTTCTTTTTTTGGTTTTCTACCTCTTCATGATCCTCATGGATTTGGAATCTTGGAAGCTATATATTGTAGGTTTTTCTTCGATTAACATATCAAATGAAACTATTGTGAGCTTTCATATCTTAACATACCAAGGGCTTAAGTTTGGGGATGACAAGGGGATGATGAAGGGGGCGGGGTGGGATGCAAATATATATACAACTTAAAAAATTAATTATAAAAGGATGTGTATAGAATAAGTATAACAACTGTAAATAAAACTTTGCCACACTATGTAAATTTTACAATAAACATTAAAAATATGTCAATGATTGCATTGAAATTTGAATATTAACAATGGTGGTAGAGTTTTGGAACTTTGGGAACAAACTAAGAATAAGTATAAGAATTGTAGATGAAACTTTGGCATACTAAGTGTTTAAACTAGTCAACATAAAAAAAATGGAAACGATTGCATTAACAATAATAATGGTGGGTAGAGGTTTGGGGTCAATGGGTAGTGCCCCTTGTGGGGGGTTTGGGGCAGAGCCCCCATCAAGGTTAGGGGGCATTGCCAAACCTTTAATATGGATGACATTTTCACAATAATTTCACCATTTTTGTTTAGAATTGGAGTTTCTAATTGGGGGCCATGGGAGACTCATAGGCATCCTCAAGATGGTCAAGAGACTCCTTGGAGTCCCTAGGATGTCCCTAAGTGGTGCGGCAAGGGGATGTTTCCCCTAAGTATTGCATCCTGAAAAAATAGGGATTTTGGAGGGGGGGAAGGGGTCCCTATGTTTCAATGGTTTCAAAAAATTCTAAGTTTTTTTTTTATCTTGTCATAAAAAAATATACTCCTCTTGCATCCTTGGATGATTTGAAAATTGAAAACAATTTGACAAGAAAAACTAACTTCTAAAGTTTAGACTTAGTTTTCTTTTTTTATCCAAGTCACTACAACATTTCAACAGTCAAAGTAGCTTTTTTTTGGTGGTTTTGAAGCATCCAAAAGGATTGAGAAATTCAATATTATCTTTCATTCCACCAAAATTGGAGATCAAGAAGCATGCTCACAAACAAGGATTTGTTTGTAACTTAAGGCAATCGACTAGTTTTTGGGGCATTTTTAGGTCTAAAGAACCTACCATTGTGTCAAAAAGGCCCATAAGACCCCATTTTCATCTAAAACTTGTCTCTTTTAGTCATAGAGGCATTTAAGGAAAAAAAAAATCACACAACCAATGATATGCCTATGCCATACATATTTGAGTTAAAATAAAAATAAAAAATTGACAAGGTTTGGAGACCATTGAACAATTTGGGAGATTGCTAATACATACACTCAATTTATAAAGTCTCAATTTGATGTACTTAATCTTAAAGAGGCCTATACAAAAGCATTTTGTAATTGCGAACTAAGATAAATTTCCATTTTTGGCAGTTTTCATCATGGATTGTGGTATTAAATTTCGACATTCTATTGTCAAGATAAATTCAGAGAAACATTTGTACTCGAAACAAGGGATAGTGAAAAATTACATTATGTAGGATCTCCTACCCTATCTCATTGAATTCATTCCTACACCAAGTGACTATGAACAAAAGCGTAGGTATTTAACAACAATGACATGGTCCATGGACTAGTGATCCTCCTCTTGATACTCCATCTACAAATGAGAACATCTCTTATACACGTTGCTACTTCAAAATTAAAAGTTGCTTCTTCTAGATCTTTCCATGATTCTTTGCAATAGGATCATATGTCTTCTAGATTCACCCCACTAGGACACATTCCTATCAAGCATCTTTACTTTTTTGAAAAGTAGACCACATTTCAGATCTAGATGACACCATAATGACTTTGATTTCCTCTTGCAAGATATTCCTCCATCATGTATTGCTTCATCGAAGTTCAAATTTACTTCTTCAAGGGCTCTCAATGATTCTCTATATAGGATTCTTTGTGTCTATGAGATCCACTTCATTGGGAGGCCTACTTAAACATTTCACATCTGTTTGTGGACTCTCACCTTTCAAATATTGATGAAACAATTGAGAATGTTTGTATTCTCATTGATGACAATGCCCATCGAGTTACATCATTTCCCATTGTAAATTCACTTGTTCTATCCCCACCATATCATGCAACATGACACATTCTATTTCACATTAATTAAGGTCTCACACTTCAATGATTGTAGTCCCTGAATCTTCCATGGAACAATCACAGCTTAACATCAACATCAAGACACATGAGTCGCTTCAAAAATAATACATCTGAATTCCTTTCTACATTCCACTTGAATGGGAATTCAACAATTTGAGAACTCAAGATTTCCATATTGTGAAAGGAAGGTGTATCATTTGTTGCAAATGAACCTACTACAACATTCACCATTCAACATTTTGCATTGCTTTTCTCTCTTCTTTGTGGAGGCACCAACTTTAGGGGATGGGGTGGGTCTATATTATCCTTCACATATGTCATTTGGGATGGAGTTTTGTCCTATGGATTTTCTAGTCTCTACTTCAAGAGGGTACACTCTCTTTATAATTTGGGGTTATTTCATATTTTACATGGATACCTAACCTTATGACTCATTTCTTCTTACCTCAATTGCACTTAAGGGGGTGTGCCAATGTACCATTTTATTCACCAAGTGGATATGTTTTATCATAAGTATGATATTGCATTTGTTTGTTTAGTTTACTTAAGTAATTTCTTTTAACTTGAGATAATGACTTGCACATTCTCCTTCTTTCATAGGATTATATTTTTTTCCTTATCCTAAAAAAATTGGAAACTTGGATAAACAATTCCTTGTCTTTTGGTTTTCTATCTCATCCTCATGGATTAAAAATCTTGGATATCGAGTGAAGATATTGTGAACTTTTTCATTTTCTCTCTTATGAAATCAACTATGTTATGCTATTTTGATTTTATTATCATTTATATTTAACAATTTTAAAAATGTTATCACTTCAATTAATTTCTAGGTTAATATTTATTTTGTAGATTCTAATAGAATTGAATACCATACCCAAACAATATCTAGTATGAACTAGTTAGTTACAGGCTAGGTTCCAAGCGTACTTGGTAACACAATTTTTGAGCTTGTGTTTGTTTATGATTTAACGATTGATGCATCTAGCTTTACTACGCATCTACTTTGAATACAATGAGAGGGTGATTTTGTCTAAGCCAAGAGACCCTGCTATCTAATATCACCCAAGAAAGATACTGATATTTTACCTTGGAAATATAAGCCTTTTGTAAGTATAATTCAATGAATTGTGATAATAACTTAAAACGAAGTGAATTAAAATTTGATTAAATTCCCCATTGTATTTTAACAAATCACCTAGGAAGATGTTCGTTGCTAACAATTTCCAATTCTCTTTCCAAAAGGATGAAAAAGAAGAGAAAGGAACTAATTAATGTTGGGATAGAATTTAGAAGACCTATGTTTTGTGTCTGAAAGCTACTAGCCTAGAGAGCATGGAAACAATCTGAAGTTATGGGAGAGAGTTTCAGTTCTATCTCCAGAAATTATGTCTAGTACTCTTGTATTGAATTTTTAAATCCTTCTAAGTTTAAATGTTCACGAGGAAACTCTAAAATTTTAATAAAATACATCAATGAAAACCAATTTTGTTTTCGTTAGAATACTTTTGAAAATCGCATCACCTCAGTAATTGAACTGTAACAATAAGATTGCATACAAAGTGCAGGTTTGCTATGAAACATGTTAAAACGGTTAAACTGTTTCAATTAATACAAACACTAGAACTATTAAACAACAATAGCTTGTTGGTAATCAAGATTTTGGACTATATCCACATTTTACACCTTTTCATACAGTTACAAAGAACATAGAAAACTTGTACGTGGAACTATAGATTCCAACATATGTAAAAATACAACAATTTAAATAAGAATGGGAAGCATGTGGAGAATGGTTAAGACATGCATAAATAAAAGGAAAACAAAAATCTCTCAATCTGTATCACAAACAAATCAAGGAAAAAAGCTTTTAGGCAGGGGACCGATATGATCATAAAATTTTTAAAACTTCCAAAGTATAGAGCATTTGAGATTTTACAGAGAATGCGCTAATTTAGCTTTATTCATGATGAGACATATTCACAACTTTTGCAGTCGCACCATGGTGTTGTTCGTGTTGGCTCTGTTGGACCCTGCAATTAAGATTCAATATATGTACATTATTCAATAAGATTAACTGTGCAACATAATGAAATATTGAAAAGTGTGTTATCTTATTGAGCTTCACTTTGTTTCAAGAATAGTTTAATATTATCTACTTAACAGGGCCAACCACATGAAGGTGGAAGCTCATTTGCACCCCCCCCCTAACATCACTCTAAATTCCCCGTTAACATCTAACATTCATTCATTCTTTTATCCATTATTAAAATATAACATTCATTCATTATCACATAACGTTCATTAACACATAAAATTCATTAACTTTCATTAACACGCAACAGTCATCAATAATCATCAACACATATCATTCATGAACATTCATTAGCACATAATTACATTCATTAACACATAAAATCAGTCATTATCAAATAAGGTAGATTACAATCATTTTTTTTTTGAAGCTATGTAAAGTCTAAGTGGAGCATCGTCTTCTTCATCATTTCCCGCATCTTCGGATGTTCTGCCCTCTTCTCATGCTCTTGATGTATGCCTAGTCCTATACAAAGGACAAGGATGCTGAACCAAAGGGGGGTCCTCTGCAATAACAAAGAATTGGGTTAAATTCAAAACATTTTTTTATTATTGTTACAAGTATTTCATTAATTTAAAGAACACAACCATTACACTCTTTACCTGATGGGGCCACATCATCTTCCACATCATTTTGTCTAGCCTCAACCTCGACATGCTGAACACCCTCTAGATCCTCTAGAGTTGAAATACAAAACGTTACATTAATCAATACACCAATTGCAATTAAATTTGTTTAAAGGAATAATAGTGGTTCTCTTTACCTAATTGGGGAACATCACGTTCTTGATGTTGTCTACCCGGATCATGCTCCACTTGGTCACCACCGACTACATGCTCTAAAATATTAACAATAAAGGTTACATTAATTACTATACTAATTTTCAATTTAAGATGTTTAATTGTATTAATAATTACATAAAAAAATTTGAATAGCAAATGAATACCTCCACTACTAGGATGCACATCCGGACCTTCATGTACAGGTTTTGTTCCATGATTATCATGCTGCATTCCAATGTCATGCACAGTGTTATCATTGCTTGCTTATTTAAAAAAAATATAGTCACTTTATGTTGAAACTTAACATCAAATAGATTATTGGTTAAGTATTCAATTTGAAATAATTTTCATTTAGCTTATTTACCATTGTGACAGATGCATCAGAATCTCGTGTTTGCCCACTCAATTCTTGTAGCCGTTCAGCCACGACAATATAGCCTTGCTGGTAGCCAATTCTCTTGTCATCTTCTGTGGGCGCTCTATTGATTTCAGAGCCCTGCATTTTTGCTTAGTATTGTGGATTTTGCTTGTATTATTTTATAAAAAAAAAATTGTTTACAATTTATAAATATTTTGATGTGATACTTAATTTACTGATTCTTACAATTTGTGCGGCAAGTTTCATATAACCACCAGAGTCGAGTTTGTGTTGCCCATGCTTTTCTTGTCTTGCCTTGGTTGCCTTTGACGTGTCACTCAATCTATGAAAAGTTTGAAATATGTTAGATTATATAAATATAATGAATAATTAGTACATATTCACATTCTTAATAGTATCACATACCTTCTTCTGGCATCTGGTGGCATATTTCCTTTTTTCCTTTCAATTCTCTCCTTTGCATCCAAAATCAAGTCCTTCCACTCCCTCTCTAGAATCATGGGGGGACGCTCATACTTTACGTTCTTCTCTAAATGTGTCCTGTATTGGTCCCTCACATACTTTAGATATGTGCCAGCTTTTTCCAAGAGCTTAGTCTTGTCGAATGTGTCATTTCCAAACAACCCCACCATACGGTTTGTGAGTTCATCTTTTAACTTTTTTTCTTGGTCATTCCACCTTTAAAGCAAAAACAAACCTGTTAGATTTAGAAAGAAACTGAAGCTACCTTTGATATAGTTCAAGAAATGGATAAAAGGAAAACTATTCTAGCAATGATATGAAATCAAAATAGTGGATAAGGGTTAGTTCACGTATGATGTTCCACCTTTTACGTATGATGGGCCCAAATATTTGCAATGTAATGTCATTAAGATTTTTATAAAAAATATCATTTCCTGCAAAAAAAACATGGGATCATTATTCCAAAATGAGTGATCAGTAAGTAAATTACAATTAGACTATATATAATAATAATTTTAAAGTACCTAGAACCTTCTGTATCTTCAAGGGAATCAATTCTTCGTCGCTCACCACCAATGTGGCCTGCAACGTTCCCATACTAGCAATACGGGAAGATCCAGGAAATGATGGTATGTTATCACCAGTAGTCGCCTCTGGCACATCCTCATGTGCATCTCCTGCCACAGTAAATGAATCCACTATGAAATGCCTCCAAGAAAGAACACTTCAAGGGTAATAAACACATAATGAAAGAGAGAGAAAAAGAGGGATCTACCACCAATGGGTGGGTCAACACGAGCCAGTGCAATAGATGATGTCTGCATGCTACATGTTGCTAACATTGCAGTCGGCAATACTGTTGGGGTCAACCTCAGACCCATGTCAACACCTGAAGAGTAATACATTAAATATATAAAACATTAAAAAAGCAAGTTCACAAGTCCAAAGGAGTGGTTTTAATATATAGAACATGGTCATCACCTGAACTACCTGCAATACCCTGTTCATCGCCACCAGGATGATGAGGCCTTATAAATTTCTGTAAAAACAATACATACATATTTTAGTTAATGACATAAAAGATAAAAAAATATAAACCATTATTGAACTTTTGTTATGATTAAAGCTTTCATTACTGCTTACTTGCAAGTTTTCCACTGTCCGCAACAATAGTTGCACCCTCTTTGTTATCTCATCAGTCTGAGGGCTTATGGTTGCCAAATCAACAATCTCTTGGCTAATTTTTCTAATATTCTTTTGTACCAATTGTATAGGGTTTGTGCTAAGTGCGATGTCATCAGCGCATAACACTGTCGAGCGCCCCACATCCCTATGGAGGTACTGAGGTACTGCAGGTTCCTTTCCCTTATCCCGAACATCCGTTTGTGACAAGAATATAATTAACACTATCAAAATTACTTCAAAACACTCAAGAAAAGATCATAATGTAACAGTTTGCTTCTATCTAATTTGTACAATTACAATGAGTTTTACCTACTCCGTAGAGGTGTCGGGACCTACACCCCTATTTGTGCTATGTGGTGGATCAATGTGGCCCTACGACAAAGAAAAAATATAAAAACGTTAGCGAAATGAAACCAATAGACTTAGTGAAAAAACTTAATAATACAATGGTTTATTGGATTCATTAATTGGAAGTTGGCTTAAATGGTATATATATAGTACGTACCACCCCCATGATAGTAACTTTGTTTGTATCTATACGATTCAAATTGTAATCGATTAGCAGCTCTTCCCCTGCACTTATTGATTTTATCGCACATACAAACACACAATTTCCCTCACGTGCCTCAAATATGCATTTGGGTTGCTTATTAGTTGACCCAGGTCGTGTACTATTTATAAAACTTGCAATATTCCCTGTTGCTTTTGGCCTTCCATAAATGTATACAGCCACTCGTTTACTTTGATCATTATCTTTTTGTTGTATATAATTGGCTGACAGTGCATACCTATGCATACTTTTTTTATATCGAACAATCTGCATCCAATCATTATAATTGTAGCAAGGTCCAACAAACTCCATTAATTCAACAACTTTGTTGTAATAGACCTTTATGTTGTCCATGGAAAATAGGCCCAAACCATGTAACGACGAAGGTGCTATGCGATATATCCTCTCATTAACACAAAAATTAGTGTTTATTGGAGGAAGTTCCTTGGGTACATATTGTTTCAGTAGATGTTTGTACCTCAAGGGCACCTCAATGTCGCCTTTGGTCTCATCATCATAAGAACATGACCCCCCTTGAGCAAGAAAAAATTCCATGCGTTTATTGAATTTTCTTCTAATCTTTTGACCTCTAGTTGATATCCTTATTTGAGATCTACTACATGTCTCACTTTCCTCTTCTATTCTTGCATTTCCCTCACTCGAGGAAGACACATCTGACAAATACCTATTTGGTGATACCTGTGCACCATCAAATGAGAGAGTTAGTTGGTAATGAGAGAGATATTTTGCAAATGAGGGTAATATTGATGAAGAAGTCGGCCATAAAGTTGATGTTGAGATTAAAATTTGAGTAAGTCCAATTGGGGCCTCAAGTGTTGATAACTGTATTAGATTTGCTGCTAATGTTGAGGTTTGAAAAACTGAGGAAGTTTGTTTTTCTTGTAATTTTTTTAAAATATTTTATTTCTATAAGGTGTATTGACTTATACCTGTCGATCCATGAGATTGTGCAGGATCCTCGTCAAAGGGGTTCAGGTTCCTGCACCAACAATTGAGCATCATAAGTATTGCATTTGTAATTTGATAAATAATAAATATTGCAGTATCATAAGCATCATAAGCATCACATATGTATCATCATATATGTAATTGAGCATCATAAGAATCACATATGTATCATCATAAACATGTAATCCATCACATACGTATCGTAAATCACCATCCATCACATAGTTAATAAGTAGTCCACATTCCATAAATAAACACAAAGTTCAAAAAATGTCACATGTATCATCATAAGCATGTAATCCATCACATATGTATTTTAAATCACCATCTATCACATAGCTAGAGGTGCATCATGAATTAATTAAGTAATGGCATTAGAATTCAAAACATATGAATTATTTATGTAACCATATAAGTCAAATCAATTTCTATCAAGATATCAATATTAAATAGATAATATAATAATCACATCTCATACATTTCATTCATATCATTGATCTTCTTCTTCATCCAACTCATCATCATGACCATCATGATCATCATCTTCTTCTTCATCATCATCATCATCGTCGTCGTCATCGTCATTGTGTTTGTCATCATCATCGTCATCACCATCATCGTCACCATCACCATCACCATCACCATCGCCATCGCCATCACCATCACCATCACCATCACCATCACCATCACCATCAGCAGCAGCAACATCATCATCATCAGCTCCTTCTTCATGTACATTTTCGTCAGGAACATCATCGACTAACTGTCGATCATGATCATCATCTATATCATCTTCTACTTCTTCAGTATCTTCTTCTTCCATCACATTATACATTATCAGCCTTCCTCTTGGATCATGTCTAACAACAAATGACCAACCCGGTTTATGTGGAACCTCCGAGTAAAATACCTGCTCACATTGACTTGGAAGAACATAGGGCTCATCCCCAACTCGTTCAAATGACCTTGTATTAACCATTGTAAATCCATTATCATGTTCGATAACAGCTCTATCAGGATCATTTTTATTCAGTCATAGCCTATACCATTTGACAACGAATAGAACTAATTTGAAGGAATTAAAGTCACACTCAAGTATATCATCCAAAATGCCATAGTATCAATTTTGAGACTCTTGAAGATGTATGTCATTTATAGATGAAATATTGGTCACCTCAAAGACTGCAGTTATCCTAGAATCACAAGTTTTCTTCATGTCATCCAACTATTTGAAGCAAAATTTATGACCATTGCAGCACATAGCCTTGTGGTGTTTGACCTACAATGTGTCTAACATATTAAAATTATTGCATCATGAGTTGATAAACATACGGGTGATTAATAAAATTATACGTACCTGTTGATCTCTTAAACCATATGCTAAATCAATTTTCCTTTGTGTAACATTGGAATCTCCATTACGATGAGGTTCTTTAACCAAAGAAGCGACACCATCCCATGTTAATGTGCGACCAGAATGTTGACATCATTCAATCCACACTATCATCCAATCAAGATTGTTTGCAATATACAAATGTAACGCATCCCACTCCTGACCAACTGTACAAATAATTAATAGACCACTTACAACTGATTTATTTAGAAGATGAAGAATTAATTTACTACAATAACATCTTATAATTACCTCTCACTTTCTTCAATCTACCTTTCCCCATCAAGTGCTCCCCTTCGAATTTATTAATGGGGTTGGGATCCCAAATGCGATCTACATGGATTTTTGCTGCAAACTTAGGAAGATATTCAGTAATGTACACCATAGTTTGGTATACCATATATCCCTCCACCATAGAACCCTCAAGATGTGCTCTTTGTCGAACCAAAGCCTTAAAATTTTTTAAGTGCCTCTCAACCATCCACATTGACCTAGTGTGTACAGGTCCACACAATTCGATCTCCTCAACTTGGTGTATGAGGCAGTGTTCTTGTGCATTGAAAAAAGTTGAAGGTAGACACTTTTGCATTTCACACATTAGATGAGGGATTTTTCTCTTCCAATATTTTATATCTTCCTTGTGGATTTCTTTAGATGACAACCACCTAAAAGAGATTGAAGACGCAAACATATATAAACGAGACTTTACAAAATAATATACAATATATTGCATAACAAGTAAAACAAATGACAAATATAATATCTATACAACAAATTGAACAAACATCACTACTTACCTCATGTATTTTCCAAGATCATATATGACTTGCTTGATATTATTGTTGAAGTGGTCTGGGAGAGATAGAGGTAGAACGTACTGCAACAATTATAAAATGATCTTTTCATTGTTTTCTAATATAATACAATGAAAAGTACATGCGCAGTATACAAATATATAGTAAATACACAAGAACGTGAATTACCTTAATGAAGATATTCCAATCATGCATTTTCATCCTTGGCCCAAATTCACTCTTCTTTGATATGAGATTGTTTATGTTCACAGCAAATCCTGTGGGAAATCGAATTTTTCGTATGACTTCTTTTATAGAATTGCTTTGCTGCTCCGTTAATAACCAAGGAAAGGCACTTATATTAATCTGATCTCCATTGCTATTTGATTGAATGACATTTTTCATTGCATGATTGGATTCCACAATGTCACTACAAATTTTGACAATTTTTTCTTTGTCATGCCTTCCATCCAATATTTTCCATAATGTCTCTGTTATATTCTTTCCAATATGCATTGTATCAAACAAATGCACATTTTTTAGCTACTCGTAGTAAGGCAATCTACTGAATTGTCTGGGATGACTTTTTAGTCCCTTTGTAAGGTGGTCATCCATGCCTTGATGACCTTCAGTATCATCAATTACATCATCAATAAACAAAACACGATAGAAAAATTCAAATTCCAAACATAAACCATTAGATGGAATGACATTACCTTGACGATTAATTATATTATATTCCAACTTCCATAAGTGAGGAGTCATTCGTCGTGGCTTTGATGTAGTCTCTTATTTCCCATTGAAAAGATGTTTTTCAGTATTCCGGTACTTATGATTTTTGTGAAGGAAGTGCCTATACTCATCAAACACCTACTTTCCTAAACTTTTTGAATGATGGGATTTCATCTTTGGACCACAAACTGGACATGCAAATTTTTCCTTTGTTTGAAGACCTACAAGATAATGTATAATTCTATTAAATTTGTTAATTTTTATAATTATAATTATCATGCGTAACTTGAACACTATAACGTACCACAAAAATGTGTTAGCCCTGGGGCATCATGTATTGTCCATACAAGCATTGCATGGAATTGAAATTGTCTTTGTCCTATTGGTCTAGAGATGTCATACATGGTCACACCATTTCATAACTCCAGCAACTCGTCGATAAGAGGCTCAATATATACATTCATATCTTTAACTTGGTACTTGCCTAGTGGAATGAACAAAAACATTACATAATTATTATGACCATTTTACTGCAATATTTATAATTAAATGTAGATGACTATTAAATGATAAAATACCTGGAACAGTCATTGCCAACATTATGTGCTCCCTCTTTATTGACATCCATGGAGGAATATTATTGTTGATAACAAAAATAGGCCACACCAAATAAACAGATCTCAACTCTCCAAATGGATTGACACCGTCCGCTGCCAATGAAAGCCTGAGATTATGAGGTTCTTCTTTAAAGTGTGGCCACTTTTCCTCTATGTCCATAAATGCTGAACCATCCATAGGCATTCAAATAATGTCATCTCGACTTCTATTGCGTGCATGGTAATCCATAAATTGTGCCAAGCTAGTGCACCTGAATAATCGTTGCATACATGGAATAATGGGAATATAACGAAGAACCTTGCGAGGCACCTTTTTTGTTATTTGATCTATTCGATATCTACTGATATGACATTCAGGGCATTCTGTTCCAAATTCATGTTGTTTATGATTTATAATATGATCATTGGGACAAACATCTATTGTTTGATACTCCATTCCAATATCTTTCATAATGGCAGATAATTCTCGATATGAGCGAGGTAGAATATTTGATGGTGGTAAGAAAAACTCACCTATCAATCTACAACAAAAAAAAAGTTTGAGGTGTTAATATAAAGAATATTAATGGTACATGATTCACCATTTATTAACTGTAATGACATGTATGACACACCTTAACATACGTGAGATTGTTATGTTGGATAAACCATTCATAACCTTCAAGTTCACTAACAACAATACAGTAGAGAGAAGAGTTGTTTGGGAGCCTTTGTAAAGGGGCTCATATGCCTTCTCAAGAAGAGGTAAATCATGAACATCAAGGTCATCCTGATCATCATGATCAGCTGTGCCAGTACTAAATGTGTCATGGATCAATGTATTTGTACCATCATCTTCAATTGTGTTTTTTGGTGCATGATCGTCATCTTCCATGGGATCATTATCTTTAGCTTCGATATTCACAACTCCATGTTCCTCCACTTCGAAAACCATATTCTTCAGGTTGTGTTGGTCCATATCATGTGCCCTGGGGTGCTGGACCTATATAAAAATGATCAACATAAATAAACCATGATCATGATCTCATTATCAAGTGATTTCTTATGTATATAAATTGTTAAAATGATATAATGAACAACTTAGCAATGAATGATAATCATGTCCCCCTTCAATGTGACCATGCTGCCTACAATGTTTCTTAGCTGTTTTGATTAGAAGTCTTCTAGTCTTTAAGCCATTACAAATTTTGCAGGGACAATAACATTTCCCATCACCTTTTCTTTTCAAGCTAGACCATAATCTAGCAATTGTCTCCTTATTTTGTTCTTCGTTGATATTATCTGAAATGGTCTTTCTTCACAGGCAAAAAAATCAGGCTATGGAAACTTCAGTGCAAAAGCTTCACAAAAATTGCAAATCGAACCAAAACCATTTAACTCTTCTTTTTCATCTTAAAACATTGAACTTAATAGAGAACGACTTTAATGTAGCTGATTGTGTGAATTTATGAGCATTGTGTCTGCAAATTCTTACTAAAAGTTTGCCTGTTGCAGACTTTCTGAGAGACATTTTTGAGTATTCTAAGCCTTGGTTCTTGTATTTTCATTGGTGATAAGTTGGAAACTTTATGGTAGACCTGTAGCCAATCAATCTAATTTTGACAAGTTATACACCAAGCAAACATGCATCTAGAACTAGCATTGTTTGTAGGTCACCCCTACCCTATGCCATGGGTATATGACTACCCAGAACTCCAGTTTAAGCATCAATCCTGGAAATGATCGGTATATGACTACCCAGAACTCTAGTTTAAGCATTAAGTTACATCATTATTGACCTTAATTTGGGATGCTATGTATGAGATTGGAACCTTTTGTAAGGTGTGATCTATGTGCTATCATAAATGCATAGCCAAAACCATTTTGATGAGATCATGATCCCACTAATACTATTTTGCCTTGTTAATTTTGCACCCACAAAAATGATAGAACTAGATATAATATGCCATCAATGCCCATATACTGACAATGCTCAAGATGAGCCACTTAGAGGTAGAGTTTAACCACTTTCCATATAGGTAGATTATCTCTAACCTCATTTTCCCTATAGGTAACTGATTAGGTTCATTTTAGAGTCTTATTTCCAAATATGTACCTCTATGTTAGCTTTTTGCTTTATTATTTGCCTGTTTATGCTTAATCTTGTCAATTTTGCATAATTTTACTTAGTTCTTGCATCTTCAATGAAATTATATCTAATCATATCCAATCACATCAAAATGGAACAATTAATCATATTGCTGGTCTCTCCTAGAGGAATTAAATTGAACCAAACTGACTATTCCCCAATAAAATGTTTTGAAATGGTGAATGTATAAGTTTGTAGTTTACTTTCCTAGACTAGGACCCCATTTCGTCAACATTTCACTATGAAAGCATAAATATTTTTTCTTGAAGAGAACATCTTACAGATTATGCTTCAATGTATAACACATTTTCATAATCAATCATTCAACTTCACATGGATAAAAGAATTCACATATTCTAAATCATGATCTGATGATGTGAACAACTCATATGCATCTATATGGCATGCAAAGGATTTATTTTAACATACACTTATTCATCCACATTGCAGGGATAACAATACAAGGCTCACATATTGGTCTAAGAGGATGCCATGGTCTCACAAAGTAACTAAGAACCATATGAAATGATGGTCTTGAATCCACACACAACTAGGGAGGATCCATACGATTATGTATGACTTCCCCCTTGTTTGTTTAATGGGATTAGCCTCCAAGACATAGCCATCAATAATCACTAAGAATGTACAAGTGGATCGTAGCTACCCATACAACAAACACTTACCCCTATCCTCAAATTTTCCCAAAGTTTGATTCCTTATATACACTCATCCAAGGTTATCTACGTCAATCTTGGTGAGGAATGATCTGATTAGGATCTATGAAAATTACAGAAAAATGCTTAACAATATTACACAAGTTAATTCAAAGCTTTAATTTGAGAGAATTAACATAATAATGCTTAAATGAAAAAAGCATAATAAAGGTAATGAACTGAAAGAAAGAGAGTAGAAAGATAGAAGACAAAACACAATTGATAATGGAGTTTGTTCGCGGGTCGGACTACGTCTCCAGGTCCTGCTCTAATAGGGGGACCGATCCGATTAGCTCCAAAATCAATTACAAGTGTTACAAGATATTCCCTTCAAGCACAATGGCAACATTATTCTCCAATGTGTAGGAATAATCAACAAGCCTTCGAGTTCATAATCTCCTTCTCATCACCTGGATGATTTTCAAAGGCCTAATACCCCCTTTTATACATAAAATTAGCCATAATTAAGCTAAAACAACCAAAACCAAAAAATAATCCTGTAAATATCCTCTTTCCATTTTATGGTTTGGATTTTATTCCATTATTAGGGGTTTGTTTTTAACAAATAACCCTATTTAAATAAGGTTAGCGGTTTAATATAATGTTTAAATAGAAAATATGCCAATACATATTCAAATTCTATACATAGCACAACGGCCTCCCAAAATTTTAGGAGGCCGGTGGTCAAGGGTTCAAACCCCACTGGCTTCCTTTTAAGTAAAAGACGACTCGGATAAAGATTAAAACAAAATTGCCGCCTATAATTAGCATGTGCAAATTTAGGTTTGGTGGTTAAGGTGGGGAATTAGTTCCAAGTTGTTATGGGTTCGAATCTCTCCACCCATTATCCAATTTTTTTAATAAAATAACATGCAAACTACCACGTCAGCATGCTGACATCATCAAAAGCATGCTCTTCCCTTCAACCTTTGAACTGCCATAACTTTCTCATACAGACTCCGTTTTTGACGAAAGGAACGTCGTTGGAAAGATTTCGATGAGCTCTTTAATTTGAAACCCATTGTTGATCACTTTTGGGATGATTATTTTTTTACCTTTTGACACCCTCCATTCTTGGTTTGACCAAACTTTGACTGGTCATAACTCGGACGTATGGACTCCTTTTTTGCCTGTTCAAGTTGCATTGGATTCAGGATCTCAAGAACTTTACCATGATGCTGATTTTTGGAGCTTTGGAGATATTTCAATTTTTTGGTGAAAATATCCCCCGGATCAAGCCTCCCCACTGGAGAGCTTTCAGACCTTCGAAAGTTTGATTACTTGGAAATTAAGTGAGGGTAAAGTTCCCTCAATTTACCAATCTCCATCCATCTTGCCTTTCTTTGATGCATCCCCTTTAGTCCCACTCGGAGGTATTCAATTGGTCCTCTTCGTGATGTTCTGACATTCTTGTCAAGGATAACATCTTCCGGCAACTCTGACATGTACTCTGGTGAGAGATCATCAACTGATGGAACCTGTATGTCAGTGTCTTCATCCAAGATCATTGGAGGTTCATACAACTTCAGATTCTCAACATTGACAACTGAGTAAATCTGCATGTATGGAGGAAGATTAAGGCGGAAGGCATTGGTACCGATCTTTTCCAAGATCTCAAAAGGACCATATCTGATTGGCTTCAACTTCCTTCCTTCACCTTGCATTCTTTCCTTGTTGATGTGTAACCAAAATTTGTCTCCAACTTGAAAATTGTGATCAATGCGATGCCTATCATGGTGAGCCTTGTATTTTACTTGGCTTTGCTCCAACTGTGCTTCTACTGCCTGGTGGATTGCTTGGACTTTTTGGATGAACTTCAAACCCCTTTCTACATCATGGCATTCATCTACAACATCATCCTTTCCAAAAGCAAATTCCATTGGTGTCTTTGGCAAGTAACTGAAGCAAGTCTCAAAAGGAGACCTCTTTGTAGAAGAATGTGCTGCATGGTTGTAAGCATGTTGCACATAATGAAGATTCTCATCCCACAACTTAGGATGCTTGCTGTAGTATCCTCTGAGCAGATGAACAATTGTCCTATTGACTACCTCTGTCTGTCCGTCCATCAGTCTGCGGATGGAAGGCTGTACTTTTCTTCAGCTTGGTGTCCATGAGTCCCCACAAAGATGTCCAAAATTCCCCTAAGAATCGAGAATCTCGATCTGATACAATAGAAGTAGGTAACCCAAAATGAACCCATACAAATTGGAAGTACATATGAGCTATTAGTTCAACAGTGACCTATTTATTACAAGGCATTATAATACACATTTTGCTTAATCGATCAACAACAACATACAAATAATCATGTCCCTTCCTAGACATAGGTAAACCTCCCACAAAGTCCATAGACACACTTTCCCATGGATGGGATGGTACAGGTAATGGTGTGTACAAACCCAATTTCCTATTACTTGGTTTACTGGTTGCACACATTACACATCCCTTTATAAACTTTGTAACAGTTTCCTGCATACGAGGCCAGTAACAATACTTCTGCAATTGAACCAATGTTTTACTTACCCCGAAATGTCCTGCAATCAAAGAGGTATGTGCTTCTCGAATCACATATGCCTATTCATCTTTAGGAACACATAATTTACCCAAGTGGTGCAACAAGTTATCCTGCACATAGTAATCTTTTTATTCTACATGTTTACCCTAGATTAAAACTGCATATATATCCTTAAAGTTCTCATCATTAGCGTATTGTTCTTGAAAACTTTCATGAACCATGGAACTATTTTTAAGGATTATCAAAGCATTCTTAACTGGAGGCCTAGAGAGCATATCTGCTACTTTGTTATGGGCACCTTTCTTATACTTAATCACCAAATGAAACTGTTGAAGAAAACCCATCCACCTAAAATGCCTACTTTGTTGCAGTTTAGACTGTGAGTGCAAATACTAAAGTGGCTGATGATCAGTGTGGAATACAGTTTCTTTGCCCATTAAGTAGTGTTTCCATTTCTTAACACTATGAACTAAAGCATAAAGTTCCTTATCATAAGTGGGATAGTTACTTATTGTGCCTAAAAAAGTTTCAGAGTGGTAGCAGACTAGTTTACCTCCTTGCATGAGTACAACTCCCATGGCAAACCCACTCGCATCTGTCTTGATCTCAAATGGTTGATGTAAATCTGGTAAAGCCAGAACTGGTGTAGTGCTCAACTTTTCCTTCAAAGTGTTGAAAGCCTTCTGTTGTGGACCTCCCCACTGAAAAGTTGCCTTCGTACTGGTCATTGCATGCAATGGTGATGCGATAAAAGAGAAGTTTGCAATGAACTTCCTCCAGTACTGAACTGCACCTTAGAAACTCTTGACTTCTATGACTGTACTTGGCTTAGGCCATTTTACAATACAATCGACCTTTGCAGGGTCTACTTTTAGTTAACCATTCCCTACGACATAGCCTAGGTACACTAAGGATGTCTTAGCGAACTCACATTTAGACATCTTTACAAAAAGTTTTTCTTTCCTTAGTACATCTAAGACTTTTTTAACATGAATTACATGATCTTCCCAAGACTTATTGAATACAAGAATATCATCTAGGTAGACTATGACAAAATAATCAATAAAAGGAGGAAAGACATCATTCATGACTCTCATGAATGTAGCTAGTGCATTACAAAGCCTAAAGGGCATAACCAACCACCCGTAAAGTCCTTGTTTTGTCTTAAAAGCAGTTTTCCAAATATCATTTCCTACAATTTGTATTTGATGATATCCGCTACGCAAGTCTAACTTAGTAAATAAATTGCATGTTTCAACTGATCAAGTAAATCATCAATTCTAGGAAGAAGGTACCTGTTCTTTACCGTTATCTTGTTCAGAGCCCTGTAGTCGATGCACATTCTCCAAGTCCCATCTTTCTTTGGAACCAACACAATAGGAGAACCACAAGGAGATGTACTAGGACGAATAACTCCTCTCTCAACTAGCTCTTGAACCTACTTTTTGATCTCTTCATTTTACAAGACTGATAACTGGTACATGCCAATGTTTGGAAGTGGCACATCCTGCTGCAACTGGATCTCATGTTGTATCTCTCTCTTAGGAGGCAATCCTTTTGGTTCCTGAAACAAGTCATCGTAAGCGAAAACAACTTTGACCATTTCAACCTTATGTTTAGGATCACATCCTTTAAATGCCTCAGATGTTTCATCTTCTTTGGCGTTTACAAGCATTAACACAAAGTTCTTACTAGAATTGACCAACCTTTTCATTTGAGCAACATTAACTAGTGCAAGATTAGTCTTTTTCTTATGTGCCCATACAATTTATTCAATCTTATCTTTAAAAAGATGATACTTGTTCTCCCCCCTATAGAATATAGCCCGTCGGTCAGATAGATAAGGACTCCCAAGTACAAGACCACAAATATCTAAAGGGACTGTAGTCACATAAATCTGTCCATTTTAATTAAATGAATATTTCGTATTTATTTGATTAAAAATCCACTAGCCATCAGTTAATTAAATTAATATTTAATTAATTCATCCCCAAACATTCTTCTATTAATTAAATAAATTATTCAATTTATTTTAATTAATTCATTAAATCCAATTCAAATCAATTAATTAAATAAAATCTATTTATTTAATTAAATTCCCTTTTCCTCTTTTAAATAAATTAAATAAAACATTTATTTAAATCATTATCCCCACCCCACTTGCATTTTCCTACAAATGCAACTTGCACACATTTATTGAAATAAATGAATTTTTATTTTAATAGAATCCTATTTTCCCTCACCCACCAAATCCACTTGCAAACCTAATCCCCTTCTAGATTCTTCTAACCCCTTCCTAATTAGCCTAATCCATCCCCTAATTATTGTCACATTCCTAAGCAAAATGGAGTCACTTCTCAAAGACTCCAAAATCTTTGAAAAGCATTTAATGCTTTGTGTGTTCAACAAATTAACCCCCAAAGTCTTCCAAGACCACTAATGGCTCTTACATGACCATTTATGTCTCTTACATAACCATTTATGGTTATTTCAATCTTGTCTCCCCAAACATTTATTGTTTTGACCATATTCATCCATTTCACATTTGCACAAGAGTTTATCTATTGGATAAAAGCTTTATTCTTTGAATAAAGAGTTTATTCATTCAACCAACCTTGACTCAAAATCCCAAAGTCATGTCAGGCCTTTAATGCTTATTCCCTCTCCTCTCAACCTATCTCATATTGACACTTGTCATCTTGGGATTGGGTTGAAAGCCCTCACATGGATTTGAAATCATTCAATCCTGACCCTTGTTGAGATTGCTCAATCTCAACCATCCATTGCTCCATTTTTCCTATAAATAGAGCCCATTTCTTCATAATCCAGATCCTGAAAACTTGTAAGCATTTAAGCTATAGGCATTTTAAGAGAGCATTTAGCATAGCATAACTAAGATCTTGTCTTTTTGATAAAATCAATCATTTTAGCATCAATAGCATAGTAATAGCTTTTCATTTCATGTTTGGAGCTATTCTACAAATCTCAATCCTCCATAAGCATCCATAGTGCAAAAAGCTGTTGAGAGCTACACTATTTTGGAACTTGGAGAGGAGAGGAACAAGGGAGAAAGGAGCTAATATCATGTTAAGAGATAGTTGGAGATATCTCATTGTCTTACTTCTTTAGTTAGATTCATTAGCATGTTTTTAGTGTCTCCTTTGGAATGCCTTCATGTTTTAGTTTTTGATTGACTAACTCTAACGTCTTGTGTGTTTTGTGTTGTTTGATCATAAACTAACATTGTGCCATTTAGGAGGGCATCATTTGGTGAACCCGACGTGAATCGAACACGCAACCTTCTGATCATTTTTTTTGAAATTAACATTTTACTTGTTGAAATTGCCACACAGGTCGCGCTTCGGCGCTATTGAACGCGTTTTAGCGCTGTTGCAACAATTTCTTTTAGCGCTATTGACCCTAAAATAGTGCTATTGAAAAGGTTTCAGCGCTATTGACAACATTCCAGCGCTATTGTCACAGTTTCAGCGCTATTGACACACTTACATCGCTTTTGTCTTCTCGGATTTTTCTCTTCTTTCAGCGCTACCGTTTAAATTAGCGCTTCTGCTCACGCAGACTAGCACTATTGTATGAATCAACGCTTCTGCAAAAACACAGAATAGCGCTATTGCGACAGAGTGTCGCCCAAATTGACTTGTAACCAAAAAATCAGAACTTAGGCTTGTGGAAGCCCCCCCCTTGAGCATTGATTTTATTAACTTGTTTCTTTTCTTTGTGCAGGTTAACAACCCAACAAAAATCACAAAAATTTTCATTTAAGTGCTTAAAAAGAACTTAAAAACACAAAAACAGTTTTTCATTGTTTTCTAGTTAGGCCTCATTTTCTTTGGTGCTTAAAATTAACAAACACAAAATTTGATTTCATTGCATCAATTGGGACCTAAAATTTACAATCCACATTTCAAAAATTTGGTGCAAATAAAACTGACAAACCACTTGTTTTTGATTTATTTTTGACAAACAAATTTTCCTTCAAAGCAAAACGTGTTTTTCATTAAGTTGACCAGGATTTTCAAAATTCTAGATTACAAAACACATTGCCTTTGAAGTTAAAAAGAACACCATGGCTGTTGGAGCAACATCTCCAAATAGTTAGATCATCTTTGCAAATGTTGGATTAAAAAGAACAAGTGAATTTCGTGTTTGGCACGCTTGTGCACAAAAGTCAGTCGAGTGGACCTACTTCTAACACACACTATCCTCTCCCTTGGCTCTCGTGGTCCTAGGTGCAAGAGAAAAGTGTTAGTAACACTCACATTTTATCTTTTTAAGAGAGGCCTGCCAAGGGATCGATACTCTTGGGAACGACCTCGAGCGGTAAATCCTTCGAGCCACTATAGAAATCAGGTGAGAGCGAAAGTTGTAGCCTTGGGTATAGCTGTTCCTACAGTGTAACTGGCCGAAAGGACAAATGGGCCCCACCACCAGTTACAAGGCTCTTAAGTGAGTCACTGCAGAATGAACTTATGTCCAAAGCCATCGAACATGACTAAACACCTTTAAGTAGTAGCCCACCTGTTCTATTGATTGAGGATATTTGAGGTATAATTTAGTGCAAGTGCATAGATGGTTTTGCTCCCAAGATACTCACCATACATATTTCCTTGAGTAGAAACATAGCTTTTTGAAAAGTCACTTGTGGCTTGATAAAAGTGGTGACTCCCCCATCATAGGGATCATCTATTTGTTATGCTCGTGCAAGACTTAGTATATCACATCCTTACCTGCCACGGCGGGATTCATAAGGTATGTAGTACCAAAGTCGAAGAAATATCAAGATGTGGGCTAAATTTATCACAACTGGCCATTTGACCTTAGGGATAAAAAGTGTTTGAAGTGTGTTCGTTTTACAGACCTAGTGCGAATTGAGCCGACTTCAGGCTTTGGAACTACACCTTAAAATACATCTAAAGGAAGGGTCAGAAACAAGTCCAAGGATTGGGTTGATCTAGACCCATACTCATTTGTGCCTTTAAGGCTACAATCTTGTGTTTGTGTGCTTGCTTTGTTTTCTTGTCAAAGAAAAATCAGAAAATCAAATCCCAAAAAAACAAAGCATTCATCCAACATCTGTCAACACAACCAAAAATACCAAAAACAAAGTGCAAACAACAAAGAGACAAAATTTATGACCATTCTTCACATCTTGCGAAAGAAGAAGTGTCATCAGAATATTACCTTGAAAAGAAGACCATTAAGCTCAAAGGCTTTGATCAAAAGGAGGAAATTCTTCTATCTCAATAGACAAATCTTTGTCTCACATAGAGTCTTTCTACATCGCATGCATCTCTATCTTCAAGGTAAAACAAACGAGTTTGATTCTGAATCATTGAACCGCAGAGCTTTTATGCAATATAGAGCTCTGAGTTATCACAAAAATCAAGGAGGAAAGATTAACCCCAAATTCTTCCCAAACATCTGTATCACCTACAACACAGCTCGAGAAGTGCCACCAACGCCTGAAAGGGAAGAGATAGAGTTTGTCCCATGTGTAACACAAAGTTTTTATTGAAGTTGAAAACATTTTCATCTATCATCTCACTCATACATCATCACTCCATCATCAATTCGTCCCAACTCTCAAAACATTAAGAGGTTCTTGTCCCAAGTTCTCTTTTAGATATTGCTTGAAATCAAACACATCACATCACTTTTTAGATTGTTTCTACATCTAGGATAAGCTCATCCTAAGAGACACATCTATGCAGGTTAAAACTAGTTCATGAGTGAATCCTCTCATTGCTAGGTAGTCAAAATCTGTAACACATCTCAGATTTCTCTACACCTTATCACATACAAACTTATCAAACAAACAAGCAATTCAAAGAAAGGAATTTCGGTTACATCTACCTTAAAGTGCTAGAGATCCCCATACAACACAAATCACCAACCAATCAATCTTTCATTTCATCACCACTCATCATCATCTTCAATCAACTTCAAAAACAAACTTGCAAACAAAATGGCTCAAACCCGATCACGATCAAGGCAATGAGAAATAGAAATTGAGGAAGAAGAGGACAACCTCAATGAATTTCAAGAAGCACTTGGAGGAAATGGGAATGATGAAAACCCAGGTACACCCACTCCTTCAACAATCGAAAGGGTTCAGCATAATCCTCATTTTAACAGATTATTTGATGAAATACTAAGGAGCAACGCAGATGCTCACTTCTTAAAACTCGCTCAAGAAGGAGCCAAACTCCCCTTAGACTTTGATGTTGCCTAATTAAGACAAGCATCAGAAAGACAAAGTCACCATGAGGAGGAAAGGCGTAGAGATCCCATCAGATATAAGATCCCTCGAGGTAACCCACCACCTCCTCCTCCTAATGAAATGGAGATGTTGCGGCAATAAGTTGAGAATCTCGCCCAACAACTTCATAGTGGTGTTAAGACCAATCAATTCTCACTTAACGACATCTGTCCCTATCCGTTTGATAGGAATCTTTATATGCCACCCTTTCCACGCGGGTTCGAAACACCAAAATTCAAAAAATATAGAGGAAAGGGAGATCCCCGTGATCATGTCCGAGAATTTCATTCCGCTTGTCTCGAAGTTGCATATGAAGACACATACTTAATGCGCCTTTTTCCCCAAAGCTTGGGAGGAACAACCACATCATGGTTTTCCCGATTACCAGGTGGCATAAGAACATTTGAGGAACTCATCCAGAAGTTCCTATCTCATTACTCTTATAATATTGAACGCGACATCACCATGGCTGATCTGTGCAATACCAAACAAAAACCAGGTGAATTATTCTCAGTATTCCTGCAACGATGGCGCCAAATGTCTAGCAGACGTTCTCTTCAGTTACCTGAACGAGAACTAGTGGAAATTTTCATTTCCAACTTAAACGAAGAAATGGAATTTCACCTGGATGTCAAAGATACAGATTCTTTTAACGATATGATCACCAAAGGTATAAAATGTGAAAGGGCACTCATCAAAAAAGGACTCATCAAAATATTTAATGAACCCAAAGATGGTCCTCGCCCGCGCTTCAATAGTGATAAACCAAACTTCTGGAACAAGAATAAGAATATCGTCAACGATGGGGTTGTGGATGCTCGAACTATCCAAAATGCACAACCTGTGGTTCGGTTTGTAGGACAAAATCCTCCACCTCAAAATAACACAAATGTTCCTCTTAATCAAGGTCGCATCACATCTCATGATGAACCAAGACCTCGTCCACAAAAACAAAAACGCACATACACTCCCTTAGGGGAACCCATTGAAACAGTGATGTGACAACTCATTTCTCAGAATTTGATCACTTTACCTAAGTTATCAAATTATGAGCCCCAAGTCAAACCAGCATGGTGGAAGGATACTGAACATTGTGAGTTCCATCAAGGAAGAGGACACAAGACAAGTAATTGTCACCGATTGAAAGATCTCATTCAGGATCTTATTGACCGAGGAGAAATTGAAATTGAAGGGCATGACCCAAAAACAACCAATAATGATCATCAGATGTTCAAGAATCCACTTCCATCGCAAGATCAAAGGGGTCCTTCCACTTCCAGACGAGGTCCTGATACCACTGATTATACGCAAGCTGCGTATAATTACACTGTCAATCACCTGTATGATGCCAGTGAACAAATTGCAACCATAACCTTCAAAAATCCCACCTCAAATTGCAATGTTGTTACGCGTCGCAACAAAGTTACCATAAAGGCAGCTCCACAAGGCACCACCTCCATCCTAAAGTAGTACAATCTTGTGGAACAATTAGACAAAACGCCTGCGCTTATATCCATTTTAGAGCTATTACGCCTATCACCATCTCATAAAACAATCTTGGATCAAGCACTCCAAGAGGCGTCAGTCCCTGCAAACTTGAACACGGACCAATTTCAAGCCATGGTTGGAAATCTAAAGTCATCACCTTGTCTCACTTTTTACGAAAGTGACAACTCTTCGTTCCAACAACCTCATAACGCCTCACTCCACATTGAAGGCTTTGTCAACCAACACAGGATCAAGCGAGTCTTGATAGATAATGGAGCAGGCCTAAACATCTGTACACTACAGTTGGTCACAGCATTGGGATATGCAATAGAATCAGTGGATCCTCGCAAGAAGATCACCATCAAGGCCTATGATGATGCAGAGTGTTCATCCAAAGGAGCTGTGGTACTACCAATCCGAGTAGGCCCTGTGGTAAAGCATATCATTTGTCAGGTTCTGGACCTTCCTCTGCCATATAATCTATTATTAGGGAGACCTTGGATACATGCCATGCAAGCCGTTCCATCTACCTACCATCAATGTATCAAGTTCCCACATAATGGTGCAGAGATCACAATCCTGGGTGATGCAAATCCCTTTGCATTTTGCCATAATATCAGCCATCAACCAGAGATTACTGTTCCTAATAATAGGGAAGCCATTTCCTCCACATCATATGTAAATCCCGTCTCTCTTGCCAGTTCAAACACCCCTATACCCAAGCAAGAAAAGTTTAAGATGAAAGTCGCAGAGGAAGGTCCTGGAGAATACAACTTGAGTCAGCTCTTTTGTGTGGGACAAATGCCCACTTCTCCTAGAACACATGGTAAACCACAACAGTTACTCCAGCAACCACTAATCACGCCTGCATGTGCCTTGACGCCTTTCATCCTTGGAAAGAGTCAAGAGGAAGAAACCCAAGATGAGGACCTAGCAGAATGGATCTACAAAGATCCCATCACCACTGATAAACCGCGAGTTACACTTCCTACAGAATAGTATGGCAAAGGCCTCCTCATTATGCAAAGAATGGGATATGATGGTCAGAGTGCTTTGGGATACTGCAAACAAGGACGACATGAACCTCTGCTGCCGGAATTCAAGCCCAAAGGTAATACAGGCCTAGGTTTTGAAAAAGAGATCCTTCCTAAACTCAGATTCAAAGGAAAACCCAGCAAACCATTTTGCCCACCTACTGCAAAGAGGACACCTTTCATAATCAAAGCACCATCAAACATTATCCCCACTGCCCCATCGAGGATCACAACCCCACCGCAACCGTCATCAATATCATTCATCCCACCAAATGAACCAGTAATCCCATCAACAGCACCCATAGCAGCAGCAACTGTATCAGAACCCGCAGTAGCATCTATGGCACCAACCATTCCAACAGAAGCCACTAAATCAACACTGCCGATACTTCTAGCGACAAATCCTTTAAACCCCATCACGATTCCTGTAGCACCGATCACTACAAAGATACATCAACCAATCACACCTGCCGTGTTTAATTCTAAAGACATCCCAGTATGGTATAGCAATCGGATGCTGGAGAGTGATTCAGAGACCGACTCACATGAGTGGGAATTCGATTCAGTGCAACTTAACACTTCAGATGAGGAAGACACATCACCACCTCCACCCCGCAAAGACATCCCTGTTTACGGAGAAGCATAGATAAAGACCACTTGGGTACCCGAGCTGGAAACATCTTCCACAGACCCTACGTCTCATCCTACGCCTGATTCTAATAGGGAGAGTACCATCAATGACCTTCACCACACTGTCTTAACCCTCACTGATACCTCTAACGAACTTAACTTAATCAATGAAGTAATGCCCATTATCCACCCTGAACTCATCGAATGGAACCAATCAAATCCTCCATGTCTTGACCTCTTCCAGAATGATGAGGCTATCATTGACTTTTTGGAATTAAGGGATAATCTAAAAAACGGGGATCACAAAGTTGGATTTGCCATTGAACTTAATAGCGCAACATACTTCGGGGTGGATGCCAAACCTTTCAGCTGCAAAAATATAACATTAAAACATGGATCTTCCAGTGAAAACCACACTGTGGCACTGTTTGATTCGACAACAATAAAAAGAAAGAGCGTATCCAACGGTGAAAACCTCTCTGAGGCACCTGAGGATGAAGGGTTTGACATTCTACCTGATAGTACACAACAGGAACAATCAACAATTCTCATCGAGGAAACCAAAGAGTACAATGTGGGGACTCCTGACAATCCTCATATCATACATCTGGCATCTCTTCTCACTCCAGAGGAACAGCCTAAGTTCATAGAGTTCTTCCAGAAGCGTCAGATCAACTTCGCATGGTCATATGTGGACATGCCTGGGCTTGATCCGGATTTAGTCATGCATCACCTCACCATAGCAGAAGGAGCCAAACCTATCAAGCAGAAGCTTCGTAAGATGCATCCCCAGATTGCAGTGCTAGTCAAAACAGAACTCAAGAAACTCCTGGATGTTGGTTTCATTAGACCAATTGATTATGCAGAATGGATCTCCAATATTGTGCCTGTCGGCAAACCAAAAGGGGGCATCCGCATTTGTACTGACTTCAGAGATCTAAATAAGGCTTGTCCTAAGGATGATTTCCCCCTACCAAATATTGACATCATAGTGGATCTAACAGCAGGACATGCCATGCTTTCACTCATGGATGGCTTTTCAGGATACAATCAAATAAAGATCGCACCAGAGGACCAACATAAGACAGCCTTCACATGTCCATGGGGCACATATTGCTGGAATGTAATGCCTTTCGGTCTAAAGAATGCAGGAGCGACCTATCAAAGAGCAATGACCACCATCTTCCATGACATGATGCATACTATGATGGAAGATTATGTGGATGATTTACTAGCAAAATCACTTACTAGAGAAGGACATCTCCACATCTTAGATAAAATCTTTGATAGACTGGAACAATACCATGTTCGACTCAACCCAAAGAAATGTGTCTTTGGAGTAACCTCCGGGAAGCTTCTAGGATACATTGTCTCAAGCAAAGGTATTGAGGTCGACCCAGCAAAGGTAAAAGCAATCATGGACATGCCACCTCCAAAGAATATCAGTCAGCTAAGGACACTACAAGGACGGCTGCAATCCATCCGAAGATTCATTGCACAATTGGCTGATAAGTGTCACCCATTCACACACCTGCTACACAAGAACATCCGCTTTTAGTGGGATGACAGATGCCAGCAAGCATTTCAGGCACTTAAAAACTATCTCATGAATCCACCATTGCTGATGCCACCAGATCCAAGTAGACCGTTGTTACTTTATATCTCAATGACAAGTACAGCACTGGGTGTGCTACTGGCACAACATAATGCAGAAGGAAAAGAGTGTGCTATTTACTATATCTCTCGCACACTAGTGGGCTATGAACTCAATTACACACCTATCGAGAGAGCTTGCCTCGCAGTAATCTTAGCAGCCACTAAATTGCGGCACTATCTGTTGACACACAAGGTACAACTCATCGCAAAGATTGATCCACTCAAGTACTTACTCAGCAAAGCAGCATTGACAGGTCGCTTGGCCAAATGGGTAATGATTCTAAGTGAATTTGACATTGAGTACATGGACCGTAAAGCTATCAAAGGTCAAGTCATTGCAGATCAGTTGGCCGATGCACCACTCATAGGCGATCATCCTCTCATTTCCAATTTTCCAGATGAAGAGATATTCATGATCACAGAAGCACAGCCATGGAAACTATATTTTGATGGTTCATACACTAGGCATGGCTCGGGGGCAGACATTCTATTTATCACACCTCAAGGTGACAGCATCCCGAAGTCTTACAGGCTCACATTTCCATGCACAAACAACATAGCAGAGTATGAGGCCTTGATCACAGGACTCAGATTAGCCATACAATGGAAATTACAAGAACTACAAGTATATGGCAACTCACAACTGGTCATTCGACAAGCAACAGATGAATATCAGACCAAAGATGATAAACTCATGCCATATAAGCAAATGGTAGATAGTCTAAAGACATCATTCACTACTATCACTTTTGAGCAGATACCAAGAGATCAGAATCGAGCTGCTGATGCTATGGCTACCATCGCATCTCTACTAGATCTTCCACAAAATTCAACACGCTACGAGTTCTTGGTAGAACAGCTTTGGATCCCTGCTTATGATATCCCTGAATCCGAAATGATATGTCGCCTTGTTGGTTCCGAATCCCCATGGTACGGTGAGTTCTACACCTATCTCCGCGATCACACCCTTCCTCCCAACCAATCAAATAACCAACGTAAAACCTTCATTCGCCAAACTGCTCGATATACCATTATTGCCGAAACCCTATACCGACGTAGTCTTGATGGTACTCTCCTTCGATGTCTGGAACAGGATGAGATAACAAAGGCTTTGGAAGAGGTACATGAAGGAATTTGCAGGACTCACTCAAGTGGTCCATCACTAGCCAAGAAGATTATGCGAGCTGGATACTATTGGCCATCTATGGAAAATGATTCCTACTACTTTGTCAAGAAATGCAAGAAATGTCAAGTTCATGGTGACCTGATACATGCACCAGCACAGGAACTGCAACCAATCACAACACCATGGCCTTTTTGTCAATGGGGCCTTGACCTTGTGGGTAAGATTCATCCATCTTCATCCAATGGCCATAAATTCATTATTACCGCTACCGAATATTTCACAAAGTGGATCGAAGCTGTTCCACTTACCCAAGTCACCGGCAAGCAGATCACCTCATTCATCCTCAACTACATCATCTGCCAGTATGGTGTACCCATGTCCATCATCACAGATAACGGTCTTCCTTTCAAAAATTAGGATGTCCGTGAGCTTTGTGAGAAATTTCATATCCAACATCGCTTTTCCACCCCCTATTACCCACAAGGCAATGGTCAGGCCGAAGCATCCAATAAAAACATATTGAGAATCCTAAAGAAGACAGTCAATGATGCCGGTCGTGATTGGCATGTTCAATTGAATCCAGCATTATGGGCATATCGAACTAGCATTCGAACCCCTACAGGTGCAACTCCTTATTCATTGGTCTATGGTGCAGAAGCTATCTTACCTATTGAGGTCGAGATACCATCCTTACGGGTTTCCTTGCACAATCTCATCGATGATGAAGCCTACAGAGTATCCCGTCTTCAGGACTTAGAATTACTTGATGAGAAGCGACAAGCTGCATACAATCATCTCAAAGCCTATCAGCAGCGCATGAGCAGAAGCTACAATCACCGAGTTAGATCTCGTACATTTGAGATAGGTGATCTTGTTCTTCACAAAAATCCTTGCAACCAACCAAACAGAGAACATCAAGGCAAGTTTGAATCAAATTGGTTGGGCCCATATGTTGTCACTGCTGTATTCGGGTCCGGGGCATATCAGTTAGCTACTTCAGAAGGAGAACCGCTTGCAGATCCAATCAATAGCATGCACCTCAAACGGTTTTATACCTAAGGTATATGGAGCATCAGGATCCCCTGCATATCAGAAAAATACCAAAAACATTCAGAAAAATGTCCTAAAGAAAATACAAAAACATTCAAAAAAGTAAAGAAAAATCATGCATCCAAACGGTGAACAACCACTCCAGTGGCACCTTGGGTAAGTACGATGGCGAAAACCTGGCAAACAGGTGCCACTCGTAAAGGCTATGGCTCCATTGTCTTTCAGGCTCGTTGCGATCACATTCATACATACACACATCCATCCATCTAACCATGGCTTGTTATTTGATCTACAATTAAGAAAGTACTCCATGCGTCTAGCATCCCACCTTTTCATAGTCAGGTCTACAAATTGGGGGCAATGCCCTTACAATCTAGATGATGGAAGTGGATTCTACATTACTGGTGATTCCTTGGCAAAAACATTCAAAAATGTCTCGCAAAAATCCAAAAACATTCAAAAATGACTCTCAAAAATACAAAAACATTCAAAATTGTTTCACAAAATCCAAAAAACATCGGAAAACCCATCAAAAATCACACAAAAACATGGCAACAACTTGTACATATTTATCCGATCAGATACAAAATAAACATTGACAAACTACTCACACAATGACCATTTATCAATCAAACCAACACAATCGACTTCAACAATCCAAACTGTCTTAAACAAGGATGCATCCTTCCTTATCCAAAACAAAGACAAGATGACATTTTCTTTGACAAGAAAATTCTGTTAGGCTATCAAATACTTGGTTGATTTGTGAGTACAATCATTTGTTTATCTGTATCAGGATCCTTTTAGCATTGTTTTGTATCATTTGCGCATTATTTCCGATGAAGTTCTGGGGCATGTGCTAATGGTGTCTACGTGGGAAGTTCACTAAGCTACGTGATCATAGGCAAAAATACAGTCATAGATCACTATGGCTTGCTGACTATAGCGTATACCTCGACCATATGGACATGAACCATTACCAAGGATCCATATTCTTTATTCTTTATGTATATACTATTTGTTTGCAGGTACAATGCTCTCCCTTTGGTTCCTCCTACCTCATCCAAACTGGATAAAGGTGTTATCTCTTAGTACGGTATGCACTTGTCTCAGGATCTGATCAGCCTAAGATCAAGGAGGACGATCCAAGTCATGCACGAAAGGAGATAATCCTTGTCTGTTCCGCAAGCAATACTCAGGTCAAATTGATCCATTATATCAAGTTGCTTGTATTAACTTGCTATATAAAATCCATGTAAGGAATACTCAGGTCATCTTGAATCATTATGTCAAGATGCTTGTATTCTCTTCCAACATTTTAAAGCTCAATGATGAAAATAGAGCACTATGGATCGTCATCTCATCTCATCTGTATATATTGCATTTCGTTGCATTCCACCCATCCATACATTCATAATAGCTACATATCATGCATACATAGTCATAATAAATGCATACTCTATTTTCCTCTTCTTCCATAGGAATGAGTCATGGGTTTTCCATTTCTTCTATCTAACATTGAACCCCCCCCCTCACCCTCCCCATCTCGATAATCAACATCACATACCCTACATCGTTTCTCAATCAACCCAATCAAGCCACGTTCATCACCATCCATCTCTAAATAGGAGGGATTGTGTTTCCTATCCTAAGTCATCCAATAAGTCAAGCCAGTTACTCTGTCTACACAGATACATCGACTCCCACACACCTAGACTATCAACAGATACTCTGATCACGTATCTTCGGGTCTCAACAGGTAATCAATTATGGCAAACCTAGACTACAACAGGCATTTATCATAATGACCTAGTCTCAACGGGGCTGCCATGATTCCCCACAACCATCCATCACATGCACACACTATCAATTGATCAACCAATCAAACACAATCCAACGGACAATTACATCAATTGTCTACGTCTCAACGAGTATTTTGCTTCATATACCTTGACTTCATCGGGCAGTTGCATCAATTGCCTAAGTCTCATCAGGTCACTTTGATTCACTTACTCAGACTTTATCATGTCCAAGCGACCAACTGACATCAACTGTCATGCTTTGACTTGACCGGGGCAATTCAACCGATTGCACCAGATTGTCCAAACAATTTTGATCAATTGTATAGCATCAATCCAAACCCCACACTACATCTGCTATGTATCTCTTGCATGACCTCAGGGTACTCGCTGGCTTGTTGTTTCTCCGTATTCACTCTATTTTTCTTCCATTCTTTCACTGTTGTTGCTAATTTCTTCTATTCTACCTCCCCTCCACTTCTCATTCTTTTTCGAGAGATCGCCCGATTTTTTTGAAATTTTTCGGCCCATCTCTCGAGGGGGCATACCACCCATTAAATTTACATTTTATGGGGCATTTCTTCACACCTATTTTTCTTTCTTTGAAACGACGCGATAAACCGCACCGTCTCAAAGAGGGGCAAATGTAGTCACATAAATCTGTCCATTTTAATTAAATGAATATTTCGTATTTATTTGATTAAAAATCCACTAGCCATCAGTTAATTAAATTAATATTTAATTAATTCATCCCCAAACATTCTTCTATTAATTAAATAAATTATTCAATTTATTTTAATTAATTCATTAAATCCAATTCAAATCAATTAATTAAATAAAATCTATTTATTTAATTAAATTCCCTTTTCCTCTTTTAAATAAATTAAATAAAACATTTATTTAAATCATTATCCCCACCCCACTTGCATTTTCCTACAAATGCAACTTGCACACATTTATTGAAATAAATGAATTTTTATTTTAATAGAATCCTATTTTCCCTCACCCACCAAATCCACTTGCAAACCTAATCCCCTTCTAGATTCTTCTAACCCCTTCCTAATTAGCCTAATCCATCCCCTAATTATTGTCACATTCCTAAGCAAAATGGAGTCACTTCTCAAAGACTCCAAAATCTTTGAAAAGCATTTAATGCTTTGTGTGTTCAACAAATTAACCCCCAAAGTCTTCCAAGACCACTAATGGCTCTTACATGACCATTTATGTCTCTTACATAACCATTTATGGTTATTTCAATCTTGTCTCCCCAAACATTTATTGTTTTGACCATATTCATCCATTTCACATTTGCACAAGAGTTTATCTATTGGATAAAAGCTTTATTCTTTGAATAAAGAGTTTATTCATTCAACCAACCTTGACTCAAAATCCCAAAGTCATGTCAGGCCTTTAATGCTTATTCCCTCTCCTCTCAACCTATCTCACATTGACACTTGTCATCTTGGGATTGGGTTGAAAGCCCTCACATGGATTTGAAATCATTCAATCCTGACCCTTGTTGAGATTGCTCAATCTCAACCATCCATTGCTCCATTTTTCCTATAAATAGAGCCCATTTCTTCATAATCCAGATCCTGAAAACTTGTAAGCATTTAAGCTATAGGCATTTTAAGAGAGCATTTAGCATAGCATAACCAAGATCTTGTCTTTTTGATAAAATCAATCATTTTAGCATCAATAGCATAGTAATAGCTTTTCATTTCATGTTTGGAGCTATTCTACAAATCTCAATCCTCCATAAGCATCCATAGTGCAAAAAGCTGCTGAGAGCTACACTATTTTGGAACTTGGAGAGGAGAGGAACAAGGGAGAAAGGAGCTAATATCATGTTAAGAGATAGTTGGAGATATCTCATTTTCTTACTTCTTTAGTTAGATTCATTAGCATGTTTTTAGTGTCTCCTTTGGAATGCCTTCATGTTTTAGTTTTTGATTGACTAACTCTAACGTCTTGTGTGTTTTGTGTTGTTTGATCATAAACTAACATTGTGCCATTTAGGATGGCATCAGGGACTACATCAGCTTCTACCTCATCTACAAAGTTTGCAGTGATAGCAAATCTTATCTTACATTGTTTAGTTACTTGCAATTGTGAATCATTGTAAACCCATCCCAGAGGGTATGGTTTTCGATGAGGTATTGTAGTCAAGTTAAGCTTTTTAACAATTTCTTCAGATATCAAGTTAACTTGAGAACCCGTATCAAATAATGTATCAACTTTAGTATGTTTGATAACAACCCAAATATGAAATAATTCATTCCTTTTCTTATCATTCTTAGGAGTAGAATCTTTACTTGTACTTGCACTTATATTAGAAGAACTTGTAGCTGATGAGAGAGATCTACCTTTTTCTTTACCTTGGATTCCAGCAGCAATGATCTTTGTCTCATCTCCAGAGTCAGATCCAAGATCTTGTTAAACTATAGCAGCAGTCTTTTGTTTGTCTTTGTTCCCACCATATTTCTTTGGCCTCTTTTTCAGGGTGTAGCTTCCAACACCTAGAATCATCATGCCCTTCTTTCTTGCAATGTGAGCATGTGGGTTTTTCACCCTCTTTCTTCACTGTAGCTATCTTTTTCCCCTTCCCTTTGTTTTGGGATTTGTTCTCAGACTTAAATGGCTTCTTATTAGACTTATCAATAAAAGAACCCTTACCTCTTGACTCTAGGTGTGTGGCTTGGACACAGACTTCATCAAGGTTACTAGGATTCAAGACCAAAATTGAATGTCTCAGATAAGAGTGAAGACCACCTATGTACTTAAGCAACATGTCCTAGGTATACAATGGAACATTTAATGCAATAGCCTTCTTTCTGAATTCATGGGTGTAATCCTAGACAGACAGACCTTTCCCTTGCCTAAAAAGTTGCCAGTTCATCATTAATTCAAACAAGATAAAATAAAATTGTTGGCCCATGCAACAAAGATGAGAGATCATCAATAATTGAAGGAAACTTCACAATCCTTAAAAGTGCACATTACATAACTATACGACTAGAAATTGTGCCTAAATAGAGTGAAGATTCATCATGACTCGAATAATAGTCCCTCATGTGTGCATTTGTGGCATGAACACAAAAACTCCCACATGGCATGGCCATGCACCTAATGGAGAAGACATGCCTAGGCTACATGCCCAAAAAACATGACTATAATAATAGTCCCTCATGCATGCATTTGTGCCCTGCACACTACAAATCCTAACATATCATGGCAATACACCTCATAGAAGACACACCTAGGGCCACATTGCACATAGCAACGTGCCTAACAAAGAAGACATGCATAGGGCACATGCCACATAGCAATGTGTCTTATGAAAAAATGTGCATGCATGTCACACACCAAAGCTATATGTATACATCATGAGGCACATTCATATGTTATCAAACACAACCTATTGTATCTAACATGAGTTCCTCTCTACATGTGTACAAATCTTCCAACACTAATCGCCACTAAGAAGGAATAATATAAAATGCATCTTCAAATATTTGTGTGTGTGTGTGGAATTGTGTCTTTGAACCCAAATCACTACCATCAACAACATGTAACTATCACCTACACTATATCAAAACATAAGTATGGTGTGACATCATATCTATTTGCATAATGTCAAAACACATGCAAACATGAAAATCATCATAGCATGACAAAAATCAATCTCCACATGTTGGAACAAAGATATATATAAGATAATAGGGTAAGAGGAAACCCGTACCAAGAACCACATACGAACTATCGACAATGCCATCAAGATAAATGTAGGATAGGATACCACTATGAGCCATCCAATGGTCCATTCTATGAGGAGAACTAGGGGATACTATCTTTGAAAGGTGTGGTCAATAGAGATAATCCCTACTAATGCCACAATATGTCACCATAGCTTCTTGAGTTTTCCATTCTTCTACTTAACACCACATTTATTGAGTTCCTCAACAGTGAGGTTGGTTCTCAATAGGATGCATAAACATGTAAACACACAAGCATGGTTTCATCATACTTGTACAACAATACAAATTCATTTTTCTAGTTAATTACTTAGTGTAAAAATAACTCCATTACATAACATAAGGCAATAATCACCATAAGTTTTGAAATAAACTTCCCAAACATCAATTGGAGTTACCCTTTCTAAGGTACAAACATAATTTATTTATAACTTCAAAATTAAAATAATCACAATACATCAAAATAAGTTCAATAGTGCATGGAAATAGACAACATGATCCATAATTAAACCCATAAATTACCCTAATTGGATATGCTAATAAAATGGTGTCTCAAATAATAGAGATTATGTTGGACCTATAATAGTGATCTGGACTTTGTTTCATCATACACAAGCATGGTTTCATCATACTTGTATCCAAATACACCATCCATAGATAGGTACTCAGTACCACAATCTCATGGGTACCCTTTTAGCTGAATTTACCCTATATTTAGGTGAATCTACCCTTGTATCATTCCTTGATCTAGTATGTCATTCCACCAATCAATAATTTTTCCATATTCTTGGGAGAATACACTATCCCTTAGGTGAATATGCCATATCCTTAAATGAATCCTCCTTGTCATCATCCTAAGTCCTCTTTTTGTTAAGTCTTATCCCTTCATCTTTAGGAAAATCCACCTATCCTTATGTGAATCTACTTTCTCTTAGGTGAATCTATTTCACATAAATCATTTATCTTATCCATCTTTCTTATGCAAATGGTGAATTTTTCCTATCCTTAGATGACTACACTCCCATTTAGGTGAATCTATCTAGTTTTAGTCTCCTTCCATTATTTTGTCCAAATTTGTATCCTCTAGTTTACACGAATCTACTTGTTCTTAGGAAAATCAACCCTATCATTCTAAGGAAAATTCACCTTGTCATCATCGTTAATCATCTACCTTTCAAGTGTATAGTCCATCCATCCTTGGGAGAATCTAACATATTATTGGGAAAATCCACTCCCTCTTAGGTGAATCCACCTTTTCCACCTTCTCACTAATCTATTATTTGTTCTAGGAAGGACACAAAAGTGGATAGAAAACAATAGAGGAGATAGTACTCAAACAAGTACTAAGGAATTGCATTAGTGACATGTCACAAATGTGAGTTATACATGTTCCAAATTGATTGATTCTCATGAAGGAACTAAGTTATCTACAATAAATAGCCACCCAAGAAACCCATTTGCTTTAGGCAAACTATCTTCTTAGTAGTAGCTTAGTTCCTGAGACACTTGATTTAGATATGATCTTGTAAATGGTGTTAAAAATAGTAATTAGTCACCAACCAACCACACTCTTCATTTGTATATTTAAGAATTAGTTTGGTCAAACCTTGATTGTAACAAGCATAACCAAATCCTCCATGATAAAGTTAACAACAAATATATTATTGCATAACCAAATCTTTGTGGTGGGTGTGTTCAACAAATATATTATTGTGTGAATTGCTTTTGTCCAAAATGTAGGAACTTGATCTACATATCCATGAAGGCATGATTAGGTCTCTATACAACACTGTTTTGTTGATGCATATATGTAGTGGTTAGTTGTTTTCTTTTAGTTGTGGATAAACCATTTTGAGTGAATTTCTCATTTACTTGAGCATTTTGCATTTAGAGAACAACTGGATGACCATTCAACAAGGGGTTTAAACTCTTTGAACTTCACAAATGCTTGAGCTTTTCTTGTCAAGCAATGTACCCACATCTTAAAGACATCAAATTATGAAAGATGATAGTCCCAAATCTGGAATTGACTTTCACAACATAGTGAATAAGGGAAATCCATAGATACATTAATGAGTAGCCCTAGATCAATACAACAAGAAATACAGTCATGTTTATCTCAATGAAATACAGTCGTGTTTATCTCAATGAAATACAGTCATGTTTATCTCAATGCAACGTTTGCCAGCATCCTCCTTGCGTGTGCCAAAATAGGATCTTTCAAACAAGGTATGGACATCCATCAAAGCATAATCGAGAGAACATTGGAATACATGTCAGTTCTTGTCCAACAAGATTTAGGATGTAGGGCCCCCACTAATAAGAGAACCCCATAGTGGGTATGGGAGGAAGTTGGGTCTTATGTGGTTCAATGCAATCCCCATTCCGTTCATTCGAGTTACTTTATTAATGTCTTCCAAATTCTCGGAGCGGTTTTTTTAATCCAATAACAAAAATCGCAAAATGGGGTAGCATACACACGACATGTGAACTATATGATGGAATACCTCAAAGAGATGTCATTTCATGGAATTTTAAGATCGTCGGATATGCACAAAATGGATTAATTCGCAAAAAAAAACTAGTTGCCCTTGATTGAGAAAAAAAAATAGTTGCCCTTCATTGAAAAACAAAGAGTTCCTTTGATTGCAAAAAAAACCTTACCTTGCTTGTGCAGAGATCGCTCTGGCGGGGGGTGGGGGGGGGGGGGCAGGGAGGCAAGACGGTCGCCACTTGTGCTTTCAAAATGAAAATGCGTTGTGTTTTTTTTTTTAATAAAATGCCCGAGGTCGTCGGAATTCCGATGAACATGGGCATAGGTCGTTGGAATTCTGACGAACACGGGCATTTTAAAAAAAAAAATCAAATTTTCACACAATGCTCCTTGTCCATCAGAAACCTCCGTCGGAATTTGACCCCAAATGTATTTTTGTGGGTTAGCTTCCCTTTCTTCAATTTTTCCATTTCTTAAAGAACCTCCTCTTATCTATGACAACATTTTAGTGCCTAAAAGATTTGTTACTAACCCCTTCAATGTTGGTATTTTGGTATGGTTTTGTCATTGATGTCAACACCTACTAAACTCTTATCAACTCTGGCACTTTGGAGAATCAACAACATTCACTGGCAAGCAAGTGACTCATGCACAATCACTAGTATCTGGTACACCGACACGATATAATGATCACCGACACTTGGAATGATATGGAAAACACATGGTTATGTCGAAGACATCGTTTGGACATCTTGTCCTGGAGTTTTGTTTATAGGTATATTCATATTTGCATATTTGTTGGTACTAGCAAATAGGTCCAGGGTTACACCGGTAGGTTTATCTTTTCCAAATCAGCATGGCATGCTATGGAGATGATTAATTATTATTGTAAATGCATTAAGTTGATATGTTGAATCAGTTATTACATCGGATATTGTATTGTTTGTAAAATGTTTTTATTGTAATATCTTGTAGATCCGACCTACTAAAATTGGTCTTAGGTTATGGTATAAATGTAAGATCTTATTTATAAGATTAGATGTGGAATGCGAAAAAGGATTGTGTGAAGGTATATGCGAGAATAAGCAGAGCTATACACATAGACATCATTTGAAGATTGAAGGAGGGTTTTGTGAAGACAATTAGAACTACACCGGTACTGAATCCAGCATATGAAGATGCTATTTTATGCAGTACATTCTTATTGGATTTAACCATCTAATTGTAGTTAGTGTGACTCTCATTTTGTGATTGAACAGTGAGCTCTAGGCGGTTGGCCTTTCTGCATGTGTAGACCCCATTTATGTACACTTACTATCTGTAGTAGTATCATTTGATTGTGGGTAAGGTTTCCCACCATGGTTTTTCCCCTTACAGGATTTCCACGTACAAATATTGGTGTTATGTGTTGTGGATGACTTTTTGTTTATGTTTCATGCACTAATCCTTATCGGTATAACAATTAACTGTTAAAACTATCTACCGACATATTAAATTGATTTACCGGTACTAAGCATTAAGTTGGTTAAGTTGTTTTTGGTTTGAATTTATGTGACAACTAATTCACCCCCCTCTCAGTTGTCTCTGAGAGCTAACATTCAAAACTTCCCATGTTCTAAAGATGAAGATTTGAAGAGTGAGCTTGACAATTCTCCTAAAATGTGCCCTTCCCATCTAGCTATCTTAGAGGAAGAGGATGATATCACAAACACATTTCTTAGTGTTACTTTACCTTCTTTATATTATTCCTCTCTAAGTGAAAAGGTATTGATGGACATTGACTTATCTTCTCCTAAATTTGGTCTTACCAATGGGGGCATGTTAGTGCAACAAGAGGTTATGTGCACTTCTTTCAAAGATCTCCTTCCCAAGCATGAATCTTTGGAGAAAGATGTTAATCTCCCTCCTAAAGAATACTCCCCTCATGAGGACCATTTTGTGCAAGAAGATGGTATTGTCCCTACTTTTCCTAGTGATGGTGTTTCCTCTTTTGACTTCAACAAAATTCCCACTAGAGATGATGCATTAATGAGAAATGCTTCTTCTGACCCCGAAGCTTGTCTTACCCATAAAGAAGCTTGTGTTACCCATAATTATCTCTCCCCTAAACATCCTATTGAACACATTTTGAGGCAAGAGGATGATTTAAACACATGTAGTGATGCTCTCCCTCCTAAGGATGAAGAATTAATGAACAATGTTATCCCTCTCCCAAAATTGGCAATAACAATAAGGACATCTTTGTGCAAGATATATCTAATAATTTTTTCAAAGATCTCACTATTTGGGATGAACCATTAGAAGAAGGTGTTGATTATTCTCTACCCTATGAGAGTAATCCCCTTGATAGCATCTCACCTCTCATGAATCTCAATCATTCTCCCTCTGAAGGTAAGGCATCTCCTTCTCCCCAACTAGGTTCTACTCAGAAGCATACCTTAATTCGAGAAGAGATTGTTAACATCTCTTTCAAAGGTCTCCCTCTCAAAGGTGAAACTTTAGAGAGTAATTTTTATCCTTCTCCTAGAGAGTCTATTCCCCAGGTAGATCCTGATGATCAGGAAAATGACCTAGCACAAATTTCGTGCCTTAGGTGAAAAATGGGTCATTTGTATCTTATCTTGCTCTCTTTCTCTTGTACTTCAGGGTTAGGGTTTAGGGTTTCATGGATTTTGTCTAAATATAGATAAATCCCCTAAATGTGTTATAAAATCGCATTACCTTTTTGGTTAAGCTTGAGGGTTCTAGTACGTTGGCGGGGCCTTTTTTTGTTTCCTAGGTATTTATTTGATGAGAGGATCTTAATTTTCCTAAAATACTAATTTTATTTTCCTAGGCAAGTCCTTCTTTTATATTTTAGCTGATATATTTGTGATAACTGTCAGGCTACTAACGTTCTCCATTGTATGCACATGTCTTAATGAATGAATATATTTTAATCATAATCAGAAAACATGCTTGGTCGTTAAACAACTGAAGAGGGCACACACTGAAGCTATCAGTGTAAAGTTCAAAGAGTTCTGATGGCTCTTGTTACCCCATAATAGAAAGTGCTTGAAAGTTAATGATCGCGACATCATGAGATGATGCCACTTGTCTTGGGAAGACCGAGAGAAGCTAGATGGTGGAGACCACTGACAACAATGAGAAGGATGATGAGTTGGAAATGCTATGTCATGCTTTTGATGTCTCCATTTGCCATAAAAGATGGTAAATATAGGATTGACTAGTATAAATCGTGTGATGTGCCACCAGGGAAGGAATCAACGGTCCAGTTTCAAATATGAATTCGAGTCGTTTTCCACTTGTGTGAGTAGTAATGGTGAAAGATACAGTGATGTTTGATTCAAGAATAGAATTAAATTCCCTAAAATCATTTTGATTCATGAGGAAAATTCAAAGAAAGCTGAAAGCGAGTTCAGAGCTAAAGAAGATTTGATCGAGCTATCGTAGTGCAGAATTAAGGTCTACCCAGTGTTTTCAAAGTTGTAATTTGATTATCTTCCCTTCTATGTTTTTAAGGCTGGATAGTGTAAATTATGTGAAATTCTGGTAAAAGGATTCAAGAGTGTTGTAGGGTTTTATAGTCTTAGCTCAGGGAGTTTGTGAATTTTTTGTTCCTCTGTTGGAATTGTTAGTTCTTGTATTGAACCTTGGTTTCCCTTCCCCATCTGTCGATAAATTGAGAAAGCCCTAGTTTGATAAAATTGCTCCCTCATGAAACCACTTAGGACAGACTAGTATTAATCATGTGATGTGCTACCATGGAAGGAATCAACGGTCCAGTTTCAAATATGAATTCGAGTTGTTTTCCACTCACACGAGTAGTAATGGTGATTCAAGAATAGCAATAAATGCCTTTTCAGAATCATTTTGATTCACGAGGAAAATTCAAAGAAAGCAAAAATCGAGTTCAGAGCCAAAGAAGATTTGAGTGAGCTATCTCAGTGCAAAATTAAGGTCTACCCAGTGTTTTCAAAGCTGTAATTTGATTATCTTCCCTTCTGTGTTTTTAAAGTTGGATAGTGTAAACTGTGTGAAATTTTGGTAAAAGGATTCAAAAGTGCTGTAGGGTTTTACAGTCTTAGCTCAAGGAGTTTGTGAATTTTCCATTCCTCTGTTGGAATTGTCATTTCTTATGTTGAACCTTGGTTTTCCTTCCCCATCTGTCGATAATTATTGAGAAATCCCTAGTTTGATAAAATGGCTCCCTCACGAAACCACTCAAGACAGACAAAATATTTGAGGAGAAATTTGTTTGATAATTTTCTGGACCAATTGAAACCATCAACAAATGACAAGTATCAGGGGATAAATATTTTTCAAGGGAAAACCCTTGGAGAAGGGTTAGTTGATAAAGTATACACAATTTCAAATGCTAGGGTATCAGGATAATTGGTGAACAACTAAGAAGGGGGGGGGGGTGAATCAGTTGTTAACAGATTATAACTTTTATTCCACTTAATAACCTTTAAATATATCAAGTACCGGTAAAGCACATAAAGATGCCGATAGGAACATATATCGGTAAACAATACAACTTAACAATTAAATAGATAATCAATGAAAAGCAACCATATGATATAACACCATGATTTGTACGTGGAAAACCCAGAAAGGAAAAAACCATGGTGGTAAGCCTACCCATAGTTAGATGATACTTTTGTAGAAAGTATGCAATACAATGAGGGGCCTGCATATGCAGAAAGGCACACTGCCTAGAGCGTACTGCTCATTACAAAAGAGTCTCACTGACTACAAAGTTTAAAACCACCTCAAGATAAATGAACAACAATCCAATAAAGTGAACTGCTAGAGATAACATCTACCATACCTAATTACAGTCCTGGTTAAGCTCAATACCAGAGGCCTTTGACCTCTTCCTTAATCCCAATTCGATCACCTATGATCGACCCATTCCTTCTCATATGACATTGCATTCCAAGACCACAAACACTTATTCCATTCCCATTCCACACATGCCACAATCTTACAATGAGATCTTACACCATTTTATACAAACCCTAAGGTCTAAACCAATTAGGTCAGCCACCTAAAAGATATTACAATAAGATCATTATATAATTCCATATTACAATGATATGCCATGTCATCTTAAGATCAAAACAACAATAACAAATCCATAAATCATCTTGAAACATCCCGGTAACATGTAGAGTAGACGTTAACATGATATCGGTCCATAACCTAGATAGGTACTGGACCTATTATGGGTCCACCATGCTAAAGCAATGTCTTCAAGTCGTTGAAGCATGATCAAAAACATCTTCAGTATCCTGAAATCCATCTAGAAGCCGCACCAACACCAATTATGCATCCTATCAAGATTCCTTAGTGAAAGCTTTGCCGATACAACCTTAAACCAGTGTCGGTAAGGGTTTACCAGAGTGTATGATAGAATCCAATTATCAAGTCAATACCAACTAACCAAAAAAATCTCTAGAAGCACATACCACATGTAACCAATCATATTCCATAGATCCAAACATGCCAGAAGTGTCCAACAGATAGTCTCTTCTGCCAGTAACACTAGATCTTCTATTGGCAACCAAAACTTGTCTGCCGGTTACCAATCATAACAGCTAGTGTTGACATCAATGACAAAACATCAATGTAACACATAATGAATTCATCCAATAATGCCAACAACCACCCCCTTTGACATTGATGGCAACACTAGATCTGAAAAACATCTAAGTACCAAAAAGTGCCAAACAAGTCTCCCCCTGTGGAAGACAACCAACATTTCTGTGAATGATATCTCTGTAAAGTTCTGAATAAATATCTCCCCCTAATGTATACAACTCCTTTTTCTTTATTTTCACATCAATATCTTTCCCCCTTTGACATCAATGCCAGAAATCTGACAAAAATTGACTACTAAATTGACTACTCCCTCGAATAGTAGCACCACTCATCAGTGCCGAAATGAATAATATCTCTAATAATGCATGCCAAATTGATGACAAAATTCCTCGATCAAGTCTCTGCTGGAGGGGCAGAAACCCCTAACCTATCTCTCAAATACTCAAATGATTCCTTAGACAATGGTTTAGTGAATATATCTACAATCTGTTCTTTAGTGTTCACATAAACCAATTTGACTTCCTTTGCTTCTACCTTGTTCTTCAAAAAGTTATACTTTATTGAAATATGCTTAGTCTTAGAGTTAAATACTGGATTCTTAGACACGTCAATAGTTGTAGAGTTATTACAGCAGATAACTACCGGTTCACTACAATTTACCCTGATATCCTTCAACATTTGCTTCATCCACAAGACTTGAGTGAAATTAGTTGCTTATGCAACATACTTTACTTTTGCAGTAGATAAAGAAATGCATGACTATTTTTTGCTAATCCATGAAACCAATTTCTTTCCAAGAAAGAAAGCTCCACCATAAGTGCTCTTCCCATCATCAGTATCACCTGCCCAATCTAAGTCAGTATATGTGCATAAAGTGAAATCATCATTTTTGGAATACCATAGGCCATATTCTGTTGTTCCTTGCAAAATACTGAAATATTCTCTTTACTGGACATTTATGATTTTCTGTAGGATTACTTTGATATCTTTAAATGATACTTATTACATTCATAATATCCGGTCTAGTCTAAGTTAGATATAACATACCACCAATCATAGACTTATACCTTGTTGGATTTACCTGTGTAGAAGTATCCTTGATAGATAATTTATCACTTGTCACCATAGGAGTACTTACCGGTTTGGAATTATCCATACCAAACTTCTTCAACAACTCCCTCAAATACTTAGTTTGACAGATAAAAATCCCTTTATCAGTTTGAGTAAACTGCAAACCTAAGAAAAATCTCATCTCACCAATCATGGACATTTCAAATTCATTCTTCATATTGTTAGCAAATTGCATGCATATTTTATCTTCTCCTCCAAAAATGATATCATCAACAAATACTTCAATATTCAGAATATCATTATCAGTGATCTTAAAATATAAATTACTATCAACGCTGCCTTTAGTAAAACCAAGCTTCAAAAGATATTTATCCAACCTTGGATACCAAGCTCTAGGAGCCTGTTTCAATCCATATAAATATTTCTTCAATCTACAAACCATATCTTTATCATTTGTCAGTGAAAATCCATCAGGTTGCTCAATGTAAACTTATTTCTCAAGCTCACCATTCAAAAATGCACATTTAACATCCATTTGATAAATCTTATAGTTCTTATAAGATGCATAGGCAATAAATAGTCTAACAACTTCAATTCTAGCTACAGGTGCAAATGTCTCACCATAATCAATTCCTTCCATTTGAGAATAATCTTTACAAACCAATCTAGCTTTGTTTCTTACAACTTGACCATCCTCATTCAGTTTATTCCTAAAAACCCATTTAGTTCCAATAACATTCTTATTTTTAGGCCGGGGAACTAAAGACCATGTCTCATCTTTCTCTATCTGATCTAATTCATCTTCCATAGCCTTTAACCAATGTTTATCCTTACAAGTTTCAATAACAGTTGCCGGTTCAACTTGAGAAATAAGACATACCTCTTCATTAGCCAGTTTTCTTTGAGTCATAACTCCCTTGTTCTTATCTCCAATGATTTCATCTTCAAAATGATTTAATCTTACATCCCTTGGTGTCTTCTTAACTTTAGGTAAACTTCTCTAATCATCAGTTATAGTTGAATTTTTTGATTGTGTTGGTGTAACTGTCTTAGCTTCCTATATCGGTTGAGGCATTGCCAGTTTAGTTAATGATCATTTCCACTGTCAGTTCCCTGTCGTTTGATATAGAATTATTTTTGTACTGCTCATCCACTTTCACATTAGCACTCTCAACAATTTTCTATAATATTTTATTATAACATCTATATGCTTTGCTCTAAATTGAGTATCCAAGAAATATCCCTTCATCACATCTAGGATCAAACTTTCCAATTGAATCATCTCTTTTGATATAGCATTTACTTCCAAAAATTCTGAAATACTTAACAGTAGGTGTATGTCCAAACCATAGTTCATAAAGGGGTCTTACCAGTTTCACCTTTGATGTGAACTCTGTTGATTGTGTAGACTACTGTACCCATGTCTTCTCTTGAGTAGATATGAGGCAATTTGTCTTCCATCATCATAGATCTTGCTACATCCAAAATGGTTTTGTTCTTTCTTTCCACTACTCCATTTTGTTGAGGAGTCCTAGGTGCAGATAGCTGTCTCCTAATTCCATTTGTCTCACAATAATTGTTAAATTCATGAGAAGTGAACTCACCTCCTTGATCTAATCTTAGACATTTGATTTTCAATCCAGTTTTAGTTTCAACCTTCACTTTAAAGATCTTGAATTTCTCAAAAGCTTCAGGCTTCTCCCTTAGAAAAGTCACCCACATCATTCTAGAATAGTTAGCAATAATCAACATGAAATACCTATCACCTTGAAAGCTTCTAGTCCTTGCTGGACCACATCAGTCAGTATGAATCAAATCAAGTACATCATTAGATTTATCATGTATGCTCTTAAAATAACTTCTTACTTGCTTACCCAATTGACATTCCTTACATACCGGATTATGAGGCTTCATAATCTTAGGTATATCTCTAACTGCCTTAGTGGAATTGATCTTAACAATAAAATCAAAATTAACATGACACAACCTCTTATGCCATAACCAACTCTCATCAATATGAGCAATTATGCATGTCTTATTATCAGTGTTCAAGTGAAAAATATTACCTTCAATCTGAATACCGGTTGCAATCTCCAAACTAGTCTTGTTAATGATTTTGCATTTTCTATCTTTAAACTGAAGTTTGAAACCCTTGGCCACCAATTGACCAACACTTAAAAGATTATTCTTTAAACCTTCTACATAATAGACATTATTAGTATTATGCTTACCATCCAAAGAAATAATACCTCTACCTCTGATCATACATGCTTTGTCATCTCCAAATCTGACTTGACCACCATTGTATTCTTGCAGGGACAAAAATTTCCCTTTATCTCCAGTCATATGATGTGAGCATCCACTAGAAATTACCCATTCATCCTTATCTTCAACTTTTTCTGCCAGGGCCTTTTCTTCATTCTTGATATTCAATTCCGGTTCATCTTCCTTCAAAGCATAGAACACCCATTCCTTTCCATTGCCAGATCCACTAGCAGAGTCTTCTGTCGGTTCATCTCCAGAGTCATCACTCCTTCCTGATCTTATATGTAGCATTGTTTACTTTTCTTGAATCTATATCTATTCTGGTTAGGCTTTAAAGATTTCTTAACTCTTTCCTCAAACCTTGCATTCCTTTCAGGCCATCTAGATGCAAAATGACCAATCTTATTACATGCAAAACATTTAAAACATGCTTTTCCTTCATACTTACTTCCAGTTGGTCCTTTAGGTACTCTTCTAGCAAATAAGGCTTTAAGTTGCTCAAGTTCTTCATCTTCTTTCCTCATGTCTTCCAATTATTTTACATATAGGGCTTTCCAATCACTTTTGCTAGTAGATGATGATGATGATGATGATGATGATGATGCATGAAAAGAAGGTTCAAACTTTACAGCTCCAGAAGATCCAAAATTTTCAACCTCAATAGTAGATAATTTCTCAATCAAAATGTCTTTGTTAACTAAAGTGTTTGTCATTGTTCTTAACTCATTAATTGCAGTTGCCTTCATCTTGTAAGCCAGTGGAAGGGCTCTCAAGACTTTGGAAACTATTTCATCTTCACTTAGAAATCCTCCACAACATTGAATTTACTCTTTCCATAAACACAACAATTATTTCATTATATTCCATCTTTAAGTTTTCATATCTTACCCAGTAACCATCAAGTTTAGAAATTTTGACAGTAGGGTCACCTTCATTCAGAGTTTTCAATTTGTTCCACATAACCTTTGCCAATGATTTATTAGTCAATCCCATGATTTGCTAATCAGTAAGTGCACACAAGAGGGCTTCTCTAGCTCTGCAATTATTTTCAATATTCTTATCCAAGCCTACAGGAGCAGGATTGTCAGATGCCAGATCATAAGGTGTGTATCCTTTCTCAGTGATCTCCCAAATATCCTTACCAAGACATCTAAGATGAGTTTCCATCCGAATTTTCCATATCCCATAATTTTTCCATCAAGCTTAGGGATTTTTCTTCTGAAAATAGTTGTCGGTAGATTAGAAGTGTTAGCTGCCATAGGATCTACCTCAAGCAGTTAATCTTCTGCAAAAGAAGACCAAATCTCTGATACAAATTGTTAGGATAACCAGTGAACAAATGAGAGGGGAGGGGTGAATCAGTTGTTAACAGATTATAACTTTTAATCCACTTAACAACTTTTAAACAGATCAAGTACCAGCAAAGCACATATAGATGCCAGTATGAACAGATACTGGTAAATAATACAACTCAACAATTAAACAGATAATCAATGCAAAACAACCATACCACATAACACCATGATTTGTACATGGAAAAATTGGAAAGGGAAAAATGACGGTGGGAAGCCTACCCATAGTCAGATTATACTTCTGTAGAAAGTATGTGATACAATGAGTGGCCTGCACATGCAGGAAGGCACACTGCCTAGAGCATATTGCTCATTACAAAAGAGTCTCACTGACTATAGAGGTTAAAACTATTAGACACAATGCATTGTTGAGAGGGGGAGGGGGTGAATTAGTGGTTCACAAAATTTTCCCTTTAGCTATCCTATGTGAGCATACCGGTCAATAGAACTAACTCAATGTAGACTTACAAGTTAGTGAAGAGACCAACACAAATGCAATCACACAAGAGACATCACATAACACCAATATATACGAGAAAAACCCAAGATGGGAAAAAACCTCGGTGAGCAATGCTGCTGAAGACTACTGCTTCAATCCAACCTCACAATGAAAGCTCTTTTAGAACATTTTTGGGCACCAACCCAAGGAGCACCAACCTCTAACTTGTCTATGGGCTACAACCCAAAGGAGATACAACCCCTACACCGAGCTAAAACTCAATGCTCACCATCAAAACATCAATTGCAAAAGTAACCATTTCATATACCTTACTTTGTTGGTGAGATACCTTCTCTGCTACACCGACTCCCTCTTCTGCTGCTTAACTGCTGATAAACTCTACTAGTACAACTCTCCTCTTCTTCTTGTTTTCTGGATCTCCACCTTACTCTTTGCTCTTCACCAATATAACACTTGGTCGGTTCTTTGTCTACCTTCTCTGCAACCTCCTTCATTTCTTCTCTACTGGTATGGTCATTACTGATTCTGCTCTACTACTAGTTGAACACTTCAACCCGATTCTCACTCACTCTCACTCTCTTCTAAGATACTCATTGAGCACTAGGCTGATTTTCTCTTACATGTAGAATTAACACACTTCACAGTAGAAAAATATTCTTATATTCAACAGCCTTCAACAATGTCTTTGGCTTGCATATTTATGGTCAGGTTTTCCCACCAAAAGCCAATTCAAAATCATGGGCAGTTAGGGTTTTCTCATCATTCTTGAGGCAAACCAAATCTAATTATATCTTCCTCGATATGATCTTCCTGACAACCAACAATACACCTCCGCCATTTTTGCACCTTCTTGATCATGCCTTCTATCTCTGGTGATCTGCCTTTTCCTTGTCAACTGATCTCTTGGTCAAACACCAAGATCTGTCTTGCTATTTCCTTCAACTACCTTGATCTTCTTAATCACTCTTAGTTATCTCATAGTTTTCCTCCAGACCTTGAGCTACAAATGTCTGCAAGGACACTGCAACATGTCCCGTGAATTGTGGGATCTTTCATCAATGTCGACCAACTCTGCAACTACCCTGTCGGTGTTCATTCCATCTTCATCCAAATGTAGGTCCGCCACCTTGACTCCATGTGGCATCCATCTTGACCATCTTCCAGCTTGAATCTTCATGTTGGTCTAGATAGGATCACTGACCAAACACTTCTACCAGTTCCTCTTCTCTGCCGGTATGTCACATTCTACTGGTTAACACCTCATGTCTGCACTTGTTGAACTTCTGGTGGAACTCCTTAACCTGTCGCCAAACATGTCTATCCATAGCATGCACATTCCACAAAGTGGGAGGTCATCTATATCTGCACCTTGTCCATATTACCGGTAAAAATCTGTGCCGGTAAGACCTCTTGATGACACAAGTCATCAACCTTCACCAGACTCTCAGACCATTCTTCCTCTATCTACATCTGCTCAACTATGCCTTTTCCTTGATCAATTCTAATCATATCTCTACCAGTTTGTCAAAGTTACAAACACATCACACTTCATTTGAACCACTTTTCCTTCTTCATCATCAGACTGAATATCGACTCATCTGGTTTGTCAAGATGACAAACTCATCAATCCTTCACCTGTCTAGGCAACTAAACATGCCATCTCTGTTAGTCCATTGCATAACCCCATTCTCATGCACTTGAGGCATTCCTTTTGTTTCATGGGTGGATTCGGTGTGAGCCTTTAAGCACTTGCCTTTACCTCATTTGCCTTATCTCACAGAAGTATGATGCACACAATGGATAATAGGAGATAAGCTCCACTTATCGGTGGACTGACACCTTATCATCTGCATCTTGCAATGCACTTAGGTGACTTCCCTGTTTGTGCAACATCTCTTTAAATAGGCACATGTGATCCGGTGTGGGCACTTTCACTGCCAGTCATTGCTTCTCATTATGACTGCATCTTCATCAGATGGGATTCCTACTATCCTACAACCTTACAGTAGACATGTTCTTTGTTCATTCTTCCTTCTCCAGTGTTGATGTGATTTAGGTAGCATTCTGCCTCTTCATCACAAACAACATCCAAGCACCTTGCTCATCCTGCTTTGTACAGTAGTCATGACCTTTGTAGGCAAATAACCACTCACTTGGTTGATCTGACTTCCCCATGTCAACACATCACTTACCAGTTGATCTCCTTTCCTTATCGGTGATGCACTGTACTGGTACCAATCACCTCACCATTCCATCCACACAAGTTAGGCACCAACTTGTGTGCCAGGGTTATCTTCTTACCTTACCGGTGTTCTGCAACACAAGGTGATATCAAAGATATCTCAACCTATAATCCTCCTTGACAGTGTTGCACATACATTTCTCTTACCGGTATTCACCCCATATCAATTGACATCAATGACAACCCAATGCCAAAAATCTCTCCCTTTGGGATTGATGTCAACTCATGTAGTATCCGACATACTATATAGTCTTTCTCCCCCTTTCACTGATCTGTGGGTTCTTAACACTTGTAGTATGCAGTATACTATAGAATCTTTCTCCCCCTTTGACAACAATGGATAAGGGCACTATCAAGATATTAGTTCTCCTTGTATTTTCCAAGTACTGTCAAAATTCTATCTCCCCTTTTGTCTTTACCAGATGTCTCTCCTCCTCTGTTGGTCAACTTGCATCACCTCCTGATTGATCCCAAAAATCTATAGGAATCAAATATGATTGTACTACCAATACAACTAGCCAACTGACAAGTAGGAATCAAATGTGAATGTACTATGAATACAACCAACCACATGATAGGTAGATACCCCTTGCAATGAAATTCTCCTAGGTATTCCTATTGCGACTTTTCATCATCTGCAGTTTTGGTCAGTCAATGCACTTACTCTTCCAAGTTCAAGCATCTTGGCTTTGCATCATAGCCACTTGAAATCCCTTGAGTCATACATCTCAGGTCCTTATCTCTGGTGGGGCCTAATACTGGGGCTCCAATTTCCTCCATATACCAGTTAACATCTCACACTAATTGTTAACCTCCACTTATTGACAATGCAGTAGTGTGATCCAAGACTGATCTATAGGAGTGTAGTCAAGGTAACCTCTACACACACTTATCATCTCATTTCCATCCTTCATACCAGAAATAACATGTTCTTCTATGTTGCCTTGTTCATTGAGGGGGTGAATGATAAATTCAATATATTACTCCCCCTAGGATCCTGCATCTCCTTTAGGCCTTAGGAGATATTACCTATGCAGTGAGTACACAGTGCTGTTCTATGGTCTTCTTCCTCCATACCTACTTGGTCTCATCCTTCTTCCCATTTTCAGGCTTGGGAGCAAGTGTTTCCTTCTTTTGCTGATGGGTCTTTCCATTTTTAGATTCTCCATTATAGCTGGAAGTAGTGCTATAGTAGCACACAACATCCATCCCAACTTCATGTTTGGGGAATCTCTTGACATACCGATTTGACCATCTCCTTCTGGTCATGTTGCTGTGACTGACAATTGAAACCGGTGGACCTCTTGCTCCCATAGGGATCTTTCTCCTTTGGTTCCATGCAGGTCTCTAACTTCCAAATTCTCTATATCCACTTTTCTATAGAGAATAGTTGTTATACCGACCTCCATGTGACTGCAGGTTCCTCTTCCTGCATTCAAACTCTCTATGGCCAAAAACATTGCAGTTATGACAAACAACATTTGCATAACCGGGAGAGGGGACATGCATGTATCTACTCTTGGATACATTTTTCTCATATGCATGATGTCTATGAGATCCTATATTATCCTTTCTAGATATCATTCTATATTCCCTTTCCCTATGGCCATAAGCATTACATGCAAAGCAGTAACCGGTAAAGGATGGCATATGACTTACAAATTTATTTTGTCATGCATGGGGAAATCTTACTAGTTTTGCATCTCCATTTCTTCTTCTTTGAGAATGGATCCTTGGTTGTCCATTCTATGCAACTCTTCCATCTGGTCTCTTCTTCTCCCACACTTGCTTTTCCCTGTGGGTGGTAGTATTTCCTTGTCCTCTGTCAGTAGGACGTCCTCTTTGTTGTCTTCTCATTTTTCTGCTTCCTATGAACCTGTCTTCTCCCATCTTCCCTTTACCTTTGGGATCTATATTGTTCCTTCTTTTTGTAACAACAGTCTTCTTTTTTGTTTGCAAGTCCTCGCGGGTTGTGTTTAGATCAACCTTCTTCCAGGGAGCATTTCTCACTATGAAGGTTTGTCCCTTGTTCTCTCCATTTGAGGAGACAAACTGAATGTCATTGTGGAGGACATTCTTGTTGGTGGAGCATTCACTAGCACCACTTCCTAACCCTTTAGTGTCCTTGGTATGCTTTAGCTTCTTTAACATCTTGTCCAAGCCATCACAACTTCCATCAAACTGGGTTCTTACCTTGAGCTCATCTTGACACATCTCAAGGTCATTTCGGAGAATCTCCATTTCTCCAACCAGTTGCAACTATTTTTCATTCTTTACTTCTAGCCTAGATGCTAGATCTTCACACCAACACTCCTGGGTGTTCTCTGCATGAGACTTCAACTCTGAGATGCATTTATCAGATTCTTCAAGGCATTTTGTTAGGTGGTTCTGCTCTACTATAGCAACATTCTTGAATAGCTTGTATTCATTTTTCAAGCTCTTCCTTTCACTTTCCTTGGAGTCCAAGACTGATTTCAAATCATTAGTCAATATTTTTGTCTCTTCTAGTTGAGAGGTCAATAAGCCAACCTTTTGGTTTGACACATCAAGGCAGATTCTCAATTGACTGCAGTCCAAATGAAATGATCTTTTGTAGATTTTAAAATCATTTCTAACATTTTGAAGCTCTTCTAGAGCACTTACCAGTTCACACTCAAGATCTACTTCTGCATCTTCTTCTTCTTCTCCCTCACTATCAAATAGATCATGATGGCTAGATCTTTTTGTCTTGTCTCCTTCTTCCTCATCATCATTGCCAAACACATCTTTTCGGTGGGATCCATTTGACTTATTATTTTCAGATGTGTGCATCTCAACTTCAGATCCTTGAGCCATGTGGAGATGGGTTCCTTCTTCATCAATGTTGCAACTGCTAGTGGACCTGCCTTCATCATCTGCACTTGTATCTACTACATTGTTCTTCTCACTTCCACACATTGATCTAGTAGTACAGGGTTCATTTCCATAAAGCTTCCTTAGTCTATCCCATAGACTCTTTGCAGATTTATATTTATCCACTTGTGAGGAGACATCATCGGTGAGCCCACTGAATATAGCCTTCATGGCTTCTTTATTGCACAAGCAACATCTTTCTTCTTCAGATCCAGTGGGAGGATTGACATGTCTAGCAAGACCATTGATAACTGACATCCATACATCAAACCCTAGAGAGGATAGGAAGACTTCCATTCTACAAGTCCAAATGGAATAGTTTGAACCATGAAACATAGGAGTAGGGATTGATACTAAACAAACCATTGTGTCCTTAAGCCAAAATCTACCCAAGTTGGAGAAAGCTCATCTAGCTAGGAACCTCAGCTCTGATACCAATTATTAGACACAATGCACCACTAAGAGGGGGAGGGGGTGAATCAATGGTTCACAAACTTTTCCCTTTAGCTATCCTATGTGAGCATACCAGTCAATAGAACTAACTCAATGTAGACTTACCAGTTAGTGAAGAGACTAACACAAATGCAATCACACAAGGGACATCACATAACACCAATATACATGAGGAGACCCCAAGGTGGGAAAAAACCTCAGTGAGAAATGCTGCTAAAGACTACTGCTTCAATCCAATCTCACAATGAAAACTCTATTACAATGTTTTTGGGCACCAACCCAAGGAGCACCAATCCTTGATTTAGGGCACCAACCCAAGGAGCACCGATCCTTGATTTAGGGCACCAACCCAAGGAGCACCAACCCCTAGCTTATTTATGGGCTACAACCCAAAGGAGATATAACCCCTACATCGAGCTACAACTTATTGTTCACCATAAAAACATCAATTACAAAATTAGTTGTCTTGTTACAAGTGAATCTTGTAACCATTTCATATACCTTAATCTACCGGTGAGATACCTTCTCTGCTACACCGACTCACTCTTCTACTGCTCTCCTCTATTGCTTAACTGCCAGTAAGCTCTACCCTTACACCTCTCCTCTTCTTCTTCTCTGCTAGATCTCCACCTTACACTCTACTCTTCACTGGTATAACACTTGGCTGGTTCTCTGTCCGCCTTCTCTACAGCCTCCTTCACTTTTGCTCTGTCGGTATGGTCACTACCTGTTCTGCTCTACTATCGGTTGAAAAATTCAACCTAATTCTCACTCACTCTCACTCTCTTCTAAGATACTCATTGAGCACTTTTCTGATTTTCTCTTACATGCAGAAGTAACACACTTTGTAGTAGCACAATATTCTTATATTCAATAGCCTTTGACAATGTCTTTGGCCCACATATTTATAGCCAGGTTTTCCCCTCAAAAGACAATTCAAAATCATGGGCGGTTAGGGTTTTCTCATCATCCTTCAGGCAAACCAAATCTAATAATATCTTCCTTGATCCAATGTTCCTGACAACCAGCAATACACCTCCACCATTTTCGCACCTTCTTGATCATGCCTTCTATCTTTGGCGATCTGCCTTTTCCTTGTCAATTGATCTCTTGGTCAAACACCAAGGTCTGTCTTGGTGTTTCCTTCAATCGCCCTGATCTTCTCAATCACTCTTAGCTAGCTCATAGTTGTCCTCCAGACCTCGAGCTACAAACCTCTGTAAGGACACTGCAACACATCCCGTGAATTGTGGGATTTTTTATCAATGTCAACCAACTCTGCAACTACCCTGTCGGTGTTCATTCCGTCTTCATCCAAATGCAGGTCCGCCACCGTGACTCCATTTGGCATCCATGTCGAACATCTTCCATCTTGAATCTTCATGTCAGTTCAGATAGGATCACTGACCAAACACTTCTACCAGTTCCTCTTCTCTGCTGATTTTCTAACCCTACCAGTATGTCACATTCTACTAGTTAACACCTCATGTCTGCACTTGTTGAACTGTCGGTGGAACTCCTTAACTGGTTGCTAGACATGTCTATCCATAGCATGCACATTCCACAAAGTGGGAGGTCATCTATATCTGCACCTTGTCCATATTACCGGTGAACATTTATACCAGTAAGACCTCTTGATAACACAAGTCATCAACCTTCACCAGACTCTCAGACCATTCTTCCTCTATCTGCATCTTCTTAGCTATGCCTTTTCCGTGATCAATTTTGATCATATCTCTACCGATTTGTCAAAGTGACAAACACATCACACTTCATCTGAACCACTTTGCCTTCTTCATCATTAGACTGAATATCAACTCATCCGATTTGTCAAGATGAAAAACTCACCAGTCCTTCACCCATCCAGGCAACTCAACATGCCATCTCTGTCGGTCCATTGCATAACCCTATTTTCATGCACTTGAGGAATTCCTTTTGTTTCACCGGTAGATTCAGTGTGAGCCTTTAAGCACTTGCCTTTACCTCATTTGTCTTATCTCACAGAACTATGATGCACACAATGCATAATATGAGATAAGCTCCACTTATCGGTCGAGTGACACCTTGTCATATGCATCTTGCAATGCACTCATGTGAATTCCCTGTTTGTGCAACATCTCTTCAAACAGGCACATGTGATTTGGTGTGGGCACTTTCAGTCATTGCTTCTCATGATGAATGCATCTTCATCAGGTGGGAGTTCTGTTGTCCTGCAACCTTGCAGTAGACCTATTCTCTATTCATTCTTCCTTCTCCAGTGTTGATGTGATTTAGGTAACATTCTGCCTCTTCATCACAAACAACATCTAAGCACCTTGCTCATCTTGCTTTGTACACTGGTCATGACCTTTGCAAATAAACAACCACTCACTTGGTTGATCTTACTTCCCCATGTCAACACATCACTTACAAGTTGACATCCTTTCCTTACCGGTGATGCACTGTATTGGTACTGATCACCTTACCATTCCATCCACACAAGTCAGGCACCAACTTGTGTACCGGGGTTATCTTTCTTACCTTACCAGTGTTCTGCAATAGAAGGTGATATCAAAGATATCTCAACCTATACTCCTCCTTGACAGTGTTGCACATACATTTATCTTACCAGTATTCACCCCATCCTGGTTGACATCAATGACAACCCAATGCCAACAAAAACCACCTCAAGATAAATGGACAACAATCCAATAAAGTGAACTGCTAAAGATAGCATCTACCATGCTTGATTATAGTCCTGGTTAAGTTCAATACCAGATGCCTTTGACCTCTTCCTTAATCCCAATTTGATCACCTATGACCGACTTGATCCCTTTGCATATGATATTACATTCCAAGACCACAAACACTTATTCCATTCCCATTTCACACATGCCACAATCTTACAGTGGGATCTTACATCATTTTATACAAACCCTAAGGCCTAAACCAATTAGGTTGGCCAACTAAAAGATATTACAATAAGATCATTACATAATTCTATTTTACAATGATATTCCATGTTGGCTTAAGATCAAAAAACAATAAAAAATCCATAAATTATCTCAAAACATCCTTGTAACATGTAGAGTACACGTTAACATGATACCATTCCATAACCTAGATAGGCATCAGACCTATTCTGGGTCTACCATGCCGAAGTAATGTATTCAAGTAGTTGAATCATGAACAAAGAACATCTTCAGCATCCTAAAATCCATCTAGAAGCCGCACCAACACCAATTATGCATCCTGTCAAGATTCCTTAGTGAAAGCTCTGCTGGCAGATCCTTAAACCAGTGTCGTTAAGGGTTTACTAGAGTGTATGATAGCATCTGATTATCAAGTGAATACTAACTAACCAAAACATTCTCCAAAAGCACGTACCACATGTAACCAATCATATTCCATAGATCCAAACATGCCAAAAATGTCCAACAGGTAGTCTCTTCTGCTGGTAACACTAGATCTTCTACCGATAACCAAAACCTATTTGCCGATAACCAACCATAACAGATAGTGTTGACATCAATGAAAAAACATCAATGTAACATAATCAATTATTCATTTAACTATTTTAGCCTAATTCTTCTATTAATTAAATAAATCTTTATTTATTTAATTAATTCATTTATACTCTTCTAGACTTTTTCGTCATTTAAATAAATACATTTATTTATTTAAATTGTCCTTTTCCTAAATTAAATAAATATTAATATTTATTTAATTGATCCCGCTTCTTCTATTAATTAATTAAATATTTATTTATTTAATTAATTTATTAGCTTTTTCTACCTATGACACATGTCATTCATCTCTTAATTCCTACGCTATCTACCCTCTCATTATTTTATTATTTCATCTACCTACCCTCTAATCCTAGCGGACCATCTATTTTTTACACCTCTTAATCTTATCCCTCCATTTCTTATAGTGTCTTCTATATAAGGAGATACTTCCTTCATTATCAACCCTCAACTACACTTTCAAACTTTCATATATGATCAAGCCTACTTGCAGCGACATTTTCGTTCTTTGTTGAGCTCTTGTGCACACATACAATCTGAGAGAAAATATATCAAGCAAGATCAATGGATATAGGAAGAATGAAGATTCAAACCCTATTGGACATGTGATGGTATAATCTTTCTAATATTGCTGATTTACATTGTCTTAGGTAATATTCATATGTTATGGTGGATCTTTTTTGTTGTTAGGCTAGGGTTTTGTGGTTGAATTCATTTAGTCTTTCAATATTGTTGTTTCCATTTTTACCATAAACACCTATGACTGGGGTAAAAAGGTTCAAGTTATGGTATGGATAGAGGAATTTGCATTCTCCATTCTTGAGTGCATGGCAGTATGACTTAGGTAAGTTGGTGGTGTCTAATGTATTCATGGATGTCGACCTTCTCAGGATAGTTGTAGATAGATATGATTCTATTTCTAAAGTGATAAGGGGAAATGATGGAGAGGTCTTATTGACAATCTGAATAGAGGAATTCCAAGAATTTTTTGAGCTATATGAACCCTCTGCTGCCAGGATTCAAGTAAATCTAGATGAGATAAAAGCCAAATATCACAGGAAAAAAGGTTTTGTCAGATCAAACCTTCTCCTGACCATTTGGAAAAAGTGGGAAACAAATCATACCATATTGGCCCAAGTTCAGTGGAGCATTTTCCAATTGGTGCCTTTGCCAAATATTTACAAGCTACTTTCTTTTCTTTATGTCAGGTTTTAGGTTTTAACCCATCCACGGTTATGCCACCGAATTACATGTTTATGGCTATTCAGATTCAACATCCTGATTTTTCAGTGATTTTTAATTTTGCACCATATCATGAAGATAAGATTCATGAGGGATTACTGGGTATTAAGAACAATGTATTAAGCACTCATTTTTATTGGTACTCATTGCTGATGCATATTTTCTTATTTAAAAATTCAAATTATTTTGAAGATACCATGGATCTCATAAAGACAATTGATAATGTTGAGATACCGGTGCAATTATGTAATATGGACATGTGAAGGGACAGGTCGGAAGCTAGTTTCATAAGATTTGACAATGGTTTTGCTTCCAAATTAAGACAACAATTGATAGTTAATCCGCATAGAATTCCTACACAGTTGCATGAATTTTTGAGACCAAAAGAAAGGCTTCCAATTATGAGAATTGAGCATAATTGGGGTGATATTATCCCTTACTAGGTCAACACTGTCATTAGAGTTTATGGTTTCCTAGGGCAGCCTCATGTATTACCTTTCAATGTCCCATTGAGACTTGGATTTGCTAAAGTAATTTGGCAAATATGTTGCTTTCAGGATTAGGGTTTGAAAGGCAAGAAAAAAGGAACTATCTTCCCTGACTATAGTGTCTTCCAATACTTTTGAATTTTGAAAGGAGGGTATGTAAATTTTGACAAGCTCTTCACACCATATCACTTGGGAGTTAGTGTAGTTAGGCACAATGACCCAGAGGGGTTCTAAAATATTTTTAGGCAAAGAATAAAAGGAATTGCACTTCCCCATGAACACCACTTCCCTGAAGATGTAATCATAAATGATTTCAATTTTTTTGCTCAAGATTGGAAGAAGGAGTAGTGGATAGCTTTCAGAAAGCTATGGACAATTATACAAAAAATGGATCCAAGTTATGATCCATTGAGATCCTTCAATCCTTTCTCTGCCAAAGTTGATTTTGTTATGAATAATTTTGATGAGTTAATTCTTTCTTTGAAAGAGAAGAGAGAAAAGCTTGAGGAAATTCATGGTAGACAGTTTGAAAAGAAGAGTGTACAACAATCTACACCCATTTCACATGCAGATGCACATATGATTCAATGAATGAGGATGAAAAAACTTGACCCTCCTCCTCCTTTACCTCATAGGACAGATGGGTTAGAGGAGACTCGACCTAGTTATGAGCCCCCTCCAAGGGGTGGTATTTGTTGGCAATTGACACTCATTTGATTGGTTTCAATATGTTGTCATTGATGTCAACATGGTAACATGTTCCAGCTTCATATTTTGGTTTGGTTGTGTATTGGCAGACACTTCACCGACATTGACAAGTTGGATAGATTTATTTAGTTACCGGCATTGTAGGCTGACATGGTTCACATTCAGGTTATCGATATTGGTGGCCGACATCATTTGGGAGATCCGGAATCAACAATTATTTTTGATATTCATGTGTTTATGTTATTTAGCATACATGTGTATTCATATTGTAATTATCTTTGTAAGCCAACATAAGGCATGATGGATTGTAAAGGGGTATATAGGTTAGTTGATTAGATCATTTTGTAGTATGAATGTATGTATAGGCAAGGATATGGATATGTATTGGAGATGTGAAATATATCAGAGAGATCATGTATGTGAGGACATTTATGTAATAGGGTATTTTGGTAAGGGTTTAGGGTTTCAGACCGGAATAGACAGAGTTTAACCAAAACTGTATTCAGGTATAAAAGATGCTACCATTGTAGTCCAATCATTTCTCCAGATTGTAGTCTGGATTTTTATGTAGTCAGTGTTAAGTTCTGATACTAAATGTAAAGTACTGACGCCAATAGCTAACAAGATGAGAGGGGGGGGGGTGAATCATACAAACTTAATCTTCCATAAAATCAATAGATTCAACCTTGGTAACTTATACTTCAGCAACATAACCAAAAACTGCTAAACATAGAAACTCATAACCACATAATCATCATAACACATATAACACCAGATTTAACGTGGAAACCCAAATAGGGAAAAACCACTATGGGATTTTGGACCCACTAAGAATTATACTCTTCTAGAGTATGCTTGGTTAAAAGCAAATCCTGTTAAAGATTACAAACACATTGCTAGATGTGACTCGGTTAAGGGATTTCCCACAGATCTGTTAGGATCTTCACTTTGTTAGAAGTGACCTTGTCAAAGGATTTCAAACACTCATTTAGAATGTTACCTTGCTAGAGGATTTACAAATAAGGCTGTTAAGTCCACTCGGTTAAGAGATTTCCTGTTACTTACTGAATAAACAACAATAATAAATATATCTGCAACTTCACATCTAAAATGCTAAAGCAGATTCTTATTTGCTCAAAACAATCTAGTCATAGGACTTATCTTGTCCCTCTACTGGGCTCCCTACTCTGTTATTCAAACAAGTCTTCAAGCTTCTGTGCTCAGTAATCACTATGAAGCATCCATGTGCTTACACTTGCCCGCATACATTGTTTATCAACAATTCCTTATTTATAAACAATTTCTAACCGCTTAATCTCCTTGATCACATTTCCCATGATCAATATTAGCCTTCAAATCTTCAATCTTGACTATTTTCAATGCATCCTTCGATCTGAAAATGTTCTACCTTTCCTAGGGACTTGCATTCGTTTCTTGGAACTTGCACAAGGTTATTGCGGTTCAATCTGCGTTGTAGATCTTTCTCTTGATTTTCCATTGCCATAGATCCTTAACAAACTTCATGCATGGCATACTAATCAATTATACATCTCCAGCTAATCATTGTCCTTCATTAAATAATGCTTTTATCCATCCAATGCGATCTATCATAACTCGGTTGCAACTCGATAAATACTAAACTTTACTCGGTGCGAACTATCATAACTCAGTTGCAACTTGGTAAATACTAAACTTTACTTGGTAGACATTCTGCCTTCATTAACCGATATCAATAACCTTAGGGTTTATTGACTAGGTTCCTTAGGGTTTACCGACTAGGTTCTTTGCTCGGTGACATAGTATAGTATTAACCTTACAATCAACAACATATGTAGGATATCAAAACAATCTAAACATCATGAACTCATCATTGTCTAACTCGGTAATAGTTGCCCATTGATTAAATTATTTCTCCCCTTATTCATCACATTCTTTCTATGTCTTTTACTGACATCTTAATTCTCTTCAAATCAATCTTCTCAAGATATGACAACATCAGACTGATTTAGATAATCAATTTCTTGACATCAATGACAAAATAATGTTATAAAGATAGTTATCATCCTTTTTCAGTTATATCAAATAATCTTCAACAACCTTCTCAATATCCTTAATGAATATCAACAATCTCCTTCTATTGAAATGCCAATAGTTAGTGAGGCTCTTTTTGTGATTGACCAATGTTCTCTAGGCTGTAAGCCTTCCTGCAAGTGTAGGCCCCTATATTTTGTAATATCTCTTCATATGGCCAGTGGATTGATATTGTGGGTCACAAATCCCACTGTGGTTTTTCCTCTTTGAGGTTTTCCACATATAATTCTATGTGTTATGGTATTCATTTGTGTGATTGGCTTATTGGTTTCTTTACTTCTTTCAATTCCATATGTACCTATATACCAGTTGGTGAATGCATGTTTTAATAAGGTTAAAATTGATCATTTCGGTAGAACATTGATTCACCCCCCCTCTTAGTGTTATTGGATTCCAACAATTGGTATTGGAGCCTTGTGCCTTGAAGGAAGTTTAACTGCTTGAGGAAGATCCTGAATATAGAATCCATGGATATGAGTTTGGAGAAGCAACTTGATGTGGCACTTTAAGATTATGATGCTGAAAGGTTGAAGAAATTGAAGTTACAAGATGAATTGAATTCTTCTCAGGAGTTCATTCTTGTCCTACAGGAGAGAATGTCATTTGTTTAGGCTAGGAGGAAGGAACTTTTGCAGAAGAAGGCTGATGAAGAGAAAGATTCCCTTAATGAGAGATGTCTGAAGTTGAGTCAGGAGAACATGGTCATGAGGAATGAAATGCAAGTTATAACTATGAGGATGTCTAAAGAGATTGAGGATCGGAAGAAAAAGGAAGAAAATATTTTTGTATCTTTGAAAAACAAATTTGAAGAATGTGAAAGGTTGGTTCATGAAAATGATATGTTGAGAACTGATTTAGTACAATCCCAAAGTAATGAACAAGAACTTGAGAGACAAATGATAATTATGAGAGATGATTGTAATGGATTCATCATATGTTGTCATTGATGAAACACATACACACACATATGTTTATATTGTCTACCAATATAACTTCAAGTTGTTTATACTATAACTGGTATGCTAGAAGTTATACTAAGAGGTTTATCTCTAACCGGTACTTTGTGATAACCAATATATATGTAGAAGACAACCAGTGGATACACATTAGATGACATCAAGATGAAGATCAAGAGAAGATTATAGAAGGAGATTCAAGTATAATGGTTCATTTATTTAACTCTAACTAATATTGATTGTTCCAAATGGTATTCATTGATTTTGTGATGAGTAACTAAAAATCATGATGAGTTATCCCACCGACAAATTTTGGCGGTATTTTTGTGATGAGTTCTGATCACTTGACTAGATACATTGCACCTAGGAAATTGTGTTATGATTTCTTTAGGCTGACATGAAATCTTAATGTCTATATATTGACATCATGATGAATTATTTCATATGAGTGAAAATGTTATGTTGTGTGTGAAAGACAAATGTGTTAAGTTGTTGAGTATGCAGAAGACCGGTGTTGAATATGTTGAGAAGGATCTGATCAAGCAAGTATTGTGCTACTCAGATAGATCAAACCAATCCTGTTTTTTTCTAACAATCACAACAGAACTCAAAATCCCCTAACCGGGTAAGCTCTAACAAGCTTCTTTATATAAATCCTCTGATAGGGTGATCCATTAGTTTGGATTCAGAAATCCTCCACCAAGGTTACTCCTAACAGGGTACTATTTTTCATAGGGTATAAGCTTCTAATCAAGCTTTGGGATCTCTAACAAGATTCACTCCTAGCAAGGCACTTTGTAGACCCTAACCAACCAGTTATCTATTACTGCAGATAGTTAACTTGTGAGTTCCATCTCACCATGGTTTTTACATATTTGGGTTTTCCATGTACAAACACTTGTGTTATGGTGGATGTTTTACTTATTGTGGATGCTATTATATCATTTTGGATTACATGCATTGTGATTAAAATTTTTGTTAAGTTCATCTACCAGTTAGTGTTTGAAGTAGATTTATTTTTGGTGTCACTAATTCACCCCCCCTCTCAGTTATTTTCAAGTCCATCATGGAGATTCCAGTGGACTTGGATTTGAACAAGGTTAGAGTTTCAGTATTGCGAATGAAGATCAAAACCATAAGGAACCGGTAAGGAAGTTTAATGCTTATAAATTTAATGTTAGATGCTTTGTTTGTAATAAATTTGGTCACATGGCTAGGCAATGTAGAAATAGAGCAAATCAGAACCCTGATTCTACTCCTGGTCAATGTTCTAAATGCAATAAGTATGGTCATAAGACATAAGATTGCATAATGAATGTTAAATGTTATGCATGTGGAAAATTGGACATATGGCTAATTAGTGTAGGTCAAGCAATTATACCGGTTTTTGCAAAGAAATTCAAAAGAACAATGTTACATGCTATGCATGCAATGAGGTTGGACATATTTCTAAGTTCTGTAGAAGCATAAATCCATCGGTTGGTAATGATGGATCAAACAAGAAAGGGAAAGAGTAGGTTAATGAAATTCGACAAGATCATACCCAAAGATGGGTTAGGAAGTCAAAAGAACAATCAACAGATGGAAATGCTTTGGTTACTCAATCGACATAGGAGGTTGCTCTTGCACTAGCAGGAAGCTCATCCTGCAACTAAGGCAGATGCCTTAGGGGTAGGAAACATTCATGAAGATAATGCATATACCCCGGGAAGATGTTATGGAAGATGTTCCAGACATTGGAGATGCTTATCCAACATGGAGATGTTTAATCGAGATCTGGTATCTTCCACCAAAAGTCATTCATATCAATGATGGGTTAGGGTTTCTTGGAGGGTATTAAGGAAGAAAACTAAAGAGACTAAGGTAGAAGCTAAGAAGCAACCAGTTAGGAAAGTTACTATTAGGGCACCGACACAGAAAAGAGAACCTAAAGAAACACCTTCAACCCCATCCCATATTGGAAGAAGGATGAGACGGATCTTGCACATGTATCTGGTAATATAACTATTATTCCACCCAAGACTTGTGCATAATTAGTTAATGAAATAACTAAAGATGGTATGTTGAAGAATGTGCAATTTTATTATGAGAATTTGGATGATGTTGAACAAAGAGAAGCAGAGGAATTAGTTTTGTTGTATTTGGATATTTATAAGAAATCCTTGTTAGAAATTGAAAATCAAATATCGACACAGTTATATGACATATTAGATGCTAGAAGATTATCAACAATGAAAGAGGACATGCATTTAAAGATTCATGAATTATTATCTGTTTGTGTTTCTATTACTCCAGAGGAGATGAACAAGACACTTGAAGTTACACATAGGAAAATATTTAATAGGCATAGAATAATCAGTCTTATGTTAGGTAGGTTCGATGAGATAGAAAAGGAGACACACAAGGCATGGGTTAAGTTCTTTGAAGAAAATCGTGGTTTTTATACTTCACTTGAACCTAAGATAGATACTACAGACATCCTAGTTGAAGGGAAAGGTAAAGGTATTGTGGGTACTTCACCCTCAATTTTGAAAAACATTAAGATATTGGATATAGATCCCTCGGTAGAGACTAATGTACAAGAAAATGCTAAGATACTAGAAAAATCAGAGAGTATAAAGGTTGAAAGTCTACATGCTACTAATTTTGAGGACAACAGTCCTCCAGATCCAAATGTACAGGATGAAGACACAGTTCCTAAGGAGGAACCGACAGTTACTGAGACTACACCAAGAGGCGAAGCCACTGGTGCAAGTGAGGAAGCTATTAAAGTTAAACCATCAGAGGAGAAGAAAGGGGAATCTGATAGGGAACCGGTAGTGAGCCCATCATTGTTGTCAATTGACACCTCACTGGTTGAAAAGAAAATCATAACAAAGATGAGTTCTACTGAAATCATGATGATGGCTGCGCAAAAAATAAAGGAGGGATCTATGGATAAAGAGGTTATTGATCAGTCTATCACTGTTTTGCATAGACTTGTCCTGGAGGACAAGTTTGAAAAAGAAGCAAGCCCATCCAACAAGCTTAAAATAATCACAAAGAACATTTCAAAGGATATTTAGTCTTTACAACAAATATCCAACTGACAGGAACTAGAGAAGTTTACACAGGAAAATAGAGCTACATTTGATCAGATGATTGAGTCTGAGATGAAGGAGATTAATGATAAGTCAAAGTTGATAGATAACTCTTTAAGGCCATGTACTAATATTTATAGAGTATTCCATAACACATGTTTACTCACAACTGAGAGAGATAAAAGGATTAAGGATATTTAGGAGGAGATTGTAGGTATAGTAAATTCTTTTCATGGATCAAATTCTTTAACTACATCTCGAGATGGTTAGATTTTGGATTTGGAAGCCCAAGTTTTAGCTCTTGAGAGAGAAAACAATAAAATCATAAGGAGAGAAAGAGGTCTTAGAGGTTTGGTGAGTCCCTAGTTGGATTCATTAAGTGTACATCAAAAGGAGTGCATATATATGGTTGGTAAGCCCACACCGACATAGCTTAATGAGAAAGAGTCATTTTCCCATATGCTAAATGGACTTGTATCTATTTCCAACACTTTCAAATCCAGTTGGGATACTTATCTAGAGCTTTTGGAGAAGGCCTATTTGGATATTTTCAAATATATTCAGCTCCAATAAGGTATTTTGGGACATTTACTATACAATCTTTCAGTCCTAGTTTTGGTATTTTTTTGTATTTTTGGCATTGATGTCAAAGGGGGAGTATAGGTGAAAAATATTCAAGAGATATGGAGGTATGGAGTATTTTGTTCAAATGGATATTTAGCTAAGGGGGAGCAGGCTTAGGATGAAACCAACAGATGGAAACCATGATCATTTTTCACATGAGTGTTGTGATCAATGCCAAAGGGGGAGATTGTTGATAATTGACACTCATTTGGTTGGTTTCAATATGTTGTCATTGATGGCAATATGGAAACATGTTTCGGCTTCATAATTTGATTTAGTTGTGTACCATCAAACACTTCACCAACACCGATAGGTTGGATGGATTTCTTTGGTTACCGACATTGTAGGCCAACATGATTCACATTTAGGTTATTGGTATTTGTGGCCGACATCATTTGGGAGATTGGGCATTGGCAATTATTTTTTATATTCATGTGTTTATGTTATTTAGCTGACATGTGTATTCATATTGTAATTATCTTTGTAAGCCAACATAAGGCATGATGGATTGTAAAGGGGTATATAGGTTAGTTGATTAGATCATTTTGTAGTATGAATGTATGTGTAGGCAAGGATATGGATATGTAATGGAGATGTAAAATATATAGGAGATCATGTATGTGAGGATATTTATGTAAGAGGGTATTTCGGTAAGGGTTTAGTGTTTCAGATTGGAACAAACAGAGCTTAATCGGAATTGTATTCAGGCATAGAAGATGCTATCATTGCAGTTTGATCATTTCTTCGGATTGTAGTCTAGATTTGTATGTAGTCAGTGAGGCTCTTTTTGTGATTAAGCAATGTGCTCTAGGCTGTAAGCCTTCCTGCAAGTGCAGACCCCTATATTTTGTAATATCTCTTCATATGGCCAGTGGATTGATATTGTGGGTCACAAATCCCTCCATGGTTTTTCCTCTTTGAGGTTTTCCACGTATAATTTTGTGTTCATTTGTGTGATTGGCCTACTGGTTTCTTTACTTCTTTCAACTCTATATATACCGGTATACCGGTTGGTGAATGCATGTTTTAATAAAGTTAAAATTGATCATTCTTGTAAAACACTGATTCAGCCCCCCTCTCAGTGTTCTTGGATTCCAATAGTATTATAATAAAAAGAGTGAGGGATGAGGAGAGTAGTGACGAGGATAGTGGTAGTGATAGTGGAAAGCTAGTGAGGAGGAAAGGAAAGAAAATAATGAGGGAAGAGACAATCCTAGAGATGCCGGTTAGACCTTTGAGAAGAGTCCAAATCATTGATCTAGAGGACTTAGATAGAAGTCCCTCACCACCACACGTACCCTCTTCACCTCTTGGACAATTTGAAGATCAAGGAGGAGATCAACAAGTTGAAGAACCATGAGATATAAACACCATTAATATTAAAAGTGCAGAAATGCAAATTGGTATCCCTCCTGTACCAACCACTATGGAATTTGATATCACCCCTCTAGATATCCAAGGAAGAGCATTCAAGGATGCTACAAAGGAGGCATGTGAGAAATTCCTTGAAGATGAAGCTTTTGTGATGAGTCCGACCTTTATTCAAATGATGTGGAAAGTAAAAATTGATGAATACAGGAAGAGAAGTGCCAAGAGAATGGCCCAGAGGCCGGATAGGTCCGACCACAAAAAATCAAGAAGAGGTGAAAACTGAGATGATAGAAGAATTCAAAGAAATCAAGATAGATGAGGGCAGAAAGATTGTAAATCAGGCTGGTACCACAATTCTTCCTAAATGGGACATAGCTGATGTACTGGTATTTGATAAAATTAGAAAATCAAGAGGCCAACAATTCAAATTAGAAGATGAAGCAAGGTTGGCATTCAAAGGATCTGATTTTATAGATGATCATGCAACCTTGGCAATATCGTCACTAGATCAAGGGCCTAGGAGGACTGATATCAATGATATAAACCCAAACTTGAAAGGAGGTCTTATTTTAAAGAGAGCTTCTGATACATCAAGTGTCGAAGCTACAAAATTAAATATGGATACAACCAAATTGGCCCATGAAACCGCAAAGAGAGAAGCTAAGGAGAAATTTGAGAAACTTTTTGATGATTATAATGTAGTTCAACAAAAATATGTGGAGGTGCAGACAAAAGTTTAGCTTCTTGAGCAAAGACAGCCAAGAGCACCTTCTATAGCCCTTGCCATTACATCGGTCCCATCAACATCCAAATTTCCACCAGTCTCACATACAAATACAATAGTTTAGTTAGGTAGTGAGATAGCTGCTCCTATAATGCCACTAGTACCTTATATTGATGATGAACTGGAACCCACTCAATCTACTGACCCAACTCAAGCTCAAATTTTGGAAAAGATTGGTGAGTTGGAGCAAAAGCTAAAGGAGTTAGAAGATCAATCTACTAGTAAGGAGAGGGAGATAGTCAGCTCTATATTTCACTTAAATGGGAAAGTAGATAGTAGACTGAATAGTGTGCATTTTTTATATTCTTTATTATTTAATTCTATTCAGAGTTTTGATAGAGATAAAGAGGTAGTAATCCATTTGTTCACAAAGTGGTTACAAAGGGGAAATGAGCTCAGAATAATGTCCATGGCTTCAAAATACCATGCTGAGAGGCCAAAAACACTTTAGCCAAATTATTTGTTGGTAAAATTAATACAGGAGGCCCAAATGCTGTGAGATAATATAGAAAGGAAAATAAGAGAGTTGATGAGAAAATTCAATGAAATGAATGAGAAAATTCTGCCTAGCATTGAGAATGAAAATGGGGAAATTAAACCTTTGTAGTTATGGAAGGAAGAGGCAGAAAGAACTATCAATACACAAGTCGATATGATCTGTGATGATTTGGATATTGGCATGCTGGAGGATAACATGGATAAAATAATACATACCAGATCATTTTTTGAAGCTTTTGAAAGGGAGGTGAATCAAGTGGCAGTCAAGTACGTTCCCTATAGGACAAAGGCTGACGAGGTTATGATTTTCCAGTGGCCGTTAGATGAGGATATGTCGAGTGGGGAAATATGTATTTGAAGGAATGAAAGGACATCAAGTTGTTAGTTAATTAACTATATGATGTGGAAGCCTGAGAGGTGGTTTTGGTTCTATGTAGTGCTTAATTTTTGGATGCAAGCAATAGAAGAAGTGGGCCCTCCTCAAATCTTCATCGACAATAGCAAAAGGAAAAGGAGATGCATAAAGTGCTATGATGCATCAGTTGCAAGATATTTTGGTCCTAGTTATGGTATTCCTTAAATGGAATGTTTTGTAACAAATTTGTGGGTAACCGGTCATTTTCTGAATGACAGGTGTCTTCTCTGGCCCGTAGCTTATTTTTCTCCCTTGTTTCTATAAAAGGGAATTCAAGGCTAGGAGAAAGGGTTTCGAATTTGGTCTCTGTACTTAGTAATTTTGAAAATTCTCAGAGTCATAAAGTTCATGTAGCAAATCTTAGTTGAAAGTAAGCAAATTGTAAGGATTTCAGAAAGAAATAGATAATAGTCATGCATCTAGCTTTTCTTATAGGTTCTTGAAGGAGTTATGTGTAAATGTTCTATATTAAAGAGATAGCAAATTGATTTAAAAAGAAATATAATTCTGATTTATTTCTCTTCATTGTGAAATTTTATTATCTTTTGAATGAAATATGGTCAAGGATTTCTTTCATTCAGTGCACTGTTGTGGTGTATGTGTTTTCTATTCCTAATTTGATCTAAGGGGTCAATTAAAATGCTCGAATAGGATTACAAAGTGATAGGACTTGTTCATGGATTTGATAAGTAGTTTAAATAAGGGTTGTAGAGCGAAAATGTTGTAAGGCAATGTTTTCTCAAGATCCACATGCTATTAGATTAATTCTATTGCAGTTCATTTATGTATATCAAAATCCGACTTGCAAATGGAAGGAGACACTGGTCATACTTTTTTATGAGTCCTTACAATCATTTATGTGCTCAATTCATCTGTATTTATTGCACAATTGATTACAATCAAATATCACATTATCTTATATGTACTATTGTATATTTTGTCCATCTGAGGCTCCATCTAGGTTGAGGATCATTGAAGGATTAGCCATCCTTGATAACTCTCCCTACTGTTGATCTCATATATGAGATTTTATGCTTAATTTGGTGAAGGTATAAGTATGGCACATATATTATAAGTTTATCAAAGGATCACCCTCCTGGGTTTTGCAGAGCCCAAAGTGTAGAAGGATAAGTAGTAATCCTTGTCATATGTTGGTCCAAGTCCTTGGATATTTCAAATAGTTGGAGTTGGCTTCTTCTCTGATAAAATCTGAAGAATCAACTTGGTTTTTGCCTTCTCATAGTGTAAACCCCATTCTGGGGCACCCACAGGTCCTTTGATGATAAAGGATGATATGAGCTTTCCTACTTATACTCTTCCTTCTAAAATTGATCTTATCCATGATAACATTTTAGTGCAAGAAGAGACTATCAACAATTTTTCCAATAGTCTTGTCCATTCTTCTTCTAAAATTAATAAGGACACCTTTGATATTCCTAAACTATCTTCATCAATTTCATACATGTGAATGAAACACCTAATAAACCCCTCTTAACAGTTCAAGGTGATTGTCCTTCTCAAAGTTCTCAATGTAAACCTATCTTAGTGGTTCAAGGTGGTTATGCTAATTATTCTTTTTGCACTCCTAAGAAACCTATTATTATTGTGAAAAGAGCTTATCCTACTTTAGAGCCCTTATGATTATGCTAAGAAAATCACTAAAGAGAGTTATCATGTGATTTCTCATACCTACAACACAAGAGACAATAAGCAACCTAATCCTCTTCCAGTTATCCCAACTTCACTTCCTCCCTCTCGACCTACTCTTCCACAAGCACCTCGTATATCACAGACTCTTAGTAAGGAGTATGATCTCATTGAACAACTTAAATCTACTCCTGCCAATATTTTTATTTGGGATTTGGTTCAAACTTCACCTGCTTATCATGGGATGTTACAAGATGCTTTGAAAAACTTAGATGTCCCACCTGTAGTGACACCTAATAACATGGCTTCTTTTATTGATCCTACAAACAAACCCAAATCTTAAATTGCATTCACACAAGATGAGTTACCTTCTCATGAAATCCAACATCAATATGATCCTCTTATGATTGTGGTTATTATCAACAATAATGCTATAAGATGAACTCTTGTGGACAATGGATCTGGCCTTAATTTTTGTAGTGTGGACTTATTGGATAAGATTAATATGGATTATTCTCTCATTGAACCTTGCCTATTAAGGTAGGTCTTGTTGCTTTATCTACACCTATTCATGTCATGACTGGTAATTTGACATATAAACTTCTATTAGGGAGACTATGGATTCATAGCATGCAAGTTGTCCTCTCAACTTTGCAGAGGCAAGTCAAGTTCATTTATGACAATAAGACATACACCTTATTAGTTGATACCAATCTTCAAGCTCCATTAAGAGTTGTATCTTCTTGTTCAAATACTTCCCATTCTTCTACCAATACTCCCACTTCTTTAAATACATCTATTTCCTTTACTGATCTTGTTCTAGTACTTCTGATTCTTCTACTCAATCTAAATATCCTCCCAAAGATATCTTTTCTCCCGAAGGAGTGCTCTTAGATGATGATTCAAGATCTCTATACTTTAACCCTACTTTATAGGAGAGTATAGAGTATCTTGGAAAGAATTTAAGACTGAGAAGGATAAATCTAAGGAGGAACCTAAAGAGAAACCCACTTTGTCTAAACAACTAAGTAACAAATTTATGGCTAATTCTAATTCAAATAATTCTTCAAATCCTTCCTCTAATTCATATAGCACTGAGACCTATGAGGTGCAACCATCTCTTTCTGATTTGGCATCCCTTTATGGTCATAGTTTTCACATTTTAACTAAGAGTGGCTATAATGGCAATGGTTGTGGCATAAATGAACAAGGAATTAAAGTTCCTTTAGGACATAACACACATGAAGCTTCATTTGGACTTGGATATAATCCCTCTAAGCCCACCAAAGTATCTAAAAAACCATCTCTCAATGTGAATGCTATATTTAGCAGTGATGATGACCTCACCTCAATTAAATCATCTTCTACTTCTTTCAACACTCATCCCCCTCATAAGGAAATCTTGGTGATGAACAAATATATTTATGAATCTCCTCAAGATATTTCTAATCTCACTTATGAGACTTTATCTTCCACTCATTCTAAAATCCCTTCTTCTAGGAATAAGGCTCTAATGAATTACACTTATCCCTCTCCTAAGATTTCTTGTTTGCAAGAAAAGTATGACTTAGTGGCCTATTCTTCTCCTATAAACTTCTCTCTGTCTAATTTTTTTTTAACATTTATCATCTTATATATGTTTTTAATCTCACTTATAGTAGAGAATTTAACATGTCATATTCAAATACCTCATTCAGTCTATCACGTCTTTAAATAACATTAATGGCTATTATGTTGCTCATCATTATGTGACATTGGTAGCTCACTTATGGGGGCTCATTGTCATTCATGATGGTAAAATTTCACATGAAATCATACTTTTGGAAGCAACATAATAACCTATTTATATCTCATCTCTTCTCCCTATATATGGGGGGCAAGAGTGATTTCACACATCTCTCCTTAAGATTAAAATTTCCCCTTTGTGAAGTAGTGTCTTCTATAAGGATGTCTTATTGATTGTAGAGGTGTATTCATATTTGAATTCCTTCTCTCATATTGGAACAATCATCCCTAATGGGGATCTTAAGTACATATCCTTAATTGGGACCTCCTCCTTGGTGTTGGAAGTCTTTATCATTCATCAATTCCTTTTCTTCATTGAGTAGTATCTTTTATAATAAACCTTTCTATTTTATAAAAGTGCATGTCCCTAATGAGGATCTCTTGACTTCTTTTAGAAGAGTGTTTCTATAAAAAATCTCTTTGATGTCATTTCAATCCTGTTATCTTTCTCTCATCATTCTTCTCATGAATCACCAAAGTGTGTTTTCATGTTTTCTATCTCTTCTTCCTTTTTCGCATTTGTTTCCATTTAAATATTTTATCTTGTGTTAGAGAGCTCTCAAATCCTACCACTCTTTGTTGTGTTGGAATTGAGGTTTAGACCTCTTTCTTACCAAATGATTCTCCATTAGTTTTTGATCTTGTATCAAATCTTCTTGTGAGCATTTGTCATCAATCTTCTCTCACAATTTGATGCGGTAAACATGATACCCTATTTAAACTCACTAAATTAGCAAGCCAAAATGGGGGGGGGGGGAGGGGGGGCATATAGCTACCCTCAAATTTTCATCACCTTCCTTAGTAAGCATTTAGGTGATTTTATGATTTTATCTAACATGTGGTTTTGTAGGATGTGGTTCCTAACTATGTAATGCAGATACCACTGGGGGCTTTGTTCGACAACTTGTGGATATATCCTTTTTCATGAATGTTTAATTTTCCTTACTTTAGCTTGCATATGCATGTAGTGTCATATGATTTCTAAAGTGGGGGCTAAATGTAACGTCATAAATTGCACACCCTTGCTAGGGTGGTACAATTATATGCTTAGTTTAGCACTCGCCTTAGTGCGATTGCATCTTGCAGTGTAATTTCCCTTTAAGCATTTAATTAATTAATTAAATTAAATTTAAAGTCATATTTCATCACTCCCCACATCATAAAACTGGGCCCTTTACCCTAAGTGTGCCCCTTTTTATTGTATTCCTCCAATAAATGGTTAAATCATAAACCCTAATTATGTCTTATTTTGACCTTTAAGGCTTGATTTTGCATGTCAAAACATCTCAAAATTATCTATAACTTTGGGATTCACTCTAACATCATCATATCTATTGGACCTGAAAAATTTGGTGAAAAGTTGTTTGGACCGTGCGTAAGTTATGCACGGTCCCTGACATTTTTCTTGAAATTTCAGGAGCATAATTCTATGATATTATAATGCTTAACCCCAATAAATTAGTGGAAAATTCAAATCCTAGGTTAGCCCAAAGATGAAATTAATATCTAGGGTTTCATACATAAGAGCTCTCTTTCTTCATTTGAAGAAGAAGAAGTTTTTGGCTAAGTTTTCTAGCAATCACAAGGAGCCTTCTATGCAGTGAAAGAGCAGGTCTTTTGGAGTCTTCAACAACATTCAAAAAAATCTATCAAGCATTCATCAAGCATTCTTTCATCAATTGGGGGATTTTGAAGATGTAGGAAAGCAATAGGAGATTGGCTTGTACCCCTCCCTTGGGGCTGGGTATGATTTCATGTTGTTTTCATGTCTTTGTATGAGCTTCATCACATCAACTTGCAGATTTAAATTTATGCTTTAGATCACTTAGCATAATTAAATTAGAGCATTTACTTTTTTAATTATGAGAATTTAGGGTTTACGCTTTAAAGCATAGGGTTACTCTAGATTATTTGTATTCATCATTTTAGGGTCTTGCACACACACAAGATTCCTGCATACAATATTTTACTATACAAATTGGCTATTTTTTGAGCTGGAAATCACCAAAACAGGGGTTTGACTAAGGCAAAACCCATATATCCACTCAAACCCCCCTTTTTCAGTTGCAGGTGTAGGTACAGGTACTCGAAAGACTTTCAAGACTACTAAAAGGCACAAGAACTATCTTGAGGCCTCAAATCTATCCCAAAATCATTAGGAACAGGTGTGTGGCGCCCTTGTCCCCCCACTTTCAGGTAAAATTTAGCAGGGTGGAAGCTCAGGACCTCAAGTTTGCAGACCTCCAGTTGCAATTCCCTGTCAGACAAAATAGGACCGAGGCATGGCACCCTTGTCTTGGGAAGTTTGACTCAGCTTTTGATGTCAGGTACACATTCAAATTCCTCCCCGTTCTCTTCTTTTAGTATCTTAGTTTCAGTTCTGCAAGTTTCTACAATTTTAGTTTATATATGCTTCATTGTTCATCTCCTAGTCTACTTGATCAATCACACCCCCATTTTTCACATCTTCTCTTCATATAAAACAAGAGGAATAAAAACCCTAAGAGATAATCCTTGGATCTCTCTTTCTCACAAGAAGTAGTCAAAGTGAGCTATCTCCCTAGGCTCTTTCGTATTCCCAATGTGTTGGCAAAAGTGGGATTAGGTCCTAGTCACCCGGTCTTTTTCCCCTCCACACCAATAAAAAATATATCTTCTCATTTTGAAGAGAAAATGTTTGTATAAAATGAGCTAAATAAGAGTGTTACCAACAATGAAGATCTTCTTCAATGGATGTCTAGATATAGCTATCAACGCATTACCTTTTAAGAGTGTTATTGTTGATGCACGAGCCACAAATATTCAATGGTAGAACAAGAAAAAAGTAAATGAGAGAGAGTTGAAATAAATTTAGTAGATTTTTCTAAGGGGATTTGAAAGATAGAGAGCTTCAATTTCCAAAAGAGTAAAAAAGTCCTTTTAAAATGAATGAATTCTTGGTTTTGTTTGCTCGGATGGAAGGGACAAAGATGTTACTTTTTCATCTAGAAATTATGACACATGCCATAAGCAATAGACACAAAGTATGCTTTCAGATATGAAAAATTCTCAAAGATGCTAGCACATCATGCACACATTCATGTGTCACACTATTATCAAAGACAATATTGCTAAGATTTTACACATGTACACAAAATGTATTGTAAAGAAACACACACAAAGTATGCCTTTGGATCTTAAAAATTCTCAAAGATGATAGCATATTATGAAAAAATTCATGTGTCACACTATTCTCAAAGAGAGTACTGCTAAGATTTTACACGTGTACAAAATGTATTGTACTCTTGATATGTGAGATAAAATATTTTTTTATAGAAATATGAAAATATATAATTAATGCATGGGCTAAGGTGAATTCAAAACATAATGTGAAATTGCACATGTATGTAGTTTTTGACACTACACTTAGCTAACAATAGATTGAAATTTATGGGAAACTAGATTGAATTGAGGGTTAGTGCATTAATGCAAGAAGACTTGTCTTGCTTTCAAAACACACATTCACACAAAAAATTTACTTCCCACCAACTCAAATATCAATTACACAAAGATTACAACACAACTACTCAATTTTATTCAATTTCACTTGACAAAATAAATAAAAACTTTGGCCTCTCAATGACCTATCTGGGTAAGTGCACCAAGATGGTGAACAAAAAAGGGGGTATAAGTGGCCACTTTTTTTTCTTCTGAAAATAGGTAAACTTGAACTTCAAAGAGATATTTGAAGGTCATGCACTCAAAACTAGGAGTTGAAAAAAGAAAAAGAATTGTAGTACTCTGAATCTAGTTTCTAAAATACTATTTAAAAAAAAAATTGGATAATATTAAGAGGGTCAAACCTTTCACGCATGAAAAATTGTTCCTGATTTTTTCAAAAAAATATAACATAGCTGTTTTTGTGCGCTGCACAAAATATATAGTTAGATTTAGTATTTTTCAAAACCCTTTGGTAGGATGATAGGTAAGAGTGAGATCTAGAATTTGTGTATTTTTTTGTAATTTTTCGTTGAGTATTTTATTTTTTACGATTTTTGGAAGTGACCGCATCTTGAAAATTTGGTACATGTTCGTGTGCTGGGCATAACTTGCATCAAAATAATAAAAAATGTAAGTTTTTTTTTCAAAGTGTATAGAATCTAGTGTAGAATAATAATATATAATTTATTTTGAATTTGGTCAAGTATATCAAAAGTTATTAAAAAAATGGTAGACATATGTCTGTGAGGACTGTCAAGGCACTGATAAAGAAAATTAAAGTTTACTATGCTAATGTTGTCCAAAAATTAAAAAAATTATATGGTCAGAAAACTAAGAAGATGTGTGAGATTATGGTGGTAATTTTAGAGATACTCACTTCATCATTTGTAAACTTGATGATGATGAAGTCAAGAAATCATGGTGGAGGATGAAAAAACGTGTAAAGGAACAAAAAAGGGGGGAAAATGGGCTTGCAAGCCTTAGGGTCATTTTCCAACCCTCTTACCAAGCCAAAACCCGCATGGGTTTTGAAGAACCAAAAGTACTATTCATAGTTCTTCATAACCCGTATGGGTTATGAAGAACTAGAAATATTTTTTTTTGTTTCACAGAACTCGTATAGGTTATGAAGAACTAAAAACATTTTTTTTGGTTTCACAAAACCCGTACGGGTTATGAAGACATAATAATGTATGCTTGTAAAATTAGGCATTTACTACACATGTTTTAGACATACCTAGATAATATGTGGTTTATGTATGTATATATGCATATCTATAGTTATATATACATATATTTATATAGATATATGTATATATGTTTGTATACATGCATGTACCTTTTCTTTTCCTCTCTCTCTCATCTTACTTCCCCCATCATTTCCTTTGTCTATTCTGAGCCCTAATTATCTTCCTTGAGTTCTATCTCATCTCTCTCCCCCTCACACTTCTCTATTTTTTGATTCTCTCCACCCTTTTCTCCTTCTTGTTCTCTCTCTACCTCATTTCTCTCACCCTCTCCTCCTCCTCCTACTCTCTCTCCCTCTCTCTCTCTCTCACCACAACACACACACACATTATCCTATCCTATTCTCACCCTCTCCCCCCTTCTCTCTCTCTTCTCTCCCCCTCCCTCTCCCTCTCCCCCCTCTCCCTCCCCCTTTCATTATCTTAAATCTCTCTTTCTCTCCCCCCTCTCTCTCTCCTATACTCTCTCTCCCTCTCCCTCTCTTTATCCTATGCTCCCCATCTCCGCCCTCCCTCTCCCTTCCTCTCTCCCTCTCCCCCTCTCCTTTTCCCAATCTCCCTCTCTCTCCCTCTCTCTTCCTCTCTCCCTCTTCCCCTCTCCTTTTCCCAATGTCCCTCTCTCTCCCTCTCCCCCTCTCCTTTCCCCAATCTCCCTCTCTCCCTCCCCCTCTCCTTCTCTCCCTCTCTCCCTTTCCTTTTCCCAATCTCCCTCTCTCTCCCTCTCTCTCTCTCCCCCTCTCCTTTTCCCAATCTCCCTCTCTCTCCCCTCCCTCCCTCTCCCTCCCTCTCTCCCTCTCCTCATCTCATTTTCCCAATCTTTCTCTCTCTCCCTCACCCCCTCTCCTTTCCCCAATCTCCCTCTCTCTCCCTCTCCATCTCCCCCTCTCCTTTCCCTCTCTCTCTCTCTCTCCCTCTCCCCCTCTCCTTTCCCCAATCTCCATCTCTTTACCTCTCCCTCCCCCTCTCCTTTTCCCAATCTCACTCTCATCCCTCCCCCTCTCCTTTTCTCAATCTCCCTCCTCTCCTTTCCCCAATCTCCCTCTCTCCCTCCCCCTCTCCTTCTCTCCCTCTCTCCCTCTCCTTTTCCCAATCGCCCTCTCTAAACCTCTCCCTCTCCCTTCCTTTCTCCCTCCCCCTCTCCTTCTCTGCCTCCCTCTCCCTCCCTCTCTCAATCTCCCCCCTCTCCTTTTCCCAATCTCACTTTCTCTCCCTCTCCCCCTCTCCTTTCCCCAATCTCCCTCTCTCTCCCTCTCCCTCTCCCCCTCTCCTTTTCCCAATCTCACTCTCTCCCTCTCCCTCTCTCCCTCTCCCCCTCTCCTTTCCCCAATCTCTCCTTTTCCCAATCTCCCTCTCTCTCCTCCCTCTCCCTCCCCCTCTCCTTTTCCCAATCTCTCTCTCTCTCCCTCACCCTCTCTCCCTCTCCCCCTCTCCTTCTCTCCCTCTCCCCCTCTCCTTTTCCCAACCTCCCTCTCTCTCCCTCTCCTTTTCCCAATCTCCCTCTCTCTCCCTCTCTCCCCCTCACCTTTCCCCAATCTCCCTTTTCCCAATCTCTCTCTCTCTCTCTCTCTCTCTCTCTCTCTCTCTCTCTCTCTCTCTCCTCTCTCTCTCTCCATCTCTCTCTCTCTCTCCTCTCCTTTCCCCCCCTCCTTTTCCCAATCTCTCTCTCTCCCTCTCTCCCTCCCCCTCTCCTTCTATCCCTCTCTCCCTCTCCTTTTCCCAATCTCCCTCTCTCTCTCTCTCTCTCTCTCCCCTCTCCCTTCCTCTCTCCCTATCCCCCTCTCCTTTTCCCCCCTCCCTCTCCCTCCCTCTCTTCATCTCCCCCTCTCCTTTTCCCAATCTCGCTTTCACTCCCTCTCCCCCTCTCCTTTCCCCAATCTCCCTCTCTCTCCCTCTCTTTCTCCCCCTCTCCTTTCCCCCGCCCCTCTCTCTCTCTCTCCCCCTCTCCTTTCCCCAATCTCTCCTTTCCCCCCCCCTCTCTCTCTCTCTCTCCCCCTCTCCTTTCCCCAATCTCTCCTTTTCCCAATCTCCCTCTCTCTCCCTCTCTCTCCCCCTCTCCTTTTTCCAATCTTGCTCTCTCCCTCTCTCCCTCTCTCCCTCCCCCTCTCCTTTTCCCAATCTCACTCTCACCCCTCTCCTTTCCCCAATATCCCTCTCTCCCTACCCCTCTCCTTCTCTCCCTCTCCCCCTCTCCCTCTCTCCCCCTCTCCCTCCCCCTCTCCTTTTCCCAATCTTGCTCTCCCCCCTCTCCTTTCCCCAATCTCCCCCTCCCTCCCCCTCTCCTTCTCTCCCTCTCTCCCTCTCCCCCTCTCCTTTCCCCAATCCCCCTCTCTCCCTCTCCCCCTCTCCTTTTCCCTCCCTCTCCCTCCCTCTCTCTCCCTCTCCCTCCCTCTCTCTCCCTCTCCCTCTCTCCCTCTTCCTCTCTCTCTCCCTCTCCCTCTCCCTTCCTCTCTCCCTCCCCCTCTCCTTCTCTCCCTCCCTCTCCCTCCCTCTCTTCATCTCCCCCTCTCCTTTTCCCAATCTCACTTTCTCTCCCTCTCCCCCTCTCCTTCCCCCAATCTCCCTCTCTCTCCCTCTCCCTCTTCCCCTCTCCTTTTCCCAATCTTGCTCTCTCCCTCTCCCTCTCTCCCTCTCCCCCTCTCATTTCCCCAATCTCCCTCTCTCCCTCCCCCTCTCCTTCTCTCCCTCTCCCCCTCTCCTTTCCCCAATCTCTCCTTTTCCCAATCTCCCTCTCTCTCCCTCTCCCTCTTCCCCTCTCCTTTTCCCAATCTCTCTCTCTCCCTCTCCCTCTCTCTCTCCCCCTCTCCTCTCCTTCTCTCCCTCTCCTTCTCCCCCTCTCCCCCTATCCCCCTCTCCTTTCCCCAATCTCTCCTTTTCCCAATCTCCCTCTCTCTCCCTCTCCCTCCCCGTCTCCTTTTCCCAATCTCTTTCTCTTGCTCTCCCTCTCTCCCTCCCCCTCTCCTTCTCTCCCTCTCTCCCTCTCCCCCTCTCATTTTCCCAATCTCCCTCGCTCTCCCTCTCCCCCTCTCCCCCTCTCTCCCTCTCCCCCTCTCCTTTCCCCAATCTCCCTATCCCCCTCTCCTTTTCCAAATCTCTCTTTCTCTCCCTCTCCTCCTCTCCTTTCCCCAATCTCCCTCTCTCTCCCTCTCCCTCTCCCCCTCTCCCCTTCTCCTTTCCCCAGTCTCTCCTTTTCCCAATCTCCCTCTCTCTCCCTCTCCTTCTTCCCCTCTCCTTTTCCCAATATTTCTCTCTCCCTCTCCCTCTCTCCCTCTCCCCCTCTCCTTTCTCCAATCTCCCTCTCTCCCTCCCCCTCTCCTTCTCTCCTTCTCTCCCCCTCTCCCCCTCTCCTTTCCCCAATCTCCCCTTTTCCCAATCTCCCTCTCCCTCCCTCTCCCTCTTCCCCTCTCCTTTTCCCAATCTCGCTCTCTCCCTCTCCCTCTCTCCCTCTCCCCCTCTCCTTTCTCCAATCTCCCTCTCTCCCTCCCCCTCTCCTTCTCTCCCTCTCCCCCTCTCCCCCTCTCCTTTCCCCAAACTCTCCTTTTCCCAATCTCCCTCTCTCTCCCTCTCCCTCCCCCTCTCCTTTTCCCAATCTCTCTCTCTCTCTCTCTCCCCTTCTCCTTCTCTCCCTCTCTCCCTCTCCCCCTCTCCTTTTCCCAATCTCCCCCTCTCTCCCTCTCCCCCTCTCCTTTCCACATTCTCCCTATCCCCCTCTCCTTTTCCCTCCCTCTCTTCATCTCCTCCTCTCCTTTTCCCAATATCGCTTTCTCTCCCTCGCCCCCTCTCCTTTCCCCAATCTCCCTCTCTCTCCCTCTCCATCTCCCCCTCTCCTTTCCCTCTCTCTCTCTCTCTCCCTCTCCCCCTCTCCTTTCCCCAATCTCCATCTCTTTGCCTCTCCCTCCCCCTCTCCTTTTCCCAATCTCACTCTCTCCCTCTCTCCGTCCCCTTCTCCTTTTCTCAATCTCGCTCTCCCCCTCTCCTTTCCCCAATCTCCCTCTCTCCGTCCCCCTCTCCTTCTCTCCCTCTCTCCCTCTCTCTGTCCCCCTCTCCTTTTCCCAATCTCGCTCTCCCCCTCTACTTTCCCCAATCTCGCTCTCTCCGTCTCCCTCTCCTTCTCTCCCTCTCTCCCTCTCCCCCTCTCCTTTTCCTAGTTCTAGATGCTAAATTTTGTATAAAAAAACAACAATGGGTTGTAATGTGTATATCTAGATGCTAAGTTTTGTATAAAAAAACAACAACAAGTTGTAATTTGCATATTTAGATGCAAAATTTTGTAAATATAAACAGTAATGAGCTTGATAGTTTATATAAGATGCCAAATTTTATATATGAAAGTGTCCATGGGACTGATTTGCAAATTTTGAATATGAATATGCAATTTTTTTTTCCAAGTGTTTTCAGAAAGTTTTGAGTTATTATTGAATTACCTGATTTGAAGGGCTAGTAGGAATAGTCTGAATTTGAGATAGGATTTTGGTAGGTAGCGACAACATGACCCCATAGGTTCAAATGAATTGTCCATAAGTGCCATGATCTCCGAGTTACGCTACATCAAAGTTTGACCATTTTTTTCGCTTTGAGTGCTCAAGGGAAAACGTCGCTACGAGGTGGCTCATAACGATCAAATGTCTTGGGGAGAGAGACAAGGGCACACCTAGTGTAAACCCAGCCACCCAGATGTGCTTGCGCTGATGGTTCATTCCCACAACAAGTATAACGAAAGATGCACTATTTTGCCACCTCTCATTGACAGTTTTTGATGGTTTTTGATGCAACATTAAAAACCTCACCTTAAGAAAATGGAATCGAGTTGCCTGAATCCGAGATAGGATTTTGTAGGCAGCAATAACATGACCCCATAGGTTCAAACAAATCGTCCATAAGTGCCACGATCTCCAAGTTACGCTATGTCAAAGTTTGACCCTTTTTTACGCTTTGAGCGCTCAAGGGAAAACGTCGCTACGAGGTGGCTTGTAATGATCAGACGCCTTGGGGAGTGAGACAAGGGCACACCTAGTGTAAACCCAGCCACCCAAACGCACTCACACTGACGGTTCATTCCCATGACAAGCGGAACGAAATATGCACTATTTTGCCACCTCTCACTGACAATTTTTGACGATTTTTGATGCAACAGAAAAATCTCACCATAAGAAAATGGAATCGTGTTGCCTGAATATGATATAGGATTTTGTAGGAAGCAATAATATGACCCCATAGGTTCAAACGAATCATCCATAAGTGCCACGGTCTCTGAGTTAGGCTACATCAAAGTTTGACCATTTTTTCCACTTTGAGCACTCAAGGGAAAACGTTGCTACGAGGTGGATCGTAATGATCGAATGCCTTGGGGAGTGAGACAAGGGCACACCTAGCATAAACCTGACCACCCAGATGCACTCGCGTTGATGGTTCATTCCCACGACAAGCAAAATGAAAGATGCACTATTTTGCCACCTCTCACTGACAGTTTTTGATGTGACAAAAAAAATCTCACCACAAGAAAACGGAATTGAGTTGCCTGAATCTGAGATAGGATTTTGTAGGCAGCGATAACATGACCCCATAGGTTCAAACTGATCATCCATAAGTGCCACGGTCTCCAAGTTACGCTACGTCAAAGTTTGACCATTTTTTCCGCTTTGAGCGCTCAAGGGAAAATGTTGCTACGAGGTGGATCCTAACGATTAGACGCGTTGGGGAGTGAGACAGGGGCACACCTAGCATAAACCCAACCACCTAGACATGCTTGCACTAATGGTTCATTCCCACGACAAGCAGAATGAAAGATGCACTATTTTGCCACCTCTCATTGATAGTTTTTGACGGTTTTTGATGCAACAGAAAAAATATCACCACAAGAAAATGGAATCGAGTTTCCCAAATCCTAGATAGGATTTTGTAGGTAGTAATGACATGACCCCATAGGTTCAAATGGATCATCCATAAGTGCCATGGTCTCTGAGTTAGGCTACGTCAAAGTTTGACCATTTTTTCTGCTTTGAATGCTCAAGGGAAAACGTCGCTATGAGGTGGCTCATAACGATTAGATGCGTTGGGGAGCGAGACAAGGGCACACCTAGCGTAAACCCAACCACCCAAACATGCTCATGCTGATGGTTCATTCCCACGACAAGTAGAACGAAAGATGCACTATTTTGCCACCTCTCACTGACAGTTTTTGACGGTTTTTGATGCGACAGAAAAAATCTCACCACAAGAAAACAGAATTGAGTTGCTTGAATCCAACATAGGATTTTGTAGGCAATGATAACATGACCCCATAGGCTCAAAAGGATCATCCATAAGTGCCATAGTCTCTAAGTTATGCTACGTCAAAGTTTGACTGTTTTTCCTGCTTTGAGCGCTCAAGGGAAAACGTTGCTATGAGGTGGCTCGTAACGATCAGATGCCTTGGGGAGTTAGAAAAGGGCACACCTAGCATAAAACCGGCCACCTGGATGTGCTCTCACTGACGGTTCGTTCCTACGACAAGCAGAACGAAAGATGCACTATTTTGCCACCTCTCACTGATAGTTTTTGATGGTTTTTGATGCAACAAAAAAAATCTCACCATAAGAAAATGGAATCGAGTTGCCCAAATACAAGATAGGATTTTGTAGGCAGAAATAAAATGACCCCATAGGTTCAAACAAATTGTCCATAAGTGCCACGGTCTTCGAGTTACGCTACGTGAAAGTTTGACCCTTTTTTTTTTTTTTTTTTCTGATTTGAGCACTCAAGGGAAAACGTTACTACGAGGTGGCTCATAACGATCAGACACCTTGGGGAGTGAGACAAGGGAACACCTACCATAAACCCAACCACCTGGATGTGCTCGCACTAACAGTTCATTCCCACGACAAGCAGAATGAAAGATGCACTATTTTGCCACCTCTCACTGACAGTTTTTGACTATTTTTGATGCGACAGAAAAAATATCACCACAAGAAAAAAGAATTGAGTTGCCCGAATCCAAGATAGAATTTTGTAGGCAGCGATAAAATGACGCCATAGGTTCAAATTTTTTTTCCATAAGTGCCACGGTCTCCGAGTTACTCTATGTCAAAGTTTGACCATTTTTTCTGCTTTGAGCGCTCAAGGGAAAACGTCGCTACGAGGTGGCTCGTAACGATCGGATGCCTTAGGGAGTGAGAAAAGGGCACACCTAGTGTAAACCTAGCCACCCAGATGCACTTGTGCTGATGGTTTGTTCCCATGACAAGCAGAATGAAAGATGCACTATTTTGCCACCTCTCACTGACAGTTTTTGATGCAACAAAAAAAATCTCACCATAAGAAAACGAAATCGAGTTGCCCAAATCCAAGATAGGAGTTAACTAGATGGTTTCAACTCAGTTGTGCACTTATTGAAAAGGAGTTGATCTAAGAAAAACATACCTTTTGCCTTGGTCATGTTGGATTGCATAATATACATGTAGGACTTCTACTGAAATGGAATGGTAGAATAACAGAAGGAAGTTTGCAAGGTGCCTGTAATAGTTTAAAGACAATCATACAGGTTAATAGCCCAAAGTTGTTGACAAACTAGATAAAACAAATATTTTTAACATATGTAGAAAAAATGCACATCGAAGCCTCGTATAGTTCTCCTGTAACCTTAGGAGGCCTTGTTGAATTTGATGCATCTATTACAATTTCCTGTATGAAAAATGATAACATATGATATAGACATAAAAAGATTTAGTTATTTTGAACAAGCAAGAATGCAATCCAAAGTGAATATGAAGATATCACCTCTTCCCTCTACTGAACCTCATTGACATCAGGTGCATTCATTAATTCCATAAACCCCATATGTTTCTGTATATAGAACAAATAAATTAAGTGCATTTATCAATATCTACATATACATGTTTAATCATAATACATTTCAACAATTGAATTTAAATTGTAGTGAATTACCTTCTGTTGTTTGGGTGTCTGAGAGGATATCTTTTTCTGTGGTAGAGGATGGCTTTCTTACATGAGATGTCCTCGAGGCAGGTGGGGTAAACTAATGGAAAAAAAATTAACATAAGGGAAAAGAGCATGTATTTAATATATCACTTAAGTAAAAAATATATAAATCTAAATGGTACCGCATAGCTATCTTGGCCAAAGTCAATGGCTGAAAGCGTGATATCATCAAGTTGGGACATCTCAACCATTGATAAGCCCTACAAAATATCAAGTAATGATACATATAATTAACAAAATATATTTTGAATCCAATGTATTATTATATTTTTAACAAATTTACAAATCTTTACCTCTGGTGGCGAAACTACTCATGACCGTGGAGTCGACTGAATAGTATGTGGTGTACTCCCACCACCTGTTGCACCCTGCAATGCATTTTATTTATATGTCACTTTAAATTGTTCTAAAAATAAAAATTTATTTCTTTTTATAAGATTTAGTCACTTAATTGATAACATGTCATAAACAAAATTAAACACACTTGTGTCTGATAGAGAGGGTACAACATATTGAGCAGTTCGTCGGTGAGGGCCACATCCTCTGCAGTGGAAGCATGGAATCTACTCCCGCAACATTTACATGAATGAGATGTCCCACCATCCTCATTCACGTCAGTGTCTACACCAGAACATACACCCTGGTAGGTGGGGCACATATGTTGAATGGGCTGGCTCGTGCCAAATGATGCATGAGGTGCTGTTGATGAAGGAGATGTCGCTGAGGAAGGAGGTGCTGTTGATGAAGGAGGTGTCGCTGATGAAGGAGGTGTTGCAGGTGTTGGTACATCCTCTGCTCCAACTAGCTATGTCCCATGTCGAACAATGACATCAGTCAATGATGCAACTGCCTGAAGAGTTTGTAATTCCATAGAATCCTTCAAGGATATAGGGATAGTGACATGAACCATGGGTTTAGGAGTTGTACGCCTCCTATGTTGTGGATCTACCACCCTAAGGGCCCTAGGTCTATCTTGCGCAGAGCCTCTCCCTCTACCCTGAAATTGTCAGATGTCAAAGTAATTCGGCTTCTCACCGAGGATAAACTCACAATACAACTTTCTGAAAAAATATAGAGGCACCTCCCAATTATTACAAGGTGGTTGGTCAAAGACCATATACCACCTATCCCAAAAAGCATCTTTCAACCTAGCATGAACACACCAATGTATAGGAAACCGAGTCGTATTTAGTTCTAGGTTGTTACTGGTAGCAGGATTGGTGAAAAGAGCACATATGTCAGCTTTAACTATGCCCTTTTTCTTCACTGATCATATGACAACCCATCTGCATAAAATGTTTGACATCTATCCCTCCATGAACCACATTTCGTAACCTCCCTAGATACCTCATTTGCACTATTAGCCATTGTTTCTAGTGTTTTGGCAAGGGTTGAGTGGTGCTCAAGCTTAGAGGTCCTCAACCTATTCACCAATATAGAAATTACTGCACTATTTTGTGTAAGGCGATTGATGAGATCCTCTTGTGTGGCATCTACATGATCTAGTGGAGGACGTGGAGGGTTTTGGGGTGGTGGTGGTTGTTGAGGAGCAACATTTTCAGGATTTTGAGGGTTTTCTTGTTGCTCTTGTGCAATGTTAACAGGGTTTTCTTGTGTTTCTTGTGCAGGAGGAGGTCTTTGTTGTCTATTTCATTTTTGGGGATTGCTTGAAGAATCTGACATCAAATTAATAAAAGCAAAAATTAAATCAATTAAAAAACCCCAATTTAATTAAAATGCAAAGAAAAATAATCAAACAAATCAAATCTTACCTATTCGACAGGGTGCCATTGTTGAAAATTGCTTTTGATGATGGGAAAATAAAAAATTGTTGCAAACCTGTGAGCGTTCGATGCTTTTTTTGGCTTCTCCTTGCTGCTGTTCCATGGGTTTTGGTGTTCAAAATGGCCAAAACCCGTGGCCTAAACAAAAGAAATATGTTTAAATTTTTTTATTTAAAAAAAAATGTTCCTCAAAACCCATACGGGTTTTGAGGAACTTTTGGTTTTTTTAATTGTTTTTTCTCTAGGCTTGGTGTTACCAAGCCTAACACGTTTTAAAAATTTTAGAACTCATACAGGTGATGAATTTTTTTTTTTTTTTGGGCATGTGTCCACTTTTCTATTCACCATCTTGGTGCACTTACCCATCTCTCTCCTTACATAGGGGAAAGGACCCAATAGGTGAGCACATTCTAATGGTTGTGATAGTATTTGCTGATTTAATGCACACACTTGTTGAATTAATGCCCAATTTTTTTGACAACATTGCACCAATAGTTGTGACTTTAAAGTTGTCATTGTGATGATGACTACCCATAATTGAATAAAATGTATCCTTAAGCAGTAAAAATAAATAAATCATGTGATGCCACATCAGTACACAAGTATCAGTCTCTTTGTTTTTAGGCTGTTTTGGGCATCTTGGCAAAAAAGCATGCTGATGTGGCATCATATTCAATGATGTGGGCCTGAAACCTTAGTTATAAGTAGGGGACTTGCCAAGTAAGCTGCTATAAAAAATCTGAAGTGATTTGAAATTTCCACATAAGATTTTGAGAAGCACAAAATTAGAGTGCTCAACTATTGAATTCTCTCGCCTAATATCTATTTTATTTAACCTCAAATCTACTTAATTTATTACTACATATCAATGCTCTCGAACACTATCCTCTGTAGTTGCATAATGAAAATGGTTTAGATAAATATTTTCAATCTTATTCGATGGCCTTGCATTCCAATCGTCTCCCCTACGTCTTTTACTTTTCTTCCATATCAATGCTTCAAAATAGAAGTTGAACGGTTTTCCTTTGATGGGTTTTGGAGTCAATGTTAGAACACCTTCATAAAAAACACTTGTCCATTGCATTTGCTTGATTGTTTCTAAGCCTTTCTAACCATTTTTTGGCTATTGCAGTTCACAGGTCGTGAAGATGTTGGCAACGGTCATGAAAATTGACTTTGCACTTGACAAATGCATTTGCTTCAAAGTGTCTAAAGCCTTTTTGACAAATCCATTTTGTGCATATCTACATAGATCACACGGGGGCTTCACTTAGTGAACCTGGGTTATATCACGTGCATTCATGGCATACTAAAGAATCCCCTTATTTTCAAAAAATATTGCCCTAAAATCCCTTTTTGTCACCCCCTCCCAATACAAAGCCCAAATTAAAAGCCTCCCTATTTTCCCCAGATATTGTATTTTTCATAACCGGAATTAAAAAACTCCCTATTTTCACTGATAGGCAATATATTGCACCCTCATTTTTGGGATATTAAACACCCCAATATGAATGCATGTGATATAATATTACCTAGCCAGTGAAGCCCTTGTGATAGATCACAAGTTCTAAAATGTTCACATAGATCATTAATTCTCCTGTTAAAAACTAAATACCCCTATTTAATGAACATTCACTTTTTTAATTTAATATTTAATATTAAACAATATATATTCATTTATTAATCTAAATTAATCTGTACTCATAGATATACATTTCATTCAATTACATTCCATAAAAGATTATTTTTCTTTATATTAAAAGATATTATTTCTCCGAATATTCCTCCCTTTTGAAGATGGTAAGCAACTAGACTTAGATGGTAGCAAGAGTTTTAACTTCATTTTAATACCTCCCTTAGTTCTCAAGAAAACTGGTTCCATTTTCTTGTACATAGTTCTTCCATGAATTATTAGAGTATTTAATTTATTCTTAGCGCAGTCATGAAATTTTCTCAAGGAACTTTCATATTAGTAAAATTTTGATTAATTTCATTGTGTATGTGCTCATGCCGTTTCTTATGGTTGTGTAGATTATTGTTAATTTTTAATTATTGAGATTGACTGTTTTTAAATTAGATTGTGTGTTGTTTTTATATCAATGTTTCGAATCACATTCTTAGACTAGCATCAGAATGTTAGAATACATGAAAGATCATGCAAATTAGTACTACATTCTAATGATAGATTACAGAATGTGATAAAAAATGTTGATATAAAGAACAATGCATAATCTTAAAAGACAATCGATCTCAATCACATGAATTGTGAAAATATAATATCTTTAATTCGCTTTTAATCATGTCATATCATGCTCATTTACTCTTAATACTCTAAGATGAACAATTTGCTTTAAAAATATAAAGTCATAAATAACTCCATTACATTTTCAGATACTTGTTCTGAGAGAACAAAATGATATGAATATGTTATGGAAATGATATGAATATGTTATGGAAATATTATGAATTGTGAGTAGATTCAGCTTTGTAGTCATAATAAAGGTTGATACTATAACAACATAACTGTGTGTTTGGACTCAAAATTTTCAGAGTATTGGCTTAACGATATATATGGAAACCTGATGCGCTCTGCATTTTTCATCTTTTTGGTAAACTGTGCACTACTATAAATAAATAGTGGTATGAGTCGGAAGTCTTTAACATGTATAGAAAAAATGTGTACTTTATCGCAATTGAAGCTTACAGCAGCAATCAGGTTGGTAGGTTTTTAAGTGCATTTTAGCCCTATAGAACTGTTTTTTTACATTCATTTTACAAACTGTAATTACAACAGAGTTGATTGTATTTAGAATATGTGGGTATATAATTAAGTTAGATTTAAGTTAATTGTTATTTTTTAATATAAAAATGTCATTTATTTACTGTTTTGTGTATTCATAATAATCTTATTAAAATTAATTTAAATCAAACGAAAATATTTAATTTTTTATTATAAAATTATATTTTTTATGAGAAATAAGTGCTTCTTTTATGATTATTTATATCAAATAGTGAATGTGAGGATTTATGATTTAAGAAAAAAATAATAAATATAAATTAATAATAAAAAATAGACAAATTTAAATATAATACTTAGCTAGATTTTGAGGATAGGAATGTGAAGATTGAGGTGCAAGAAATCAGTTTGTGATATTAATAGATTTTTAGGATAGTGGGATAGGTATCTCAAAAATTGTTATTTGATTGCATTTTGAAAGGAAAGCAGAGTGTGGAAACAACCTTCCTAATGAAAAATCTTATAGGAGAGAATGTAATTTTTTTTACAAATAAATATAATATTTACAACGTTAGATGGACAAAGACAAATTCGTTTCAAAACTCATAAACACATAAACCAATGAAAACCAAATTTACAGGAGAAACCCTTTCAATAAAAAAACCCACACACAAAAAACACATTTCAATTGTATTATCAATAATAAGGACTACAATACAATAGAAGAGTCTATGCTCTTTCATGTGTAATCTCAATAAAAAGCATCGTAATGACATCACCAAAATAATCAACTTGTTTCATACTAAACAACTAAGGTATTGACATATTTATAGAGCCCAAAACATGAAGGTATGTGCAAATGGTTTCCAAAACCATCTTCCATGCCTAGGTAGACAAGTGGTGTCTAAAACAACAAGTTTCCATGTTCTTGACTCATTGCAAATATAAATTTCTAATCCACTAACACCCATCCTTCCATAAAGGTAACTTTCCATATACAACAAAACCTGTCACATAGAAACTTGCCAAATCCACATATAGGCATCCAATATGCAAAAAGCTACCTACTAAAATAAACTCATCATAAATATAAATTGCCTTATAATAACTCCCATTGACACACAAATCTTGACATAGCAATTTCCATATCTTGCTTAGAGTTAACTCCACAAATAAGGACACATGGAAACTAAGCACATTTTTGAGAGGTTTATACAAACTTGTGTCTCCAAATGAGAACCCAAGTGCCAAGTAGCACAATGTTTTGCTCCACACTACCCATGTAGAAAGCCAACACTCAAATAGGCCCCACAAAGTGATACAACAACTTAGGAACTTAACTCTTAGGATATAATAAATAAAATAAGAAACATGGGCTTAAATAAATCAATTAAATAAATGCTAGGACTCTCAAAGGTTGAGACACATTAATCCCAACATATTTTACTTAGGTTCACTTGTGCAACTATAGACCTAAGTGTGATGTGTCGATCACAACTATAACTGACGGGAGTCCTATATTATAAAAAATGAAATATTGGAATTCCTTCAACTTGGTTTTTGGACATCAAGAATAATTATTGATTACGTCCATCAATGTTTAGGAACAACTTTGTGAATTTGTTGAATTATGATGTAGTCATCAATGGAGGATCCAAAGAAGGATTATCCAACCGTACAACCTAATGCAAAATCACATAGTGAAACTCAATGAAGTATCAAAGCAACATTATGATCATATTTATTCCCAATTATAATGAATTATAGCTCACCACAATGGCCTTCTAACATGTTGGGCTTGAGTTATTTGACTATGCATGTGCACATAATGTGTGAATCACACATTTTGAATGGTATTGTAATATAATTCCAATATTGAGCTAGGAACCTTATTGCGAACAAGGAGGATGCATTTAAAATCCTATTCTACACTTAATTGCACCTATAATTAATGGTACAGTCATGGCAGGAGGGTTCTCGAAAGGACAGTCTGAACAATGTAGCAAGAGTTACACAATGGAATCAACACAATCATGATGGAGGAAATGCAGAAAAGACTTTATTGTATCATGAAAATCAGTTACAAACTGCTGACAACATGTGGGCTTACAAGATTTGGCACACTAGCCTGATTACATACATGCTCAAGTACCATTTCCGAGCTCAATCAAGAATGCAAGCCAACTTTGGACCTTCTAACCTTCAGATTTATCTTCTATCTTTTGATCACTGACTTCTAATGCTTAATTACATTGATTTATATGATCAAGTATAATCCATGTTGGCCCAAGATGAACAATTACTGACGAACAAGACGAAACATGTAAAACAACAAGGTCAACCTCCACCAAATAGATCCTTCTGGAAAGTTCATAGAATGAAGTGTGGACCTAAGGGAAGGTTGGTCATGCACCAAGGAATGTTGGAAACAATGAAATGAAGCTCCACAAGTTACACAAATGATTTGCAAGATTCACCAATATAAAATAGGTCCAAGTGGTTTCGGTGTTCCAAGCCAGAAAATTGTCTTAGATTCTGGAAGCAATAACTTGCCAGAAAAAGATCCAAACATCCCACAGACTTAGGATAAGGTAGATGAAAATATCCACGAACAAAATCCAACTCCACAAGATCTAATGAGAAAACACAAAGAAACACAAAAATAAATAATGAAACTGCAAAACTTGAACAAACTGAAAAGAAAATATTTTTGGTTGATGCAAGATTGCCAAGGACAAGGGATGCTCATGCATCAATTAAGAAAAAGTACTACATAAAAATGTAAAAGAAGATAATAATTCTCTCACCCATAACTTCTTGATGGACACACAAGATTTGTATGGTTGTTCTCTAATAGATTCATGCTTGAGAGATTATATGTGATTTCTCTTCAAATTAACAATAGGATTTTTCATTCAAGAGTCTTCATTGAATTGGTTTGAGAGAGAGTTAATTTATAGATTGAGAGTATGATTGATCAAGGGTTGTGATTTCTCCAAGAGATCAATGGTTGAGGATGATTGAGAGGATTGAAGAGAGGAAAAACCTCCATATTGTACCTTATGGTTGGTGTAATTGAAAAAGGTTAGGATTAAATGGATTTGGATGGAAAAATTTATCTTGAAAATAGATAAATGGTGAGGTTAAAAAAGGTACTTTTTGGAAATCCAACCTTTTATTTTTTGGAGACACGTGAACGAGTTTGGTTTTCTTAGAGAGATGATTGGATATAATTTGATGAGTGGATTTTTGGAGTAGGATGGATGGGACAAGTTTGACCATAGTTTAACCATATTTTTAAATGTGCAAGTGTATTAATTGGTTAGCTATTTAGCTATCATTTTAATTAATTGAAGGAAGTTTTTGTGAGGATCAAATAATTTCTTGTATTTATTTAGTTTTTGGAGGATAGGATTGTGAAGGGTGAACTTAGATAAATATAAATTTATTTAATTAAGGTGGGATATGATAAATCAGTTTTAAAATGATATATTTATACACAAGAAGACAAACAAGCATACACAAATTAATGTATTTCTCTAATTCATTTTTTTCCTATAAAATGAATTAGGTACAAATGGAATGAATTGAAAATTGGATGAAGGACAATGCAGATTAGGTGACATCAAGGTTTATAGAGATGTGATGGTGGAAATGGGTGGGATAATGAATATGGTTCTCAAATATCGGTGGATGAAATGAGATGATGAGAGATGCATGAGAAAATATCATGGGACCAAGCAAAACCAATTAGTGGAACACACCATGATAAATGTTAGATATTTGTATTATGATGATATTTTGGATGTTGGGATTTGAATGAGGTATTCAAGATTGCTGATTTGGGTATGCAGGGACCCAAAATAGATAAAGGATTTTTAGAATAGGGATTCTCAAATTTATATAGATGGATTTTGGATTGAGATAGAGGCTATTGATTTGGGGATTTGGGAAAATAGGGCCCCAAGATGGATGTAGGATTTTTAGGATGGAGATTCTTGATTTAGATAGAGGTATTTGGGACCATGATGGGGAGTATAAGGAGTTGTCTTTTTCCAAATGATATATGCATGCTTATAGAACTCATCAAATTCCCTCAAACAATATTCTCCTCCATTTTCAGATCTTGCCACTTTTATATTATAATCTAATTGCTTACCAATTGCCTTAAATTTCTTAAGCTTAGTGAAAAATTTAAATTTTGAATGCATAAGAAAATCCACGTGTATCTTGAGACATCATTAATAAAGGAAACATAATATCAATATTTTCCCAAAGAGTTAACAACATCCACTACACCACATAGATTCAAATAAATAATGTGGAATAGTACCTTTTCCTTTTAAATTCTTTTATGAAATGATTATTTATTCTTTTTTCCTAACACACAATGCTAACATAATGTTTTTTAAAAATAGAATAATAAAAAATACTGCCAACCACCTTTTTATTAAGAATTTTCTTAAGGCTTTTTTTCACCATTGTGACCTAATCTATGGTGCCACAACATACATGCATTTTTAGTGTTAGTTACATTGGAAGAGTTACAAAAAGTAGAGACATTTAGCCTAAGTAAAGTCCCTATTTGAGATCCTTAAACTATCACTAAACTTCCTCTTACCAACCTCCAACTAGACTTATCAAATATTACATGCATTCCAAAATCATTCAACTTGGATACTAAAAGTAAATTTCTTGTGTCCTAGAATATGAAAAACATTATCAAGAGTTTAATCCTCCCATCACTTAAACACAACTTTATCTTTCCCTTACCGATAATCCACTTCATGTTGCCATCACCAAGGAAATACTATCCTTCACCATGTGCTTATTATGTAGTAGACCACTACTAGTGATGGGTCATGTGGTAGAGACAACTTGAATCAATAAGCTAAGCATTGTTACTAATAGTGTAAGCTAATTTAAATAAAGCATCAAAATCATCATCAAAGAAATTTTATATGGAGGAATTAATATTATTTTTGTTACACTTAAACTCCTTCACATGCCCCCTTTTTACCAAAATTCAAACACTTTTCTCTTCTTGGGGGTTTTAGAACTTCCTTTAGACTTATCTCTATTTGTAGAGGGCTTACTATCTATGGCTATTGGGGTTTAAGCTAAGTCTTCACTTCTTTATTTTCTTTTTCATAACATTGAGCCAAGAGTGTGTCAAAGTTACTAAGGCTTTATTCACCACATCATTGTTATGTTTTAGATTGGTAGTGTTGGTTTGAGACCTTTTGTTAGGTTCATCATGACCATGTTTAGGGTTAGTGAAGTTGGTGAATCTTTCTCACCCTTTTCCTAAGGCATTTCACTCATAATTTTGATGTTGGTTTTTTCTTGGGAGTAGCTAATTGATAATTTAAATGATTTTGTGCTCAAAAGATTGACACTGTAAGCATGTGTTCGAAATATTAATACAAAACACTATTTTCATAATGCCTGCCTCCAATCTATAAATTTATAGTTTCCTAAAGATCTTGAGAAAGGTCTATTTTCATACATAACTTCTATTATGGATGGACTAATTTTAAGTTGCCTGCTTTAACACAAACCATCATCCAAAGAGAGGAGTCAATGCAATCTAGAGACAATAAACAAGGTGAAGACAAGCTAGTAAATTCAATCCACATTAGCACATTAGGGGCCTTGTGATCAAACACAATAAAGTCTCGAGTCTAAAAGGAAAAAAACCAACAATGAATAGTAAACATAACATAGACCATGTCTAATCTACATAATTAACTTTAATGGAGTAAAAGAGGAAAAACCCTTGATAAAATTCTAGACTATATCTAGTTTAACTTAAAGAGGTTCCTAAGTAGTATTTAGTTTGTTTTGAAATATGCTTTCAAAAGTAATTCTAATTTATCTTATAAGAGAAAATTATTCTAGCAACTTGAATGAATTAACAAACCTGAAATTAGAAGAACAACATTCATTAGAGTGTCAAGACTTATACCATGTGAAATACTTTTGCAATGAATTTTTAGGAATTCTTTATAAGTAGGGTAATGAATCATTTAAAGACCAATAACTACAATATTTTTTTATAAATGAAATATTAGATTTTTAAACACAACCATTCAATAATACTAAAAACTCAAAAGCAAAATGATAAAAATAAAACATAAAATTATAAAATATAAAAAATAATGAAAACTAAAAGACTTTGTCAAAGGGCTCTTGATTCAATTACAAAATTCATATTGTATAGACATCTAGATGGTGTTGAGTTCAAATCTACTGTCCTAAAAAAACCTAAAAGACTTTCCTAATAAATGTAAGAATATATAAGAATATACAATACAAACAATGTAAACAACAAACCTCAAAACTGAACCAACCTCACTCTCTTGCTTCTCCATCTTCACAATTACATACATTTATCTGGAATGCCATTAAAGAACATTTATTTATATGGAATATGAAAATTTAACTCAAACGAGTAAGACACTCTTGGGGGAAGAGACAATAACTTGAAAAGGAAGTTTGACTTTAGGACCTTGAGGAAAAAGTTTTCTATGCTCTATATTATATGCCATGATTATCTTTCTTTTTAAGTAGTTTCCTATGATATGATTATATGCCGCGCTGTTCTGTTTTCCAAAGTAGAAATAGAACTCTTCCCAAAAAGAGAAAAAACCTAAAAGAACGTATCTGTAAGGAAACCATTACAGGTACCTATATGAGAATGGAAGAAGATAAAGCAATCTGCTCAAATTCAGGACATAAATTCCAAAGGAAGGAAACAGATTTGCATTTCAAATTTTCACATTTGAAGGATAAAGAAAACGACGTAGATAAAAAATGGGTCATGAATTCAAAAGCAAAGCAATGCTCACCAACTTAATTATTGGTGATATTTGTTAATACAGTGAATATTTAAGAGATAATGGTTGCAGATAAAAGTAAACCTATATTCTCCTGTACATGGGATTCAGAAAACGCATTGAAAGTTCATCATGAAGAAGAAGGAGAAATGCATTGAAAGTTCATCACGTGGGCAGGGAATGAGGCACCCATTTTACACAGGAGTCAGAAAAAGAAAATGGGGCAAATGGGTGTCTGAAATAAGAGAACCCAAAAAGAATTCAAGGATTTGGCTGGGTTCTTTTCCCACACCTGAAATGGCTGCCCGTGCTCATGATGTGGCTGCTTTTTCTTTAAGAGGGTATTCTGCCTCTCTCAATTTCCCACATCTAATTCAGTCATCTCCTCCTCCATCCTCTTCTTCACCACAAGATATAAAGATTGCAGCTGTGGCTGCAGCATCTTCTATAGGTCTCTCTTCTGCCAAGAATTTCTCCTCAGTTTCTCACACTAGAAGGGAGAATAGCCAGTGCAACTCCAATACAAAGTCCTTGCCAACATACCTGTCTACATTTTTCAGTTTAAATTCTAGCACATATTGTCAAAGTAGAGGTGTTGTTTTGGACAAAAGAAGCAACATTGCAGTGGATCCTGACCTGTTCTCTTCTTCAGCCTGTGCCAACCTTGAGAAAGGGAGAGAGGGTTTAGCACCAACACAGTATTCAGGTACTGATTTTAATTCTGTTCTTGCAGAAGAAAAGCTTAACTATGTGCATTATTCACAAGAAGAAGTAACATTGGTGAAAGAGATCCCTTCTTCTAATTGTGAGCTTCAAGCATGTACAAGTGTAGATGTTGTGCAGGATTATCACACTTCTCTATTCAACATGGCCCAACATCTCTCAGTTGTGGAGGAGGACTATGAAATGAGTAATGATGACTCCTATGGTGGTGGAGAAGTAATGCTCTGGAATTTCTCTTGAGATTTCTGTAATATTTCTACTTTTATATCCTTATTATACTGATTGTCTTCTTCTAGAACTAAATCAAAGAGAAGTATTTTCATCAGATGTAATATTTATAGAAAATCTATCAACCTAGTTGTTGATGTGGTGGGGAGCTATAGAATAGTAATGGCTTCTGCAACATGGACTCTTATTACATTTCAAGTGCTTCCAGTGCAAATTTGTTAGAAAGGTTTTAGATTCAGTTGTTTTGTATTTCAATGTTCCCAGGCCTCCTAGCAAGACTCCAAGCCTTAGAAAAAGAGTAATGAATCCATCAATTTTCAAACCTTCTAAAAACATTTCTAAAAAATATTTAAAAAATACCCACATAAATTTAACAATCTCTTTACAAACTAGAACCTGAATTTGATAATATTTACACTGAAACTTCTAAATCTCTTTTTATATTGAAATCTAACTTTTCAAACATTTAATATGTTGTTAGAATAGAAAAATCTTCAGCAGCAACGGCAACATCTGTCAATACAGTACAACGCTGCAAACATCCAGAATTGCCAATTTGTATGCCAAATGAAAGATAACACTTCAGCATTTTAAAATAAATCCATAGAAATTTGAAACACTATGATATAGGCTGTTACAGCAACAAATACGATAGCTACCACAATTGTAGAAACCAACTCACACAAACTACTTTAAACTAGATGCCTAAAATGATATAGAGTCAATTTTGGTACCAAATTACATCAATCTATCGATAGTATCGATAATGGTGTCTTCAAACTTCATTAAATGAAAAATAATAATCTAGACCACTTACAATAACAAACATCATAATAATAAAAGTTTGAAATCAACCAACACAATAACTGAAACTGCAATGAACGAAGCTTTTTTATGTTGTTAGGAAATAAGGTTTACATTCCTAATCTACCATAGGACTTATCCATTGAATCTACCATAGGAATTATCCATTCTACATCCTCTACTAGTTTGATGATCTAACAGCTAGTATCTTGTCCAGTTCTTTTTTCACTTCTTCGTATTAAGATTTAGTCTATATGATCTCTTCTAGACCCGTTTAGCTCTTTCCTTCGACTGTATCTTCTTTCTCCCTACTTCCTCCTTGATTCCTTTGATCTCTATAAAAGTTGTAGGGAACAGATCTTCGAACTCTGACAAAGCCTCTACTGCTTGGGCTACTACCTTCTATCTCAACAGTCTCCTACCTTTACCAATTTATGGTCTCCTGTAGTCGAAATATTTTCTTCTCTCAGCTCAATTGGATTATTGTAATATTTCCCTTTGTACTTTGTAGATTCTTCTATCTCCGTTTCTCCCTGATCTATCTTTATGTCTAGGTCTTTCCTTTCTTCATTGTCTTGTTGGGCTGCAAGACATTGCCTACTTGCTTTGGCTGATTGTAGGTCTAACCATTCAGTATAATTTCTAGATTCCTTCTTTGGGGGGTAGGGATGAGGGTTGTGGTACTGAAAAATCTTGATCCTAATCCATACTGAATATAATCTCCTTTATTTTGAGGAATGCAATATGTATCTGTGGGTCTTCAATGTAAAAGAGAATTGCTATGCATTGCATTGTTTTTATTTTTTTCCCCTTTCTTTTCCTTGCTTTCCTTTTTTTTTCTTTCTTGTTTTGCTTGTTTTTCTTTGCCTTCGGGGTTTCAGATTCTAAAGGAACTTAAGGACTTTGGCTTAGAGTTCCTTTAGATCATGCTTCCCTGGCTTGCTTTCCCCTTGTGTTGTTTTCAAGATTTTGGACATCAGAATTCTAGGAATCTCAGGAACTTAATTCATGGAGTTCCTGGATCCCTGAACCCTAGTTTCCCTCTCTGTGCTCTTTTATTTTTTAGGATTCTAGACTTTGGGATCCCGGTAATCTTAGGAACTTAGTTTGAAGATTTCTTAATTTCCGTTTTGTTTGTTTTGGCCTCCGAAATCCAAATTCCACCGCTCTGCCTCACCCTAATGTAATTGCATTTATTATGCCTAAAAGGTGGGTATTAAAGCCTGAAGCCAATCATTTTCAACCTACATTGTATTCAAAAAGTGTTAGAAACATGGTTCTCATCGCACCAAAAGATTGACATTTAATGCCCGATACAATAGTGAGATTTAATGAATCTACGATAGCTACTTAAGCCATGTCACAAACTTGAGCACTATATTGCACAACACAAGGATACCAAGGGCACACACCTTGCGACAATCGCCCCCAGTGCAAGCGAGTGGTTTGAACCTGTGACCTAGGTTCTGATACCACTTGTTAAAAACATGATTGTCATTGCACCAAAAGATTGACCTATTAATCCCTGATACAACTATGAGATTTAATAAATCCATGGGAGATGGTTAAACCATGTCGCAAACCTGAGCATTGCACTGCACAACACAAGGAAACTAGTGGTGCACACCTTGCAACAAAAAGCCTTTGTGACCCTGAGGTGACTTGAGCTCTTAGGAATTGATGTCTTGTGATCCCAACTCAATTCAAAACAAATTTTCCTTGCATAATCCGTTCCCTTGATGTTTGTGCATCCTTTGTTCTGCATCTCATGTTTGAAGAGGTTGGCTTTTGCCTCTTTTTGTAATTTTTGTTTCTCTTGTCCTTTTATTCTTATTTCTTTCACCTTTTTCTTAGTTAGGTTTAGTGGTTTTCTTTCCTTTGTAGATTTAGGAATAAGGATTTCTCCTTTTAGAGAGTTCAAAATCCAGGTTTTGCATGCCAACCATGCCCTAAGACCATCGATTCCACATGATCCATACCAAATAACCTTCGATTCATATTTCTTACTTTGGAATCTAAAAACTACCTGTGTCATTGGGTCGTGCACTAGCCTTACCATAATGAGGGATCTATCTCAAATTTATATTCTTGAAATACTAAGGATAGTTTAACCTAAGTGCCTTTACTTCGAAACCCCAAACCCCGGGGAAATAAAAAACCCTATAATGGAGAAAAGAACCCTCAGAATCTTGGGTCCTTGGGACCACCATTGTCTCAAATTATTTAGTATCTCATTGCTTTGGGTTTTCAGACTCTAAATAACTTAGTATATGAAAGGAAGTCTCAAAGTCTTGCAGACCTCAAAACCCTAAACCCTAAGGAACAAATGATATCGCTTATGTCAATCATCATTAATACTCTAGGATTTAAGACCCTGAAGAGCTCGATGAACCATAAACAAAATAAACCACGAGTTCCTAGAACCCTAAAGCCTGAGGAACAAATGATATTGCTTATGTCAATCATCATTAGTACTCTAGGATTTAAGACCCTAAAGAGCTCGATGAACCATAAACAAAATAAACCATGAGTTCCTAGAACCCTAAAGCTTGAGGAACAAGTGATATTGCTTATGTGAACCATCCTTAGTACTCTAGGATTTTAGACCTTGAAGAGTGAAAGGAAAGCAAAGGAGTGAAAATAGCCTTCCAACCTTCCTAATGCAAACCCCCAAGGAGAGTGAATGCAAATTTTTTTGCAAACCCCTAAACAACATTACAGATAAAAGAAAAACACACACAAATAAATTTCAGATTTAACATAAACACATGACACAAAAGATTTAACGTGGGAAAACCCTTTCGGGAAAAAACTCACCACACCAAAGCACAAATCAATTGTATTATAGTAAAAATATTTTACAAACAATATGCAAAGTCTATGATCTTGCAGGTGTCTTCAACTTTGATATCTAAATCCAGAATAATTCTGTCAGCATAACAACATCTTTCAAAAATACTTCACACATCTCTTCTACAACACATTGCATTTATAGTTTACAATGCAAAAGGAAATGAATTCTCAAAAGCGTCCACATTCAATGTATCTACAACATGTAATTAGATAAAAATATTTGTATAAAATATTATTTGTTCCACAAATGCAAGGAGTCCAAGAAAATCAAGCCTTTTTGCCAAAATAGAACTTTCTATTTTGCTCCAAGTCTATCCATGTGAAAGATTTGGTCCCTTTTAAAATCTTTCCAAAATCGTGCACAAGAAAGGAAAACAAACTATGAAGACACTTGTCGCAAGAAGGGAACTTTTGAGAGCTTCCTCTCAAAACTTTTCTTAAATATTCCCTCCTTGTGACACATGGCACACCTTTGTCTTTGTCCTCAATATTAATTGCATGCGCTTTTGAAATTTATATTATAGCATGGAACTAATTAAAATCAGCATACAAGACCAATTAAATAATTAATTAAATATCCAGTTGGGACTCCTTAGGCTGAGGCACCTTAATCCCAACAATCTTCCACTTGATGAAGACCTTACATGAGTCATCATATCACAACTTAGGCCCTAAGGCCAATCAAACCAACACACCCCTTGAACTTCTTAGTGCTCACTAGCTTTGTCAATGCGTCAATAACATTCATCAAAGTGTCTACCTTTTCCAACGTCACCTTTCTATCTTCCACCATATCATGAACAAAATGAAACTACACATCAATGTGCTTTGTTCTTGCATGGAAAGTAGGGTTTTTTGCCAAGAAAATGACACTCTGGCTATCGCAACAAATAGTGATATGTCTTGCATCAAAACCAATGTACGAACATAGTCTCTTAAGACAAATGGCCTCTTTGCAAGCATGAGTAGCTACCATGTACTCAACTTAAGTTGTAGATAAAGTGAACATAACTTGTCACTTGTTCATCCAACTTACTGCACCACCAAACATCATGAACAAATATCCACTAGTGGATCTTCTACTATCAATGTAACCTACCTAATTAGAGTCTACATACCCATGAATGCTCAAGGAATGTCGAGGTCTAGTAGGATTACCATGGAAACATAGGGAATGCTCAAAATTACCTCGCAAATATCTGAACACTCTCTTCACTGCATCCCAATACACCCATCCATGATTAGCCATAAACTGACTAAGTGGTGCAGGAGCACCTAACACAAAGGTACAAAAGGAGTCTATAAGAGGATAAAAATCAATTCATAAGTATATTCAATTACATTTACATTTATAATGTCATTTTGAGTCAATATGAATCAATATGTAAGGCTAAAAGAGCCCATTGTAATGAGTTGTCCAAATTGTCCCAATAAGGTCTTGAATTAGTCATTTGGTAATATTTGTATAAAATAACCTTGGAGGGGTAAAATGGTGACAAAAATACATCATTACTCCATCCTAATATGTTTTGAAGGTTCTTTTGAAGGTTTAAAGTCATTTGAGTCAAAAGTTGTAAAAGTTGTAAAATGCAACTTTTCAAAAGTTGTAAAAAGACCAAAATGGGAAGTTGTATGGTTATAAGAGGAAGTTGGGTAGTTGTAACTTCCATGTGAAGATGAAAAGGCTATAAAACCTATGTAATGGTCGTTCATAAGAGTATGTAAAAGATGGAGAAGGAATTGGAAAGCATTGGAAATATTTTGGTATCATATTTTCATTGTTTCAATCTCTTGTTTTGTGGTCTTGAAAGTTTTTCCTCTTGTTTCCAGGCCTTGTGTGGCCATGTACAACCTGGAAACAAGTGTATTTATATCATGATAATGTATTATATTGAATAATATTTCCATTTCTTTTGGTTTGAGTTGATTTCATGCATTTTTGAGAAAGTTATGAGAGTTTTGGTGAAAACCATTTGGAACTACCCAAAACCATGATTCACGGTGACCAGTTTTGGAAAAACCATCCCAACTTTGTATTTAACCATTGGATCTTTCTATAATTTGGAGTAAAGTTTTATAACTATAATTTCTATAATCTTACCTGAGCGATTAGCTTGGGGATTAATATGCTACGAGTTATTAATGACTGTTCATGATTGTAATTTCATGACCAGAATAGAGTCAATTTCATAGTTTGGGAAAATTCTTGATTTTCATTTGCAAGACATGAATAGATGAAGGGTTTAAATGATTCATATTTAATGAATAATATATGGATCTAAAATCATGATGGATTTATATCTATGGATAAGATTTGATAATGGTTATTTGTTTGATGATTTTGTTGGGAAATATGTGACAATGCCTCTAACATGTTGGAAGATTTGTGTTGATGATTGAACTTCACAAATGATTTGAGGTTCTTGGCTAGATTTTCATAATTCTCTACATCACTAAGGACTCCCATTGCTTGTGCAATGTATGATGGAGATTTCAACTAGTGTTTGAGACACCCATTCTCAATATTCTCCCACTTGATAATGAACTTACTGGTATCTCCAAAACATTCAAAAGTAAAGAGAAACATGGGCTCCAAGGCTCATAGATTTAACAAACCATTTGAACTTATTCGTGCTCACAGGCTTGGTCAATGCATTTGAAACATTGTTTAGAGTATCCACCTTTTGAAGTGGAACCTTTTCATCTTCCACCACATGTCATGAACAAAATGATACTGCACATCAACATGTTTCATCTTGGCATGGAAAGTGAGATTTTTCACCAAATAAATGACACTTTGACTGTCACAACAGATTGAAATCTGCCCTACATTAATCCCAACATCATAACACAAAAAATTAAGCCAAACAACCTCTTGATAGGCACGAGTTGTTGCCTTGTACTCTGCCTCTATAGTGGACAAAATGACTATAGATTGTCACTTTCTCATCTAGCTAATTGTACCACTATTCAAAGTGAAAACATATCCACTGGTGGATCTTCTACTGTCAATGTCCCCTGCCCAATCAGAATCCAGATATCCCTAATGCTAATAGTCCTCTGTGATCCAACCAAGTTACCATGGTAACACAGAGCATATTGAGAAGTACCTCTCAGATATCTAAACACCCTCTTCACAACATCCCAATGCGGTCTTTCTAGACTTGCCATAAACTGGCTTAGTACTCCCACTACTTAGGCAATATATGGACTTATACAGACCATTGCATACATCAAGCTACCAAATACACTTGCATAGGGAACTTTGGCCACGTTTAAGAAGGAGATTTTGGACAATGTTCAATAGAGAGCTTCATTTCCTGCAACACTGGAACAACTAAGTGCTTGCAATCTGACATGTTAAATCTCTCTAGGACAGTACTAATGTGCTTTCTTTGACTGAGCCAAAGATTTCTATTTTTCTATCCCTATTGATTTCCATCCCCAAAATATACCTAGCTACACCTAAGTCTTTCTTTTCAAAACCTGTTGACAATTGAGATTTTAAATGAAAAATCAATACCCTTATCATTCCCAATGAACAACATGTCATCCACATAAATAGCAATGATAAGTAGATGACCATTCTCAATCTTGTAATACACACAATGGTTAGATTTTGATCTTACAAAGCCCATTGACAACACAAGGGTATCAAAATTTTGGTAGCACATTCTTTATGACTATTTTAAACCATAAAGAGACTTTTTCAACTCACAAATGAAGGATTCTTTACCTTTTTCAACAAAGTGCTTAGGTTGGAAAATATAGATTTATTCCTCCAAGTATCCATGAAGGAATGTTGTCTTCACATCCATCTACTCAATCTCAAATTCATATGCTGCTACAAGTGACAAAAAAAATCTGATAGATGTCAGCTTTAAAAAATTCTCCATAATCAATTCCCTCTACCTGGGATTAACCTTTCACAACCAACCTAGCTTTGTATTTTTCCACACTGCCATCCAGACCAATTTTCTTTTTAAATACCCATTTGCAACCAACTGGATTTCTACCTTCGGGCAAGGGCACTAGATTCTAGGTTTCATTCTTCTTAAGAGAAGCTATTTCTTCATTCATAGCCTCCAACCAAGAATCTGAATCAAACATTTGAATTGCCTCTTTCATAGTCCTAGGCTCACCAGTGTTAGTAATCAAAGCATAGACATAATTCAAATAAAGAAATGAATAACTATACCTATCAGGTTGTCTCCTCTCTTGTGTAGACCTCCTCAGTGGCTGAGGTGGATGTTCTTGTTCTTCCTCTTGATTAGAGCTTTGAGAGCTGCTAGAGCTCTCCTCTCTTTCAAGTACACATGAAATTCACAGTTCCTCATTTTCTGGAGTTAGAGGAATTTCAATTGGTGCTTCCTCTTTCTCTTTCTTTCTAGATTGTAGATCATCTACAGTAGGCTTCAACTCATGGAAGATTACAAGGTAAACGCACAAAACTGTGTCATGTTTCATGCCAACTTATCAACACAAATGAATTTAAGTAATTCTAACTAAAAATTAATTTTAGTAAAAAATATGGTCTATAGAGACTCACTATAGCTATCTTATATATGGGCCACAAATTTTTCAATTTGAATTGTCTACTAAATATATATTTTATACCACTTTGGGTCTAATTACCAAAAAAAATTTCTTTTTGAAAAACTCAATGTTTCAACAACTCCTACTCATAAATAATATATTTTTTGAAATGTAAATATACCCTTTTATAGATCTATAAGTGTTTCATTTCCAAAATATATATCTTCTAATATTATAATTATTTTTTATATTTTATATTTTATTTTTATTGAAAGTAGGTCATCAACACTAAAATATAAGGTTGATTATCTTGTAAAGGAAAAATACTAAAATTTATTTAAATTTTTTGAAAAAAATAAAAGCACTAGAGAAAAGAGTCTATGTCAAGATGATATAATTCTTTTCTAATTTGGATAAATAATTAAGAAAAAGGGTGACACCAAATGGAAAGAGTTATATTTCAGCAAACACAACTTTTCAAATTTATTGAAAAATATATATACATAAAAAATAGTTAAAAATATATCTTTGCACTAAAGTTTTAAGTTATCAATATACATAAAAAAAATTGAAGAAAAAAAGGTAAAAAATTACTATATAAAGTGTTACACCTCATGTAACTTCAATTTCAATATTTTATCAACAACTAAATTATAGTCTTTACTTTATAAGAAAGTATATTCAAATAATTTTTTAATTTTAAAAAAAAATTAAAACATAAAATACTTAAAAATATACATTTTATTAGTTTACATCATTTCAAAATTCAAAAAATATATTTCACTTTCTATTATTTCAATTTAACAAGTTCAATCAACATTGGCCATTTCCTTTATAAAAGTGTGACAAAACTTTGTGCTTTTACCCTACACTTTTGCTATATAACACCATCTCAGTCACAAGATTCCAAAGATTGTATCCCTTCACATCCAGAACATAGCCAATGAAGATACACTTTACAACTTTGTTTTCCAACTTGGATCAATTTATATCATGCACATAAACATATGCCTCAAAACCAAAGACACAAATATGTCTCAGAGAGGGCTTCTTACTAGACCATGCTTCCATAGGTGTCTTGTCTACCAATGTTGAAGTGGGAGATCTATTTTGTGAATAACATGTCGTGCACATAGCCTCAACCCAGAACTTCTGCTCTAGGCCAGGACCACTCAACATGCTTTTTTTTTTTTTTCCATCAACATTCTATTCAACCTTTTAGCAACTCCATTTTGTTGTGGAGTGTAAGGTGTAGTCTTATGCCTTTGAATTCCATGATCTTTACGCTATTGTTCAAATTTTGTAGAACGAAACTCGCTGCCATTATCTATCCTTAGGCATTTTATATTCCTACTAGTCTAGTTTTAACCAAGTTTTTAAACTCTTTAAACCGACTGAATACTTTTGATCTACTTTTCAAAAAATATAGAAATGCCCTTCTTGAATAATTATCTATAAAGGAAACATAGTATCTAGATTTCAACAATGAATGAACATTTACTAGACCAAAAACATCAGAGTGAATATAAGATCAAGCAAACCAAAATATTTATGAGGACTAGAGTAAAATGAAACATGACGTTGCTTTCCATATACGCAATGTTCCTAAAATTCAAACTCAAAGTTACAATCATCAAGTCCCTCAACCAGGTTTTTGTTTTTTAGAGATTTTAAGCCCTTTTGTCCTATGTGACCAAGTCTATGATGCCTTAACATCATTTTCTTAGTAGGAAGTTTGACCTCCATTGAACTTGCAATGATCTCCTTCCATGTAGCTTTTTCAGACTTGCCAGAGACATTATTACATTGAACACACTATGCATCCAGTTTAAACAGAGTACTAAGTCATGCACCCTTAGCCAACACTATGGAGCCTCTAGTCATATTACAACCATCACCAGAGAATGTAACATGTACACCAACATCATTTAGCTTACTAACAGAAAGAAAATTGCAAGCCAAACTTGGTATGTGCATTACACCATCAATTCCCTTACCTCTTCCATCAAGAAACTAAATTCTGACTCTTCCTCAACCAACAATTTCAAGAGATGAATCACTATGTAGGCATACCTTTCCTCCATCATATTCCTCATACTTTGAGAGCCATTCTCTATGAGAAGTCATGTGGAAAGATGCACCTGAATCGATCAACCAAACATTATCAGCTGTTTGAGTTGCCAAGGAAATGATGAAGGCATCTACATCACTCTGAGAAGATGCGGTATCAAAAGAGTTCTTCTTCTTCTTCTTCTTCTTTTTCTCCTCTTTGCAAGCCTTTTAGATATAAACAAACTGCCCATAATTCAAACACTTCACCTTGGACTTATTCCCATGAGACTTTGATCTCTCTTTCTATTTGGATTTAGACTTCTTGTCCTTCTTCTTGGCTTTTTCTTTTGATCTACCCCGAATAACAAGGGTCTCCTTGGTCATCTCAGAAGACTTTCTTCATGCCTCTTCTGAAAGTAATGAAGAAACCATGCATCTTCCATTTTGAAGGTGGTTGTTTTACTCCCAATAGACATCACCAGATGATCCCAAGTGGCAGGCAAGGAACACAACATAAGCATATAACGATCCTCATCCTAAATATTTACTCCTACTAAAGTTAACTATGCAACGATCACGTTGAATACATTGAGATTATCTGCAACAGATGTCCCTTCTGTCATCTTCAAGGAGTACATCTTCTTCCTCAGGAACAACTTATTTACCAGAGACTTTCCTTGATAAATGTCACCAAGTTTCTTCCACAAAGAAGTTATTGTCTTCTAATGAACATTCAAGAGAACATAATCTACTAGACATGGCTTTATCAGCCCTTGGGCTTTCCCATATGTGGAGTCCCAATCTTCTTGTTTCATGCCTACTGACTTAGTTCTAGACATTGCAACCTAGAGGTCTTTGTCCACCAACAGGTCTTCAACCTTGAGTTTTCATAACTCGTAGTTTCCACCATTAAAATTCTCAATGTCTGTCCTCCCTAATGTGCTCACCATCTTCAAACTAAAATTTCACACACAAGTCCTCTGCAAAACTCTAACTGTATAATTAACACAAAAAAAACCATCCTACCCACAAGGATAAAACAAATGGCCAAGCTTTGATACCACTTGTAAGGAAAGCAAAGTGCGGAAACACCTTCCTAAATGTCAATTTATTAGAGGAGTGAAACAGGGATTTATTTCAATTTCAATTACAATCATTAGGATATACAATGCAAGAAAACAAAGTAACATGAAAAATTCACAATAATAGAGAAGTAACCAAAATTTATGTGGAAAAAACCTTATGGGTAAAATCCCACACACCAAAGCAGTGTCTCTTATATTACATTAAAAACAATTTACATACAAGTTACATATTTCATGCTTTGATCTAGTCTCTATTCTGGAAGCAATTCAGAAGTTTACATTCACAATAAATTTATAATTTAACATCCAACAAAATCACCAATCGACCATCCTTCAACTAACTCATCCACACCTGCAACTGTTTCTTCTGATGTTTATATGTCTATCAAAAAATGATTTGATTTAGTTCCTTAGCTCTAACTATTGAACTTCCTTAGGTTGTTGATAACACACTGTGTTTTCTACATCACATCCTCTGAGTCATCCCATCTTGGACCAATCATTGACATACAAATCAGCAAGTCGTTTCACATTCGACCATGGTCCCCACCTCTATCAGTCTTTACTTATTGGTAGTAACAACTTTGATACCTCATGGGACGGTGGGGAGAGTGAGTCTCCTTGCTTCCCTGTTACCTCGTAGGACTCTCTACACACTCTTCTTTAAGTTACAGAGTGGTGGGGAGAGAAAGTCTTCTTAACTCCTTGTTAGCCCACAAGACTTCTTGGGAACCCTAAGATACCTTGCAGGGTGGCGGGGAGAACAACCCTCCTTGCTTCACTCTCAATTCTGCTATCCTATTGCACCATCATCAGGTCACTATTTACCATGCGGGGTGGTAGGGAATTCCAATAACCTGCTAGCCTGCGACACTCTTCCCATACACTTCTTAAATCCATGATGTGGTAAGGAGGACAAAATCACCTATCCCTTGCTATCTTATGACACTTTGTTTGCAATCCTTAGTGCCTTGCGGATTGGTGGGGAAAACCAAGTCTTCTTTCCTCTCGCTATCTCACAACCTTAATCGCCTTAGTATTATTCTTGTGCAGGATACAGAAAGAGATAATTCCTTTCTTTCCCACCATCCCACAGGACCATGACTTCGGTTGATGTATAACACAAAAAGTTATTCAGCTATCTTTGGAGTTGGTCAATAACATAGACATTTTTCATACTGAACTGCTCATAGCAGAAACCAAATGCCATCTGATCGAGATTTCAACTAGTAAGTTTGAGACACCCATTATCAACACCATCTAGTGATGTGTTATTAATTAATGAAATCTTGATTATGATGAAACTAGTATGTATGTCCTTCAAAGTAACCATGTTAGGAGAACTAGTGTGACTTTGACTCATTTGGAAGTGAGAACGTAGGCACTCCTTGGGTGAATGATGCCCATGTGACCTCAAGTCCATAGGGGTAAGGTCTAGGAGGAATAACTCCAAGGTCCAGGCTATTCATAACTTGTCTACCTTTAAGACTCTCTAGTAGGTTTCAAATGATGTCGAATAGGCATTAGAAGATTAAAAAAGGGTTAAGAAAGCCTTATAAATCGTATTTAATATATATCATTTTTTTATAAGATGAGTTGATAAAGTGAAAGGGTATACCACCTTATAGTCGATTTGTTTATTTATTGAGTAGAGGCCATCTTGTGTTGAACCCAAGTGAAATTTAATCTTAGACCTATAAAACTACTATGTATGGGTATGTGCACAAAGATGGTGGTCAGAATAGTGGTCACCACCAAAAAAAAACATGGAAAAACAAGCAACGCGTACGTGCTTAGGTTTGTTATTCACGAGCCTAGAGAAGATAGTGTGTATGCGCTGCTTTTAGGAAAATGAGTGCGTATGCGCTATGCCTAGGAAAATGAGCGTGTACGCATTGCTCATGGGAAAATAAGCGCGTACATGCCGCTCATAGAAAAATGAGTGTGTACGTGCTAATAATCCAAATATAACTACATATGCGGTGCTTGGTAAAAAAAGTTTAAAAAAAAACTAGGTCTCATTTACCCATGAAGAGCGCATTTTTGACTCCATTTTTTACCCATTTCTTCTCCTAAACCATGAATGAGGTGCTAAATTTGTCCTCCAAGCTATGGATCAAGATTAGTTTTTGTTTATTTTTGTCTTTCTTTCCCGTTTGTTCAATTTGTTTTACATTTTGAATTTAATTTCATTAATTTTGATTAGGTTTTTTCATTTTTTGTTTCAAAAACTAGATTCTTCTAATCCAAAACAAGAACAACCAAATGCACCTCCTGAAAACTCATAAGAACAACCAAATGCACCTCCTGAAAATACACAAGAACAACCCCCAATTCCTCCTATTGACTGCACACCCAAAACATGAGAGCAATTAATTAATCAGTTAGGACAAAATACGTCTAAAATCAATAGACTGATTGTTAAATTGAAAACTTCTGAACTTGAGCATCATCAATCCCTCACCACTAGCCTAGAAACATCAGCTAGTGGTGCCATAGCTGTTTCCACACAAATTACCAAATGGGGAAGCTTTAGGGATAGGTGTCAATTCTATGTCGATGGGCTATCATACGGTGGAGTAAAAAACAAAAATATTAGTAAACAACAAATATGTGCCCTTTTCGTTGATCTCAAAATTGGTTAGTCATTACCTCCTAATGCAAAGAGGTTTCCCATACATTGGTGTACCAATGTGCAGATGAAGAATCTTTTTTGGCAGAGGTGGTGGATGGTCTTTGATGATCCACCTTGTAATAATTATGAAGTGCCATTATATTTTTTGAGAAAAGTATATTGTGAGTTTGTGTTCAATGTGCACCCAAACTATTTTGACATGAGAGAGTTCCATGGTAGAGGTGGTGGCTCTACCCAAGATAGACATGGAGCCTGTAGGCGATTACCTACAGAGAGTCACCGCCTCCTAGCACCCAAACCCAAGGTGCATCAGGCTATCCCAGTAGAGCTAAAAGAGTCGATGGAGCTATAGACTCTTCAGGCGGCCACAACATTGACTGGTGCCATCATCCAACATGGGACATCATTAGCACACCCTATTGTATTGGATGATGAGCCATTAGGTGGTGACAGAGAGCCCATCCAACATATGTGTTTCAGTTACTCGAGGATATGCTCGGGGGTAGATGATGCAGCCGGTGCAGATGGATCCTCATCTCATCTGTGCATGATTTTTAGGAGTAGATATTAGGCCCACATAGTTGAGGATTTCACGTTGACAAATGAGTTGATGCACACGGTGTTTGCCCATGAGCCACAAACACAAGTGTGTTGATTTGAATTCATAGCATTTTATTTACCAGTCACTTTAAATTTTTAATTACATAAATGAATTTTTATTTATACACCAATTTAAATTGAGACAAATAATATGCATTTTAGGATGCAGCAATGATATCCCATACTCCTCCCCTAGTTACTATAGCTGCAACTTCGATGCCTGAGGTATAAATTTTGTAACATGTTAAAATAGAATAGTACACTTTGAGTTCAAAAAAATACAATATATACTAACTATCTTTAATGCTTGGTCCAATTTCTAGTTTGTAGATGTTGACAGGGGATGAAATGTCCCAGATTGATGACATCACACTCTTAGCGATCGATTTTGGCCTACAAGGCTATATGGTATCATATTTTGTACAACCCTTTTTATGTATTGTTTTGATGGAATATGCAAGTCATTTCATTTTATATTTTTAAAATTATGTCTAATTTATTATTTGTACTAATATCTCATGTTAATTTTATTTTTTTAGGGTACCCCCTCCGCATCTAGGGCTCGTCCTAAGAAAAAGGATTCCTCGAAGATGCCAAAACGTAGGAAGAAGGTAATTGAACAAATTTTTAGTTGTACAATTGTTTGAAAATGTTGAAATCAAGTATTAGTTGGGGTTTGTAGATTGATTAGTGTTTTTTGTCTATTTTACATCTACAACAACCATTGAGCTATGTGGATTTGTTGAATGCACCTAATTCGCCCGTGGATCAAGAGAGGGCGGAGGTATGTATCTCTACTTTATTTTCTTGATTTCATGATTATATGCATGCGTACATGTGAACTTGTGATATATTATAATCTTATAATTTTTTCATACAAGAAATATCCATACCTATTTCATCAATGGTGAACCCTCCTCCTTGCACTGGAGAAGCATCTCAGGATTCGGTACAATTTTGTTTGATATGTAAAATTAATTGTTTTTAACCTTCAATACTTATCATTATATTAATTGTATTTAATCTTTGAACATTTTTTGTATAGGTAATAGTGACAGTTTCTACATCGATGGTGAGCCATCCTCAGTCCATTAGAGAAGCATTTCAGGAACAGGTACGTCATTGTTCTCTATATTATAACTTTTAAGTGTTTTTGATATATTTAAGTTAGTACATTGTATTAATTTTACATTTAATCTACAAAAGACCCCTTCGTGGTACGACCATAATGTGGATCCATTTAAGTATGTCTTCAAGAAAACTCCTAAGAGTGACAAGGAGAGGAGAGTGAAGACATTAGCTCCTAGATCAGTCGATGAGGTAATCTACATTTCAATTGCAAAGGAATTAAAGTTAAATGCATAGTTATCTTGTTAATTGTGAACTATTTTCTACAAAAGAATTCTAACTTGGCTTTTAAATTATGGTTTTGTAGCCATCTACAGAGCCATGTACTTCATCTAAGAGGCTTGATTTTGATGATCCACCACAAGTTTAGGATCATATAGTGTTAGTTTTGGTCATATAATGACCAATACATGTAGATATATTCTACATTTTTATTGTATATCGATTTGGACATGACATATGCCACATTTTTGTAATACTTGTATTGACTTGGCAGACATGCCTTTTTTTATATATATAAATATTGATATTCGATCCAATAAATGTGTACTGAGTTTATTATTTTGTATTCATTATATTTCGTGGTTGTCCTTTTATAAATTTAAATGAATATTTGCATATGTAATCAACAATATGAATATAAACAACAAAAATATATGATATAAAACATTGCAATCGTGGAATATGATTTGATAAAATTTCTTAAATGTTGAGTTAACCCTACAAAACTCCTTGTATTCAGTTCATTATTGTGTAGTCACTGCATTTGGTGGCTTCCCTTTTATAAATTTAAATGAATATTTGCATATGTAATCAACAATATGAATATAAACAACAAAAATCGATAATATGAATATAAAAAAATAATGTGTTTGGTGCGAGAGCACCCTCACGCTCGCAATGGTCAAATTTTGTTCATCATGGGAACAAACCAACATCACGAGCATGTCTGAGTGGGAATGTTTACACTAGGAATGCCCCCTGTCATGCATCCCAAAGTGCCAGAACGTTGAGAGGCATACCATACCCGTGCGATCTCTCAAGTGCCCTAAGTCCAAAAAAATGTCAAAACTTGACGAACTGTTTCTTCAAATATAGGACACATATGGTAAATCCATTTGAACTCGTGGGGTCACATGAGGCTCCTCTACAATGAACTATCTTGGTTTTTGACGAGTCGGAGCCATTTTCGATTGGTAGCATTTTTTCGCTTGCTACAAAAACCATCAATTGCATGCAATGAAAAGTTGCCAGATTGGCTAGAATTGATTCGGTTCATTGTGTGCACAAAATGACATCACGAGCACGTCTGGGTGGGTAGGTTTACACTAGGCATGCCCCTGTCATGCATCCCAAAGTGTCAGAATGTCAAGAGTCATACCGTACTGGTGCGATCTCTCAAGTGCCCTAAGTCCAAAAAATTATCAAAACTTGACGGACTATTTCTTCAAATCCAGGACACATATGGTCTATCCGTTTGAACTTGTGGGTTGCGTGAGGCTCCTCTACAATGGCCTATCTTAGTTTTTGATGACTCAAAGCCATTTTTGATTGGTAACATTTTTTCGCTTGCTGCAAAAACTGTCAGTTGCATGCAATGCAAAGTTGCCAGATTGGCTAGAATTGATTCGATTCGTCGTGTGCACAAACCAACATCATGATCATGTTTGCGTGTACAATTTTATGCTAGGCATGCCCCTTTCATGTGTCCCAAAGTGTCAGAATGTCGAGAGTCATACCGTACTGGTGCGATCTCTCAAGTGTCCTGAGTCCTAAAAATTGTCAAATTTTGACAGATTGTTTCTTCAAATCTAGGACACATATGGTTGATCCTTTTAAACCCATGGGGTTGCGTGAGGTTCCTCTACAATTTCCTCTCTCATTTTTTGATGACTCAGAGCCATTTTTGATTGGTAGCATTTTTTCGCCTGCTGCAAAAACCGTCAGTTGCATGCAATGCAAAGTTGCCAGATTGGCGAGAATTGATTCGGTTCATTGTGTGCACAAACCAACATCGCGAGTGCATCTGGGTGGGAAGGTTTAAGCTACGCATGCCCTTGTTGTGCATCCCAAAGAACTGAAACGTCGAGAGTCATATCGTACCGGTGCAATCTCTCATGTGCCCTGAGTCCAAAAAAATGTCAAATTTTGATGGTCTATTTCTTCAAATCCAGGACACATATGGTCAATCTGTTTGAACCCATGGGGTCACGTGAGGCTCCTCTATAATGTCCTCTATTGGTTTTTGATGACTTGGAGCCATTTTCGATTGGTAGCATTTTTTCGCCTGCTGCAAAAACTGTCAGTTGCATGCAATGCAAAGTTGCCAGATTGGATAGAATTGATTCGGTTCATCGTGTGCACAAAATTATGTCATGAGCGCATCCGAGTGGGTAGGTTTATGCTAGGCATGCCCCTTTTGTGCATCCCAAAGCACCGAAACATCAAGAGTCATATCGTACCAGTGCGATCTCTCAAGTGCCCTGAGTCCAAAAAATTGTCAAATTTTGACGAACTATTTCTTCCAATCCAGGACACATATGGTCGATCCGTTTCAACCCGTGGGGTTGCGTGAGGCTCCTCTATAATGTCCTCTCTTAGTTTTTGATGACTCAGAGCCATTTTCAATTGGTAGCAATTTTTCGCCTGCTACAAAAGTTGTAAGTTGCATGCAATGCAAAGTTGTAGGATTGGCTAGAATTGATTTGGTTCATCGTGTGCACAAACCGACATCACGAGCGCATCCAGGTGGGTAGTTTTACAATAGGCATGCCCCTGTCGTGCATCCCAAAGCACCGAAACGTCGAGTGTCATACCCTACCGACGCAATGTAGAAGTTGCTTGACAACTTTTTTGACAATTTTTTTGACAACAATGACAATTTTTGCTTCCTGACACTTTGCTATATAGAACAACAAACAAGTTCAAAATCCAACTGTTACACATTTTTTCTCAAATTGTATCTAGTCTCAATCTATGACCCATATGACCCGATAATGACTCAAATAATTCTCCATGATTATACAAGAATCAAGAATGCTCATGATTGACCAAGGACACATCACATATACTCAAAACATAGTCACAAAATATTGACACACAAAATAGTCACAAAACATTGTCACATATTATTCAAAAATTTACCTCTAAATATGGTCAAATCAACTCTTGGCTATTTGATTATACAAAAAATGTCTTACAAATCATCTCATGGGCTTTTATACAAAATTTGGCATTACAATATGTGTGATTCAACTCATCGCCATTTTAATATACAAATCATCTCATGAGCTTTTATACAAAATTTGGCATTACAATATGTGCGATTTAGCTCATCGCCATTTTAATATACAAAATTTGGCATGTATATATGTACAAATCAGCTCATTGCCATTTAAATATACAAATTTATTCCCCTAAACTTGTAAAAATCAGCTTATGGACATTTATATATACAAAAAATGAATATAGAACAATTCGTCAACGATTTATACAAAATTCTCAAAATCATTCTACTTTGAACCATAGAATCAATCAAGTGAGCCTTTAGGATTGGCTCTAACCCGTATTGTGTCAAGTATTGCCTTGTGGTTAGATTCATGAACTTTCCATAAAATCTTGTTATGAGGTCTACCACGATACTTCATCAAGTGAATATTTGTTGCAACAATAAGGTTAGAGAAATAAAGAATATATCTATGTGTTTCAAAGTCCTCGAACAACCAAAAATTATAATTCTTGATAGGGTATCTCCGAAGCCATGTTCCTATCATGACAACAGACACTATTGGGTACTCAATACCCTCTCCGTCAATGATTGTGGTTGTCAATTTTCTTTTAGGCTCAACACAACGACACAAATAGTAATCTCTTCCGTCTTCATTGTTCTCTTCTACAACAACTGCATACACATGACCTGCATTTTATAGTGTTAATTAATAACAAGAATAAAGTATGGTGTACAACAAAATGAACCAAAAAGAATACTTGCAAAAAATTAAACTCAAAAAATCACCTAAATCCACTAGGTCAGATACATGGTCAAAATCTACTGATGTCTTCATCTGGCTCAATTGTAGTGCTTTGGGAATTTGATATGAATCAATGGGAACCAACGATCTACAAGACCATTTATCAACCCACTCTTGTGATTTAGATTCTTCCCACAAACAATACATGCATGAAGAGCAAAAACATACCATCTGTCTCGTATAAATTACTACTGAACTTGAATTTGAACTCATAAATGAGTGCATGTCACTCGATCCTGCAACTGTACAACAATTTAGATAGTTTTCAATGTTAGATTCAGTGATCAACCAAAAATATCTACAAACCATTGATGTACCTAGATTACATGGACCCATTGTAGACTTACACCATCACACAATTATTTTTGCATCTATCAACTTAGCACCACCTTCGTACTTCAATTCTTCCCTAGCTAGGGCTTTTTTCACACATGCTCTTGCACCATTGTGCTCTCCCTTACCATGTCCAGCCTCACTAAATTCTCAAAATATTGTACACTGCTTGTTATATGCATCCTTGTCAACCAATAAAACATCCTTGCATTCTTGAATTATGCGGTACAATTATCTGACCATATTAAGTGTCAGTTGTATTGTATGTTCCTTTCCCTTAAACTATCATAAAAAAAATAAAAGCATCCTTGTATGAACTCCGATGAATGAGTACAATCATCACTTATGTAGAAGTGATACTCTCTTACAACCTTTCTATCCTCCTCTATGCTATCATTTGCATGCATGAATGCTATGTGTACAAAAATAGAAACTTGTGTAGAGTGATAATACATGGATTGCACTTCATTTTGAGGTTGTAGTGTATAATTTTCAGCAAAATCAATGATAGAGACAATGGTGCCAAGAGGAAATGTGTCCTTACATAACTTGAATTGCTCATCTAATGATCGAGCTCTATGTGTATGCATTATGTACTCATAAACTAATTTCTCTTGAAACATTTTCATAAATTGAGCTACACATATATCATTTTTCACTAGCTCACATCTGTTCAAATCTTTTCCATCTTTAACTCCATATGTGACTATCTTGTATTTTTCGAAAGAAACTAGTTTCACGCCAATTTCATGTGTGCTCTCCAAATGTACGCATCTTGGTAAATGTTGCAAACCCCCACATATAGCATAAGAACCTTCCAAACAAGACATCTTATAATAAATGCAACCATCATGTCTATTACATAGTACACTTGAATAAATTCTCTTACCGACTTAGGAGGTGCTTGTATATTACATTCCTGCAAAACATCGTTAGTGTGCAAAGTAGAACAAATATGATGAAAAATATCATAATGCATGGAAAATTCAATATGCATCCTACAACAACATGTGGTGCGTACATGATTAATTTTAATATAAAAAGGTTTTGCCATTTCAAAAAATCTTTGAGAAATTCTTATTTGAGGAAAATTTTAAAGGAATCTTTCATAAAATTTAGTTTGAGTCATATCCAAATAGTGTTTGGCATGTGGCTCACGATTTGTAGACCCAATTAGCCTTCTAACAACATCTCTTTGGTTGGGCAAAACTCTTGTGTTGTCATGCCAAAATTTTTCAATTAATGTTTTTAGTGCATCAACAACAACCTTGTCTTTGCATGGTAGTCTACCCAAGAATGCCAAAAGAGAATTATTGTTAGGTTCCTCTATTTTTTCCCACCTATTTAATGCTTTACTTAATGTTGTTCTACTAATGTTTAATGACTTACTTGTTTTGCTTATCAAATGATCTTTTTTTATTTTCTTGCTCATTATGGTTGATGTAATGACACGTCAAGTAGCATTAGAATCTTTAGTACATGATTTTGAACCAATAGCTTGATATGCATCAAATAAATTTCTCACAATAGTTCTTTCACCATTACTTTCAGATGATCTTAGGCCTAGAATTTTCATTGTCTCTCTAAAATTCAAATTTTTAATCATTTGAACGATTAATTGACATCTTGCGGTTTGATTTAAGTTATTAAAATAAATTTTCCATATTCTTTTAACCATTCTTGTACAAGTTCATTCATTCATTTTATTGGGCATTGACTTCAATATATTCTCATCAATGTCAATTAGATACTTTGGTTTCCTACGAATGATTCTAGGAGGTGTTAACATCGGTGAATTATGTACATCCAATTCATCAAGTAGAGAAGGTGTAATATGTTCATCATTTAATTGATTATTCAATGCACTATCTTCTTCAATTGCATTAGTTTCAAATGGTAAATCAAATGTCTCTTCTTCAATTGCATTAGGTGCATTATATTCATTTGGTAAATTGAATTGAGATGTTGAGGATGACATATCTTCTTCTCCCATTGTTCTTATGTCACGTAATTTCTTCATACGCTACCTTTGTATTTCCTTTTGAGCCTCTCGTTGTTCCATCATTCCTCACTTGTTCTTTCCCATGGTTGATATCGGTTGTCCTAAATAGAATCATATTACATATATATGTAAACTAAAGTTCATAAACAAGCAAATAACCATAAATATGAATCTTATCACTATTTTTTAGAATCAAACTATTAAACAATCACAATACTGTTGACAAAAACTAATAAGAATAACAATTCAATCATTTGAAATCATGCAAAAACAAAAAATTCACTTACTTCTATGTATAAAACAGTGATAGCAGTGTAGACATAGTTCTAGTGGGGCCTTCAACGACCTCAAAAACTTCTTTTGAGTCCATTGAGGCTCTTGGGCAACTAAAACTATGTCTATAAACCACGTACATGCTGTTAGTCCATAAAATGTTGACAAGCCCAATGGTATTCTTTTTTCCCATTCTAGACTAATAAGCAGCGCGTATGCGCTCCTAAGCCTAAAAAATGTTATCGCATGGTAACGAATAATGGGCTTAGTAAAATTAATATGTACTACGTACGCGCTCCTTTGCCTTAAAAAAGTTATGGCAGGCTAATGAACTAATAGTTTCAGTACCTCATACATGCTATTGGTAGTAGAAAAGATGTGAATGAAAAGGGAGGGGGAGAGAGAGAGAGAGAGAGAGAGGAGAGGAGAGAGATGAGAGAGAGAGAGAGAGAGAGAGAGAGAGATTAGGGTGGAGGGAGAGAGGAGGGGGGTGGAAGGGAAGGAGGGAGGGAGAGAGGGAGAGAAGAGGGGGGAGGGTGGGAGAGAATAAGGGGTATGGGGGAAGGGAAAGGGAGAGTAGGGGGGAGGGAGGGAGAGGAGAGGGGAGAGGGAGAGAGAGAGGGGGGAAGGGAGAGGGAGAGGGAGGGAGAGGAGAGGGGAGAGGGAGAGAGAGAGGGGGAGGGAAGGTAGAGAGAGGGAGAAAGGTAGAGGGAGGAGAGAGGGAGAGAAGAGGGGGGAGGGAAGGAGGGAGAGGAGAGAGAGAGGGAAGGAGGGAGAGAGAGAGAGAGAGAGAGAGAGAGAGAGAGAGAGAGAGAGAGAGAGAGAGAGAGAGAGAGAGAGAGAGAGAGAGAGAGAGAGAGGGGGGAGGGAGGAGGTGGGTGAAAGGGAAGGAGGGAGGGAGGGCGGGAGAGAAGAAGGGTATGAAGGAAGGGAGAGGAAGAGTAGGGGGAGGGAGGGAGAGGAGAGGGGAGGGAGGGAGAGGGAGGAGGGAGAGAGAGGGAGAGGGAGAGAGAGAGAGGGAGAGAGAGAGGGGGGAGGGAAGGTAGAGAGAGGGAGAGAGGTAGAGGAGGGAGAGAGGGAGAGAAGAGGGGT